>NC_084513.1:4754509-5108259 GCF_024500385.1 Phyllopteryx taeniolatus | reverse complement strand
TATGTTTCAGACTCCAGACTTGTGTCGTATTCCTCTTAAACACCGCCACCATATACGTTCTCGCTGTGCAACAACTATGTGACAATAGATAGAACATGGGCGGAACTACGTGGTGGCCAGGGATCGTGCCCACCCCAGACTGAAAGTTGGCCACCCACCGGCGGGCGGGGCCACCCCGCTGGCAAGTGTGGCCATCCCCACTGGTGGCCCCACTGTAGTGTTTTTCAAGGTGTAAAGGTTTGATCAGCGTTGGCCTATGTACGTGTGTTGTATGTACGTCATGTTGACGCACAAATGTCCTGCACAATTTTAAGTGAATCTACGACTATTTTTGAGAATTATTAATTATGGATATACCCAAAACTCAAAGAGTGTCCACTCCAAAACTGGATACTAAACTGATGCCATAGAGCTGGATGTGCAATTTACGCAAATGTGAGTTCCTGGTGAATGGCTGCAACCAAGATTTCCCACAAAGATGGAAAATGGACAATAGCTAACATACTTAGCACATTCTAATGTGCACTCTAAGCTATAAGCCAACTGATGTCACAACCCCCCAACATGCCCTAAATTTAGGAGTTTCTACAGCAATGTGTGAAAACTTTTTTTTTTATCGGCGCAGTATGCTGCCCAAGTGCAAGGCCCAGGCCAAGCTGATGCAGCTTGCTTTTGTAAAGGACCACGTCACAAACTTCAATGAGTGGAAGGATGCGTTGATGAGTAGGTTCAACGCGTAGAGACGCTGCCTCACACTACATTGACACACTACTCAAAGTAGGTTCAATGTAGTTGGCAATGCATGTCCCTCTGTTGAGTCCTCAAACTGCACCTGCCATGGTGCATTTTCACTTTGAGGGATGCCTCTGGTGTTACAATCTCATAAGATGAACACTCAAGTGTTTTGTGGATATTGATACCATTGGTTTAAATTATCAGGACTGGTGTAATAGCTGGTCATATTTGCTGTTGGTTTAACATGATGATATACCGCCCTTTATCAGTGCTTTGCGAATAGAGTCAGCTTTAGGATTATCAAAAATATGGAGTAGTGTCTGTAGGGTAATAATAATTGTGCCCCCATGAATTTTATGCATCCCCCTTAAGATTGAGGTCTGCCGACAGGTCAGGTCTTACCAAAGGACACATCGACAGCAGACAGAGCCAGGATTCGGTGACTGGACGACCCACTCTGACAACTGAGCCACTGCCGCAACATGTACCATGCATCAACAGAAACTGAGTTTTGTGAATACTTTGAATACTAATATTATCTAAAAATCCTCCCCCCCCCCCTCCCCCCCTCTCTATATGTCCTAATAACAGTCACAAGGCAATGGACAGCAGTCAGTTTGTCTTTAGTAGCACCTTCGCTTTATTATTAACACATGCACATGACTCAACAGCTCGCTTGTCTCATTCCAAATCAAACAGAGGTGCTGTCTGACCACCTCAAACGTTTCCTAGCTAGAAAAAAATGTCACCTAACTCCACCTGACAACAAACAGTTAGCACAGCACACCAACATCAAAACCTTGTCCCAACTGTAAAGCATGGTGGCGGGAGCATCATGGTGTGGGCGTGCTTTGCTACCTTAGCTACCTTTCCTTGCCTGGAAAGCTTGCTATCATCAACAAATTCACAAGTTTATCAAGAAATTTGGCAGAATCCTTGAGGCCATCTGTCCAACAGTTGAAGCTCAATAGAGGATGGGGATTGCAACACGACAATGATCCAAAACACAGAAGCAAATCAACAGAATGGACAGACAGGTTTTTGATAGAATAGAATGGCCATATCTATTCAGTCTTCTCCCTAGATTTTCTTAGATGGGTTATACTTCTATACAATAGTCCAATGGCCAGTGTTTTAACAATTAACATTACCTCAAAGCCAAAAACTCTAGAACGATCAACTCGACAGGGATGTCCTTTATCGCCTATATTCTTCGTACTCGCTATAGAACTGCTGGCGATAGCAGTTGGAATGCAAATGAACATATAAGTAGGTGTTAAAATAGAAGGACAGGAACATAAAATATCTCTATATTCTGATGACGTGATTCTTTTCTTAACAAACCTATGTAATAGTATACCAAGCCTTATTAATGATTAATTCATCTTCCGTACCGCTTATCCTCATTAGGGTCCCGGCGTGCTGGAGCCTATCACAGCTATCTTCGGGCAAGAGGCGGGGTACACCCTGAACTGGTCACCAGCTAATCGCAGGGCACATATAAATAAACAAACCATTTGCACTCACATTCACAGCTACGGGCAATTTAGAGTCTTCAATTAACCTACCATACATGTTTTTGGGACGTGGGAGGAAACCGGAGTGCCCGGAGAAAACCCACGCAGGCACAGGGAGAACATGCAAACGCCACACAGGCGTGGACACATTTGTCCTCAGAACTGTGAGGCAGATGTGCTTACCAGTTGTCGCTGTGCCCCTTATTCTTTATTGAGATAAATTCGGACAATTCTCTGGCTAGAATAACAATGACACGAAATCATCTATATTATTTCTGAACAAGGAAGAGAGGTCGACCTCAATAGTAAAAACACAATTGACTCATGCTGAGGATGGATTTACATACAGTATCTTGGGGTCAAGATTACACCTTTAATTAAAACAATGGTCCCTGCAATTTATGATCCTTTAATTTATGATGTAAACAGAACCCTTGATCGCTGGATTGATAAAAATGTGTATATTGGCCAAATGTCTTTATTTCAATCAATTCCTCCACTTTTCCCAAATACATTCTTTCCTAACGGTAATAGCATTTTAGTACATTCATTTCGAATACAAAAAAATCCAGGCTAAGGCTTACCGTAGGTGACTATACCTCCCATACGAACGTGGAGGACAAAGACTTCCAAATTTTAAATGGTATTACTGGGCTGTTCAACTACACTCAATAATGTTCTATTTTACAAATGAGACATATCCATCGTGGTTGTCTATTGCGCAAGCATCGGTACCAAATCTTCCCCTAAAACTGTGTTTATATTCGGCAGACCCAAAAACCCATATCTAAAAAATACAATCAATACCTAGTATAAAGCACATCACCATATTAAAGGCACTCCTCTAATCTCCTGCTTCACTACTCTGTGAGGAAATTTTCAATTTACACCGGGAAGAGATGATGGAGGTTTTAAAATATGGGCAGAAAAGGGCATTGAAAAGATTGGTGACTTGTATATGAATGGTACGCTACTTACATTTGAAGAACTCAGAAATATCAAATTCATAGAAAACAAATCTTTAACTACATGCATCTTAAACACTTCATCTACTCAAAGTATACATTTATCAACTCAGAACCTAAAAATAATAAAAATACTGGAGAGAAGTGGGACAGATAATGTCAAATATTGTTGGGATTGATGTACCTCACCAAGCAAAACTGTTTGCATTGGGGATCTATCCAAAAGATTTTGTGGTTTGCTCAAGTAAATCGACCTTGATTGACTTTGGACTGCTGCCGGCCAGATTGATTGAACAGTTTTGGAAAAAATGGACATTCCATCATTGAATCAGTGGTTAAAGGAAATGACAATCTAGATCACAATGGAAAAAATGACTTATGTTATTAAATGAAGGGCAGAGGAATTTGAAGGAATGGGGAAACCCTGACTGAACTTTATTAATTAATGGGGTGCACAACCACCTATTGCATTGTAATATTATGGGGAGTTGCCCGACGTGGAATGTGTTTTTTGTTTGTTTGTTTTTCTCTTTATTGTCATCATCTTTCTAAAAGGTGGAAAATCTATATCACACAAAAAAAACCCAACAACAACAGAATGGCTTCAGAAGAAGCAAATATGCATTCTGGAGTGGCCCAATCAAAGTTTTGTAAAGACGAATGGCCCAAAATTCATCCTGATCATCTTGCATGTCTGACGTGCAACCACACGAAACATTTGTTTAAGGTTATTGCTGCCAAAGAAGGGTCAGTTATTAAATGTGAGGGTTCACTTACTTATTCCTCTGTCCTGTGAATGTCGTTGTGCTCTATACAATTATAAAATCAGTTTACAGACGGTTTGTGTATTCTTGTGATTTAGATGATCACACATTTTATGACCAATTTAGGCAGAATTTAAGAAATTCCAAAATGTTCGCATACATTTTCCTTCCACTGTACATGTTGGAACCAGTGCCAAGTGTGGTTTTTGAAGAGTGAAAGAACAATCAAAATATGATTGGCAAGTTCACCCAAACATAGGATAAATAATAATTGAATGATTACACTTGTAAATGATAACTATCAAGAACGATGGGAAGTAGCTAAATTTAAATAACATCATGAACAACACCAATGACCGCTCTGGTGCATAAAAGTAATGGGTAAGAGCTAACAAGGAAATTTACTTTTGTGTCACTACTCACTGTGTCACTGATGTACATGGCCGAACCAAAGACTAAATCCAGTTACCCCCAGTTACTCATGAATTCACCTATTTGCTGATTTTTGGGGAACATATCCTCCATTATTTGCTGAAAAATACCTATTCCTTGTTATGTTTCAGTCAAAAGTCCTACATACTGTGCTTTGGTGCCATCTTGCAATGTCTTGGAGCCAAGGAAGTATACTAAAGCGTATAGTACCGAAGCTTCTATGAGCCCTGTCTCATAGAAAAGTGGTGCTACGCCACTATCTTGTGGTATCTCAGGCAGTTAGGAACCTTTATGGAGGGCCATCAATTCCCCGCAGGTTTTCACTCTTCGCTGCAGGGTTCGATCTCTGTAGCAATCAATCTGTGGGACACCATTCACAAATTTGCATTTTTTTTCTCCATAGCAGCATGATGAAAGATTCCAGTCAGTAGGAGGCTCCGCCGGAGAAAGATGGGTGGTAAATGTCTCAAGATGATGCAGAGAATGGTCCTGATCGCTATTAGCAATGGTGGAAGTTAACAGCTGATAGCGGCTACCTGCTCAAGGTCAGCTATCCTAAGGAGGTAGTCATTTGTGATATATGTATAACTAAAAAACAAATATCTATGCATCATTCAGTCCAGTCACCACTGTTATGGGGTTGTGTGTTTTTAATAAAGAAAAATAGCACAGTACTGTTAAATAAGTACAAAAACAAAATGAAAGCTAATGTAATGAAATAAACTTTTTATAATGTGTAATTAAACAAAAAGTCACACTGCATTGAGGTGCCTTGAAGTGGGGCGACCCGGTGAATTACATCAGGAGCCTGGAGTAGGTCGGGTTTGTGGGTGCAAGGGTCGGCTCCATGCTCCTTTGTGAGTTTTCATTGCATTTGTGTTTGACTGCACTGACTGTCAGCAACTGTTACGTTTTTTTTTTTTTTTTTTTTTTTTTTTTTTTTTAAAAGAACTTTACTGAAGAGGCGTCCAATTTGAAGCTCATTCGCAATTAAACTTTTTTCTCTGAACATGCACACTCACACACACACACACACACACACACACACACACACAAACAAATCGACCAAGCGACATTCGGCTAACTCGAAAAACAATGCGTTTTAGATGGGGCACTTGACTTGTAACTGCATTGTATGAGCCTTGGCTCAATAAAGGTTGGGAAACACTGATGTCATACATAAAAGCAATATAGACATAAATAAATTGCATTTCTTTAGAGTTCAAACGCCAAAAATGATCTTGAGGTCAGTCAGGGAGAGCTTGGCGATGGCACTTTCCGTTCCCGACAGCACGCTCTGGGCAAGCTGCTTCTTCTTAGCCTGCAGCCTGGAGATCTTCTGCTCCACCGTGCCCTCGCACTCGAACCTGCAAGCAACCGAGACGCTGCAGAGGCTCAATGCTAAATGCTAAGTGAGCATCCTGTTTACCTATGGATGGTGACGTCCCTCCGCTGTCCCACTCGGTAGATTCGGTCGCAGGCTTGGTCCTCCAAGGCTGGGTTCCTGTCAACAGGATGAAAATATTAATATTTTTCACACACGCACACATGATTCATTCATCTTCCGTTCCGTTTATCCTACACACACATTACATTATATTATATTATATGTAAATATATATCCACCCATCCATTTTCTGAGCCGCTCATCACAAGGGTTGCGGGAGTGCTTTTACATGATATTAATTTTTTTTTGGAAAGGGTCTGTATGTGTGTGTGTGTGTATATATATATATATATATATATATATATATATATATATATATATATATATATAACAATAATTTTATACTGTACTGAACGTTTTAGGCCACATAGAAAGTACAAAACAATTTTGTACGTACAGTAATATGGGTGTGAAAATAGTGCGTCAATATAATAGACAATCTGCTCTAACAGACGACAACTCGCCCATATTAGTCCGTCAAATCGAGGTTCCACAGTATAATCCCATAAAATGACATGACTGAAAAAAAGTTTTTTTTGCTTGTAAAAGCTCAACAAACTTCACAACTGTTTTTATCAGATTGCTTTCAAACTTGGCGGACATGTAGCAGTTGAGCTGACATCGTGCCGTGACAGTACCCTTGCTAGTGTTTTTCTTGTTCAGTGTAAATACTTGATTGAAGTAGTATTCACACAAACTGTCAATATGGACATGATAATCCTAAATTCACACCTAGAAAATCATTTTCTAAATGTGCCGTCCACTCACCAGTGCATGTCCATGAGGAAGAGGTGATTCCCGCCCACGAGGTTGAGGCCAACACCGCCGGCACAGAGAGACACCAGCATAACCTTCCACAGGAAGACAGAAAGAAACATTTGAAAAACAATAATAAGTAAAGCGGCGAGCAGCAACGAACGGGCCTTTGCACAGTCATCAAACTTCACTGCCATGCTTCGCCCACATACAATGACAAAAACTAAAATGCCTTGCAATTGAGAGTCATCCATCTGTCTAGTATACATGTTGAGGTATAGATGGGCAAAAAGCAGGGGAGTAGAGCACTTATGAAGGACCCCTGAAAATGACCAAATGAATCCTGAAAATAGCTACTTCAAGTCAAACCGGCAGACTTCCTGTCTTTTCGAGTATGGACTTTTTTGTGGGCCTGCTCATGACAAACAAGCCCACCAAATTTCAGGTTGCTAAGTGAAACTTGCTTCAGGGGCTGAAGATGGAAGATCCCCTGTAAATGGGTAAAACAACGCTCAAATTGGCACCTCAAAGCAAAATGGCCGACAGCTGTGTATTTTCAGGCACGGATTATTGAGACTTTTTGGAGGGTTTACTCATATATACCAAACTTCACGTTGCTAAGTGAAAGTGGCTTCAGGGGCTAAATTATCAACAATTGTTTTTTTTTTTTTAATGAAGGCCTGTGCAAATGGCACAAATGACCCTAGTGAGGCTAAGCGGAACGGAAGATGAAGACCCTAAAAGTTCCTGTATCTTTTTTGGGCAAAGCTTGTCAAGACTTTTTTGTGCGTTTACTCGTGACAGACATGTCCACCAATGCCATGTTACTCAGTGAAAAACTGGCTTTAGGGGCTCAATTTTCAAAAGCAAAAAAGCAGACCTTCTGGTATGGCTTCTTGTGGCTTTTTTCTTGAATTTCTGTCAGAACTGGCTTTAGGGGTGTGTTTGTGTGGCGGGGGCGGGTGTACCATATTGTTGAGTCACCTGTGGTTCTTTGGGGTTGGTGTTGAATTCCTCCACCAGGTCCATACGGCGTTTGGGGTTGACGGTCCCGTCAATGATGCCGTAGCGCAGGCCCATCTGCCGCAGGTGGAGGGCCACGATGTGGAGCAGACTAGTCCACTGGGACACAATCACACTGTTGCAACAGAGACGGTTTAATAAATCATACAAAGTAGAACACTAAAGTGGTACAATTTGGGGTTCAACCACCATTTTATGGAAAAATAGGCCTCAACAGTGGTACAGTACAAGTCTTGATTCCAAGTAACGAGCATGTGGCGCCTCAAACAAAGTTGTGAAGTCTTTCCACTTCCAGCTCCAAGACTTTGGGGTATACAGTCCCCTCCAAAAGTATTGGAGCAGCAAGGTCAATTCCTTTGTTTTTGTTATATACTTCAGACATTTGGATTTCCAATTCAAAGATGAATATGAGACAAAAGTTCAGAATTTACATCTAGATGTGTTAAAACAACTCAGGACAGAGCACCTTTTGTTTGAGCCACCCACTTTTCAATAGAGCAAAAAGTATTGAAACAGACCTTATTCAATTAATTTAAAGTGAATAACATTGAATATTTGGTGGCATAACCTTGACTTGTCGTCAAATGTCGTCAGTATACATCACAAACAAAAGGAATTGACCTTACCGTTACAATACTTTTGGAGGGGACTCTATTTTCCCTGCAAACTTTTGATACAAGTCCAAGTGACATAACTTTTAGGGCCTACGTAGACTCATGGTTACCTTTTCTGGTCGTCACCCTTTGCTCGGATCGCCTCCAGCTCAGAGACAATGGCAGAAATCTGTCAGAAAAAAATATTTTACATATATCTATATATGATTTCTTTTGTTTTTGCATGTTTGTCACACTTAAATGTTTCCCATAATCAAACAAATTAAAATATCAGTCAAAGACAACAAGTAAACAAAAAGCAGTTTTTAAAAACGAAGGTTTTTATTATTCAGGCAGAACAAAAACATCCAAACCTACATCTATAAAATGCAAAAATAGGGTTGGGCATCATTTGAATTTGAGCGATACCGGTTCCTCATGTCGATTCTGGTTCCAAACGATTCTCGATTCCGATTCTTTTTGGGGGGGTGGGTCATAAAAAGTTTGCATGGTTTAAATAAGGGGTGTCCAAATTATGAACATCCACTTTGTTAGCAGCCTGCAGTACAGACTAAAATAAACATCTGACTTAGGATTCTTAATAACCAGTCTCACTATCAAACCTATGAACTGAAAGGCAATGTGTGTGTAACTAACCCAACTGACTTAATATTAATGTTTCAGCTAAAAGTTAAATATAGCATTGTTAAAAGTTATTTGTGACCGTTTCATCACGTCAAATGGCTTATATGTGCAAGTTTTAACTTGACTTTCTGTTTTAAGCATGAAGACTTTTATTTCGAAGGGTACACACCGGAACTCAGCATTTTGGCACGAATAGTACCTTAAAATTTACACGACACCGGTAAAAACTAAAGTAAAACGAGACGGCATGCAAAAGAGTAATAAATGGACACAAATGCGCCGTAAAACGTTGATTCCTTTATCTACCCACCGATAAGGCACAAGTTTAGTGTTTGTGATACTGTGAGACGTTTATGTGAATTCAGTGAGATGTAAAGTTGCTAGTTTGACCTTTGGTGATGCTTTAGTTCAATGTTAAGCTTGTAATGTGACTGTTTCTACTTTCTTTCCCAGATGGTAAAATAATTTATATTTTATTTTTGTGTCTGTCATCAGCTCTTACGTTGGTTTGAAGACTAAAATAAATGCTAAAAACCATCAGTGCAAGATTGCAACCCACCGTTTAACTTGTTAGGCTGCCTTAATGTTGGCCTAGAGGTGTTTTATTGTTTCACACTCACTCAATTGACTTGACTCAAATTCCGCATGGTGTGGGCTGAGGCTCGGAGCAGGAGGGAGCACATGACACTTCTACACATCGCGAAAGCTTCCTTTGCACAATATAATCCAATTCCAAGTGTTGCACTGAGCCGACTGGTCATTTATTTGAACAAAGTTAAGAAACACTTTTTTTCACTGCCACCGTTGGGCACAAGCACGTCTTCGTGTGCGTTCTTCATTGGTTTTCGCCACTTTCTTCTTCGGGGTCGGTGGACTGAAGGCATCAAAACTGGGAACCAAAACGTTTTAAATTTGAACGATTCCGGGAGAACTGGAATGTTAGTCCCGGTTCCAATCAGTACTCGATTTTCGATGCCCCAGCCTAGTGAGAAAGTGATTGTCCACCATGTTAAAATAGAACTTAACTGTGGTTTATCATACCCAAGTTCAATTTCACTTGCCACACCCAGGCCTGATACTACCACACCTGTTCTCAATCTAGGAATCACTTAAATAGGACCTATCTGACAAAGTAAAATAGACCAAAAGATCCTCAAAAGCAAGACATCATGCTGAGATCTGAAGAAATTTAGGAACAAATGAGAAAGAAAGTAATTGAGATCTCTCAGTGTGGAAAAGGTTATAAAGCCATCTCTAAAGCTTTGGGACTACAGCAAACCACATTGAGAGCCATTATCCACAAATGGTGAAAACACATAACAGTGGTGAACCTTCCCAGGAGTGGCCGGCCGACCAACATTACTCCAAGAGCGCAGCAACGACTCATCCAAGAGGTCACAAAAGACACCAAAGACAACAACATCCAAAGTACTGCAGCCAGCACTTGCCTCAGTTAAGGTCAGTGTTCATGACTCCACCACTGGGCAAAAATGGCCTGCATGGCAGAGCTCCAAGACAGAAACCACCCCTGAGCAAAAATAACCTTAAGGCTTGTCTCAATTTTGCCAGAAGACATCTTGATGATCCCCAAGACTTTTGGGAAAATATTCTGTGGTCTGACGAGGCAAAAGTTTAACTTTTTGGAAGGTATTTGTCCCATTACATCTGGCTTAAATGTAACACCGCATTTGAGAAAGCATAAAATCATACCATTAGTAAAATATGGTGGTGGTAGTGTGATGGTCTGGAGTGGTTTTGCTCCTTCAGGACCTGGAAGACTTCCTGTGTTAAATGGAACCATTAATTCTGCTGTCTACCAAAAAATCCTGAAGGATAACGTCCATCTGTTCTTGATCCAAAACACACCTGCAAGTCTACCTCTGAATGGCTGAAGAAAAACAAAATTAAGACTTTGGAGTGGCCTAGTCAAAGTCCTGACCTGAATCCCATTGTGATGCTGTGGCATGACCTTAAAAAGGCAGTTCATGCTTGAAAAACCTCCAATGTGGCTAAATTACAAAAATTCTGCAAAGATGAGTGGTCCAAAATTCCTCTACAGCGCTGTAAGAGACTTATTGCAAGATATAGCAAACGCTTGAATGTAGTTGTTGCTGCCAAGGGTGGCCCAACCAGTTATTTGGTTAACGGTGCAATCACTTTTTCACCCAGGGCAATGTAGGTTTCGATTTTTTTCTCTTCCTTAATAATAAAAACCATTTAAAAAATGCATTTTGTGTTTACTTGTGTTGGCTTTGACTAATATTTGTATTTCTTTGACAATGGGAAACATTTAAGTATGACAAAGGCAAAAAAAAATTAAAAAGAAATCAGGAAGGGGGCAAACACTTTTTCACACCACTGAGACCTATAATGTGTCCTGTTATGATAGACATGTCCACCCAATTTCATGCTGATCGGGAGAAACTGGTGTCCGGAGCTGATTTTCTTCAACATCAGGGTCCCAAAGACTCCAAAAAGTTTTGTGTAGAATCTATTGCTATATTTAACAATTACTGAGATTTGTGTAGCAATTTTTCAAAACACTGTTTTGGGCAGTACTAAATTAATGTCTAGATTTATCATTGACTACCCTACATTTTTAAAACACTACTCCATATAGAGAGAGAATGTTTGCTCAATGTATGAAAAAGGTTTCTAGTTTGTGAATGTACTTGTACAGATGTCTTCTCTTGCATTCCATTTATATTATTTGTGCTTCCCGTAGCCACTATTGCTACTGAAACGATTCAAATTTCCTCATTGTGGGCCAAATAAAGGTTATCCTATATTACCAATATTTATTAATAATAATAATTTTATTCTTTCATTCATTTAACTTCGTCCTCGTTATGACGAATTAATTTCCGGTGCAGACGGAACATTTTTAACTCCAGAGCTGTATTAATTTGCCTCTCGTTTTGTTGTTCGAAGTTGGTTACTCTTCGCAAAAACGCGGTTCCAGCCAGACTGATGTGACAAGTGTACTGTATCACCAAATCACTTATTTCGGTGTTTGGCGACCCCATGTCGTGATAGCTTATTGATTAGCATGGATTTCCCGTCTTCCCCCTTGTGATAACGATAGACGTAAGAAGTGTAGCGTATTTGGCGCCATGGAGGCAATGATAAGTGACGTATAATGCGTTGACACCAGACGCAAAGAGAACTTCCGCCTCAGAGGCTCGGTAGCCAGGGGGTCGTCTTAAAATAACGTGCACCAAGCAGGCACCCGATAGTACCCAGAAAACTGGGAGGTTGTTCAATGTGGAGGCGCCGTTTTTGTGTTTTTTTTGTTTTGTTTTTTTAAATATAATGTTTATTTCATGGAATTAATTGAAGAAATTGGTACTCGGTGTTATGGCCAGAACAAGTCAGCGTTTGGTGATTTCCTTAACAAAATACATACGTTCCCTACTAACATTTGACAGCTTTGCACCAATGAGTGATTGACTTTGTTTCCCGCTGTCTGCCATGCAGTTTTGATTTCTGTTATTAATCCGTGCTCTTTTCGTCAAGTTACGAAAAATAAACGGCTCAATCTTTGTCTTGAGAGCTGCTCACCGCTCAGAAAAAGGTTTTATTTACTGTAAACTTCAAAAACATGCATCGCATATTTTAGCGATGGAAATTGAGGAATGTATCGCCAAATACCTCGTTTTACGTCGCATTTTGCAATTTCAGATATTTCGGACCCTGAACGTCTTAAAGTATGAATTCTGAAATTTGCTCAAAATGGCTGCTTCAAAACAAAAAGGCCAACTTCCTATTCAATTTGGGGCATGGGTCCTTGCGACTTTTTCGTGTATCCTATTATGATAGACCACCCAATTTCTTGTCTTTCAGTCATACTGGTGACGGGGAATGTTTTTTTTAAAAACTGTTTCTGCCTTTCCAACAAAATATGAGCCCTGGAAATAGCCCCAAATGGCTGCTTCAAACCAAAATGGCTGACTTCCTGTTCAATTTGGAGCATGAGTCCTTGAGATTTTTTGGTGTGATGTTACAATAGGCATGATCAATGAAATTTCTTGTCAATTGGTGAAACTGGTGTCAGGGGGGAAAAAAAATTCAACCTTTTTCTGCCTTTCTTAAAAGTATTAGTCTACAAATCACCCAAAATGGCTGACTTCCTCTTGAATACCAGCCATGGGTACTTGAGACTTTTTGGCGCATCTTGCTCTGATAGGCATGTCCATCCATTTTCAGGTTGCGCAGTGAAACTTGTGTCTGGGGCTGATTTATTTCTAACTTTCTGATAAAGTACAAGCCCTTGAATTTGCCCAAAATGGGTGCTTCAAACAAAAATGGCTGGCTTCCTGTTCAACTTCGAGCATGAGTCGTTGAGGGTTTTTGTGCGCGTTTGTCTGATTGACATACCCACCTAATTTGGTGTCAATCAGTGAAACTGGTGTCCAGTGCAGATTTTTTCCCCCAAACCTTTTCTGAAGTTCTGACAGCGTACGAGCCCCGGAATTGGGCCAAAATGATTGACTTCCTGTTCAATTTCAGGCATGGGTCCTTTTTTGTGCATCCTGTCATAATGGACATGTTCACCAAATTTGTGTTTATCGGTCAAACTAGTGTCGGGGGCTACAAACATTCCAATGGGCATTTAAAATGTGTGTACTGTATGTATGTGTACTGTCACAACGTTACACTACATCGGATGTGACCCTATTGCCCAACCTTGGTGCTCCTGCTGCCGTCTTCAAACAGCCGCAATGGGAAACGCATCCCGTTCAGGCCCACCGTGTCCTCGGCGGCGTCCAATGTCGAGGGTCCCGACGTGAGGGACAGAGCATTGAGCTGCTCCTCCAGGGACAGGACCACGGCATCGCCTTGCAGCTCCGAGGAGTCCAGAGTCTAAGTCAGAGACAAAGAAGTAAGGACACGCGTCGTCGTGTGCGTGCGTTTGTTTGTGTACCTTCTGGAGCAGTGACAGGTGGCAGCAGCACTGTCGCAGGCGCAGCAGTAGTGACAGGATGTGGGCGGTGCTGGGGGCCTGCTGAGGTTGCTGCCAAGAGGAGACTGGCGGGTCTGACTGGGACAAGCCAAACTCCTGCGAGACTGGTGAGGAATAATTGGAAAGGCCATTCGCGCATGTACTTAATTAAACAATTGCAGTAATTCCTCCACAATTTGTGGGGGATTGGGACTGAGCCATGCCGAAAAAACGTAAAAAGTAATTGACGACCCCAAAACTTTTTAGAATTGCTGATATAAGTACTAAACCATATACCACAAACTGATCCCAAAATACTTCGAGACCATTTCAAACTCATCCGCCAACATTACGTTTAAAAATAATAGCTTACAAATTATATTTCGAAAAAATGCACCCGCTGTGTGGCCAAGACTCCCCTTAACTTCCCCTATCAACCCAAGCTAAACATAGCTACTCCCAGTCAACAAAGCTCGTCTGTCAGTCGAAATGCTCACTTAACATACTTCCTTGACACCAATGTACTACTTTCCTGTTCGATCAAACTTTGGCGGCATTTGTGGCATCTTAGGGCATTTCAGAAAAAAAACTGCAATTCAAACCTTGAAATTGGTTCCACAGAATTTTTTTAAAATGTGAATTCATTAGCGCTCGGATTCGCCATCTAAATCCCCTATCTTTTTAGGTTCAAATGGCTTACTTGAACCAGTATCCCTTGCTGCATCGTGGCTGTGTGTCTATTTTGTACCGTCTCGGCGCCATAAAATGTGTAAATCCACATTGGCTGTAACAACTGCTTCTTCTGACCCAGCTAGTTAGGTTACCTGCTAGTTAGGAGTAGCTGGCTAGCTCTCGTCAATCATCTGCCACGATGTGTTCAATAAATCTTACATAACCTTATCCAAATAATCCGCCGCGGTCGCAGTCTGCCATGAATATTCGTGCAGCTCCTCCTCATCGGACGCTACATTCTGCAGAGATTATCGCTTCAGGGGAGACGGCTCCGTGATACGTATGATTGTTTACAGTGGCTACTGTACAACTGTGCATGGAAACAAAGGAAGTTGCCGCAAGGCTTCGCTACATTGCAGCTCTTGTCACAATAAAATCTGTACTTTCGTACCTATTCATTTAAATTTGAAAATTACGACTCGGCATTCGTTTTTTCAAGCGGACTCGCAAATGAATCCAAATTGACACTCAATCGTTCGTAGCACTATAATTCATGAATCGTGAACCACTGTACACATCTCAGTATAGAAAACAGGTCCAACACTTACATGCAGGTCTCCTTTTCATTTAACACCTTTAAACACTCACTTCCTGTTTCATCTTAAAAAAAATATATTATTTTTTTTAAAAAGTTGATCCTCACAGCGGTCGAAGGTATTGGAAGCAGAGTTGCTCCCTCGCTTTACGTCGTTCCCTTCATGCTTCTTTAGGTAGTTCTGCAGGGTAGCTCTACAACCAAAATAGAAATTTACCAGTAGTTCTGCAGGCTAGATCTATAACCAAAATAGATACCAATACCAATCAAATAATGATTTACGACAAGTTATCAAAGGCCATGCCTACCGAATGTTATATTAGTTACATGAGGTTCAAATTTGATAAAATTTATATATATATATATATATATATATATATATATATATATATATATAGTACTAGTACCAGTTTAAAGGATGCCTCAAAATGGCCAAAATGAACCTATACTGGCTTATTTAATCTAAAATGGCCAACTTTGTAAGATTAAAGTAAATTGTAGACTTCCTGTGCCTTTGCTTCATGACTTAAGACATTTTTGTGGGTATGCTCATGATAGGCATGCCTACCGAATTTCATATTGCTAAGCGGGTGAACTGGCTGAATTTTTTTAAATATTCAAAATTAGTAGCAAAACGACAAAATCTGTCGGAGTAGTTAGTCTTTGAAGGACTGCTAGAAATGGGCAAATTGACCCTAAAATGGTTGCTTCAAAACAAAATGGTAGACGTCCAGTGCTTTTTCCAGCATGACTTCTTAAAACGTTTTTGTGGGTCTACTCATGATGGACATGTCTACCCAACTTCATTGTTGCTAAGTGTAACTGGCTTTGGGGGCAGAATTTTCAAAGGATTATGACTAGAGTTTGTCTTTGTAGGACCCTTGGAAATGGCCAAACACACTCTAAAATCGTCACCTCAAGGAAAAATGTTAATTGTTGAGACGTTTTGTGGGTCATCTTGTGATTGATGCCGAAACAGAACGTATTATGTCACCTGGACTGGGCAAAGACCACATCGTAGACTGCTTGCTCGTCCTCAGACAGTTGAAGTTGATGCATCTTGCAGGTACGGTCGGGAAGCGCCACCTATTGACCAGAAGTGTACTTTTTTTGTTTTGTTTTAGCTTCTATTAAAGTTGACATCTTGCACACCGCCCGCATGAAACCCTAACGAAGTTCCACACCAATGGTTTTCCTGAAGAATCCTGCTGGTCTTTGGTGCGTCGAAGCATGAGAGTCCTGGTCAGGATGTTGAGTCGCTCCCTGCCACGCTTGGAGCCGTTGTCCACCTGCGCCTTCCATACTTTGTACTCGTCAAATGGAGAGCAACGCAGAAAGCTGCATAGGGCAGCAAAAAAACAAAACAAACATTTGATATGTTGCATTTACACTGCAACATTGCAGGAGCAATCTGGATCATATTCGAATTAAAATTTGCTTTGAAATTACAGTTTTGGATAATGGAAAAACAGCAAATTTTGCTCAAATCGGATTAGATTGGATTGTCTTGTCCACGGTGAACAAAATACAAAATGCATTATCGAGCCGAGTCGAATCCAGATTTGATCCAGATTAGACACTTGACAGTTGATACTCATCACATATCAATCAATTATGGCATTTTTTGATCGTCTTTTGCTCTCTCCCTTATCAAACCAAGTTCAACCCAAATCCAATCCAAATTGCGTATTTGACAGCCAACACTTATACTTGATCGAAGAACATTAATTATTTGTTTTGGACTCAAATTCCTGAAAAATCTAGATCAGATCCGGAATACAACTTGCTTTGACATTACAGTGCTGGACTGTGTAAACAATTTTTTTCACATTGGATTATTGCCGGCTTGTTTGTGTGCATCTTGTCCAATGTGAACAAAGGTAAACAGCAGGTTTGAACCAAATTTAATCCATATTTACCATCAGACACTTCCACTCCCTTGATATGTATATCGGATAACACATGGTAGATTGACATTTCACAGAGAGATGTGTTTTTATATCTGTTAGGCATGTAAAAAATAAAGGGACTCTTTAAATTGTGCTTGAAGGAGGTAATAATGAAGATTAGTTTTACTTGAGCAGGGAGTACATGTCCAGCAGGTTGTTCTGGATGGGCGTGCCGGTCATGGCCCAGCGGGCGGATGCCCTCAGCTGGCACACGGCCATGGACTGCTGCACCTTGGGGTTTTTGATGTTGTGCGCCTCATCCAGGATCACCCTGGCCCACGCCACACACAGGAGGGGTCCACCGCCCGCCGCTGCTGGCTGAGGAAGCACACGTGGTGATAATTAACATGTTATAACGTCACCATTCACGACGGATAACAACTCAAAGAACATAATCGGTCTATAAATTGTAGGTGGTCTTTGAATGACCCATGAAATGACCCCCAAAAAAAATATAGTGCCACCAGAAAGTATTCGCACCACTTAGTTTTATACATTTTGCTGTTACAGACTTAATCGAAAGATGATTTGAGTATATCTTTCTTAAAAATAAAATCTACATAAAATATCCCATAATGACAAAAACATATTTTCAGACATTTGTGTCAATTTCTAAAACATTTAAACATAATGGGTACATAAGTATTCCCACCGTTTGCGATGACACTCAAACTTAAGCTCAGGTGCATCTGATTTCCACTGATCATCCTTAAGATGCTTCTACAACTTGAATAGAGTCCACCTGTGGTAAATTCAGTTGTTTGAACATCATTTGGAATGGCCCACACCTGTCTATATAAGGTCTATATATAGTTGGCAGTGCATATCAGAGCAGAAACCAAGCAATGAAGTCTAAGGAATTGTCTGCAGACCTCTGAGACCGGATTGTGTCAAGCCACAAATCTGGGGAAGGATGCAAAAGAATTTCAGCAGCACTGAAGGTCCCAAAAAGCACTGTGTTCTCGATTATTCGGAAATGGAAGTAGTTTGGAACCACCAGGAACGTTCCTAGATCTGGCTGTCCCACCAAGCAGAATAACCGGGCCAGGCCGCTTGGAGTTTTCCAAAAGCAAGCCCGTCCAGCAGGGGACCCAACCAGGGGTACGCCAGAGACCCCCCAGGACCCAGGGAGGTCCTGAGCCCGACCAAGGTGCCCCGACCAGTCCCAAAGGACCACTGCCCAGACAGTGTTGTAACTGAACGAGTTCAATGAATGAAAGTAAATGAACTAGTTCACACTGTATTTTGTGTGAACGTGAACTGAACTTACTACATGTCTGCCTGATGAATGTAATTGAGATTGCGCTCATTCTGGCGTCAAAGAACGGTTTTCGAACGAAAGTTCATTTTCATTCAAGAGTGCCAGGTTTTGTGACGGACTTCCAGGACAAACCTGTTTGAACACACGAGGCTTCATATGTCGCCAGATAAACGGTGTATTTGGCAAATTCAGTGTGGCCACTGCCCCCTTTCATGGCAGGCATGTCGCAGCTGCGCGAGAACGCATGGTCCCTTCAGCGACACTGTACAAATGGGAGAGAATGTCCTCTTCAGTGGTTCTTTTGTAATAGTTTATAATTGTAAAAATTGATGACAAGAAAAATTGTATCAGAATGTTTTAGTTAAAACGCTATATGATCACACTGCATGATAATATGGAATTTATTTTGTTTTGCGATATAAGAATAGATCAAATAAAACATGTTATTAATATAGTCAGGCAGAGCTGCGAGAATGTAAAGTTATCAATGTCCTTTCACCATCGTTCCTGTCATACTGTTACGTGTTTTTGTTTGCACATTAAGGACAAAAGTCCTGTTTTTTTTAGTTTAGTTTAGTCTTTTAGTTTATCATTTTACAAAAGACCATTCAGGCAACATGTTTTTCCTCAAGTTTTTGAGATTGTAGGGTGCAGCTGGCTATGCGTGTGGACCGAATGTGTGGCAACAATGGGAAAGAAAATGCCAGTATTTTAAGAGGAATAGCCCGTCAGCAACATATTGAGAAAAAACAAAAAAGAACTATGTACTAGTTTATTTTTGGAATGGTGAACTGAACTTTGAACAGGTTCGTGTAGAAAATGAACTTTCCCAACACTGGATGCAGTCCTCAAGCAATTTAGAGCAATTTAAAATGATTAATGGTGCAATGATCTGGTACAGTGATGATTGCGCAAATGGTGCAGAGAGTAGTAATCCACAACAATACGCAAGTAGTGCAGCGTAATAAAACTGAGTGCACAAATAACGTAGAAGTGTACCGACAGAGTCAAATATTTAAGAGATTGACGGCAAGAGGAAAGAAGCTGTTGGAACGTCTGCTGGTTTTAGTTTGCATTGTTCGATAGCGTCTACCTGAGGGAATGAGCTGAAATAGGTGGTGACCAAGATGTGGAGGGTCCAAAAGGATGTTGTATACCCTTGTCTTAGTTCTGGCAGCGTGCAAGTCCTCAAGAGTGGGTAGGTGGGTTCCGATAATTTTTCAGCAGTCTTGACTGTCCATTGCAGTCTGATTTTGTCCTCCTTTGTGGCAGCACCAAATCAGACTGATGGAGGAACACAGAACCGATTCAATGACTGCTGTGTAAAACTGCCTCAACAGCGCCTGTGACGGCCATGCTTCCTCAGAAGCCCCAGGAAGTACAACCTCTGCTGGGTCTTTTTGAGGATCCTCACTAGGTTTGCGGGGGTGCTGGAGCCTATCCCAGATAAATGTGGGTGAGAGGCAGGGTACACCTTCAACTGGACATAACCATTCACACTCACAATCACAGCTATGGGCAATTTAGACTCTTCAATTAACCTATCATGCATGTTTTTGGAATGTGGGAGGAAACCGGAGGACCCGGAGAAAACCCACGCAGGCATGGAGAGAAAATGCAAAACCCTCCCAGGCAAGGTCAGATTTGAACCCAGGTCCTCAGATGCACTAACCAGTCGCCCACTGTGCTGCCGACACAAAAGAATTAAATACTGAAAAATACAGCAAGGTGTTAGAGGAGCTGACAGGCTTAATCAGCATTCTATCATCTCTAGTAGTGGGTTGGGTAAAAATATATTTTTAATATTGTTGTTTTAACTCAAGGCACCAATGTACTTAAATGTTAAATATTTCACCCACCGCATCGTTGGCTTCCTTATTGGGTTTGTCTGCCTCTTTATGGCCAGGCGCTTCCCTGGACACCAAACTGTAAGTGGTCACCACCACGTCGTGATCAGCAAGCCTGACGGATCACATGGGAATAAGGATTTGTTTGCAATTTGACTCACAATTTTGTGAGTCAAATTGTATTGATGCTGTGTGTGTGTCTACGTGTGCGTGTGTGTGTGTGTGTGTATGTGTATGTGAGAGAGAGAGCTCACACTCTGGGGTTCTTGATGCGGTCGGGTCCATGGTACAAGTACACACTGAGCCTGGCCACCTTGACATGTCGCTCGATCTCCTTCTTCCAGTGGTGGAGCAGCGAGGCCGGGCAGATAACCAGGGTGGCCTTGGAAATCACCGATCGGCAATCTAGGTGAGATTTTTCAAGCATTAAATAGTCAAATATAATATGAAACAATTATGCTCAATGAATTTATATTTAAAAAAAAACTAAACTAAACTTTTTTTCACGACCAATCTCTTTTATTAACTTTGTAATCATTTAATGGCATTTCTTTATTTAATGACTTGTTTTCTATTTATTTAATGGCCTTTTTTTTTTTCTCTATGTGCCCTGCGATTGGCTGGCGACCGGTTAAGGGTGTACCCCGCCTCCTGCCCGAAGATGGGTCGGACAGGCTAGCCCAGCTATCTAGGCGACCCTAGTGAGGTGAAGAGGTAAAGAAGATGGATGGATGGATGGAATTTTGAATTATGTAACGGCATTTTTTTAATTTAATGGATTTCTTTTTATTTATTTAATGACATTCTTAAAAGGTCCCCTTCCACCACTGTTTTTCCGTTTAATTTTAATAATCTTTGATGCCCTTTTGTCGGGTTAGCATGATAATTTTGGATGGAAATGCCCAACATATCCTTTTTGAAGCCATTCTAGTTGGTATTTTCTGCCTGGCAGTCGAGACGGTCAGATTTCTCATTATTTTGCGACATGTAAATGAGCTTTGCTCTCATTGGATCGCTCATCTTCCCCAATTTAAAATATGGGAAACAGCTTGGCTCTGATTGGTCCATATCACAGCGTCTGCTTGGGGAAGCCAAGCATTCATCGCAACGTCGCATCCTTTGACTCAACGTTCAGACTTGTGTTCCTCGTAAAAGTTTGATTGTGGGGTTATTTATACACACTGAAAGGCATTGATTTTTTGCTCCCCTCCGCCCCGTGACCCTCACGGCCGGTAACCGTCCAAGTTATTATTGTGACGCACAATTCACCAAGCACTGGCTTCGATTCAAAAGGGACAACAAAAAAAATAAATTGTAGAATCATCACATACAAGGGGCCACCTACGTCACATCGAAGCGACGGTTCTGTTGTTGTAATACTGAATTTCAGCGTAGGGGGCCGACAGAACTAATGTATTGTCGGTTTAAACAGTGATGCACTGAAATTTTGTCCGACAAAATGTTTTGGGCCGAAAAACACAACCCCTTGGTACTGGTATATTTTTATACAATTTGAAAGATTGTTTTCATTTTCCTACTACCTATTGTATGTACAGTGGGCTTGGAAAGTATTCAGACCCCCTTAAATTTTTCACTCTGTTATATTGCAGCAATTTGCTAAAATCATTTAAGTTAATGTACACACAGCACCCCATATTGACAGGAAAAACAGAATTGTTGAAATGCTATCTAGGTGACCCTAGTGAGGTGAGGCGGTAAAGAAGATGGATGGATGGATGGATGGAATTTTGAATTATGTAACGGCATTTTATGGATTTGTTTTTATTTATTTAATGACATTCTTAAAGGTCCCCTTCCACCACTGTTTTTCCGTTTAATTTTAATAATCTTTGATGTCCTTTTATCGGGTTAGCATGATAGCAGTTCAGGGTGTGCCTGGCCTTTCGCCCAAAGTCACGCCCGCAACCCTAGTGAGGATAGCGGTACAGAAAATAGAAAATAGATGGATGGAAGTTACCAGTTCTTGAGAGCCAACCCTCCTGCTTCTTCAGCTCCTCCTCTTTCTCCTCCTCCTTTTTCTTTTGCCCTTCCTCTTTAGCCTTCACCTTTGCATTGATCTTCTGGGCCAGTATGAGCGCGATCATGGTGAGCGTTTTTCCCAGACCCATGTCGTCCGCTGGGGTGACAAATACAGCACATGTTAAAGACAAATTAATTTCATATTAAAAACACTTACTTTTCCCCCTTACCCAAAATGCCTCCGCATGGATTCTGGGCTTCCCTCCAGAGCAGCCAGGCCAGAGCCCTTTTTTGGTGCGCCAACAGTGACACCTTGAGTCCCTTGGGGTCCAACGCCTCGGTGTCGGCGGCCGGGCACGACTCCAGTGATGTGTGCAGGTGATCGATGGCCTCATACGTGGCGTTCTTCACTGCCAGCAGACGGTTGTCCGTCATGCGGCCGCCGTAGAAGGCCTGGTGCTCTATAACACGTTCACATTTTGGGACCATTTTCAACTAAAAGTTGAAAGAAGATTAAGTTTTTTTTCTTTTTAAACTTGGCTTCATTTATTTACATTGAAATAGTTTTACTATTTTTTTTTAGATTTCTTTCATATACATTTAAATTGTCTTTATTTAATTGGCATTAGTCAATTTGTTTTAATTTAAATTGGCTTTGTTTTATTCATTTTAATATAAATTAGCATTAATCATAAACTGTCTTAATTAAATTTGGTTAAATGTAAGTTTACTTTATTTAAATTGGCTTAGTTGAATTTTTTCAAATTTTAATTGACTTAGTTTCATTTTAATCATCTTTATTAAAGTGACTTATTCTTCTTAAATTGGCTTTACATTTTAATTGGCTTTATTTAAATTCTGATCGGATTCACTTAATTTAAAGCTTACATTTACATGTTAATCGGTTTATTTAATTTAAATAGGCCTTAATTTTTTTTTTAAATTTTGATTTTATTGAAAGCCAATTCAATAGATAAAATGTGAGTTATAAAGTAAATATAAATGTGGGATTATTTTTTAAATTGCCTAATAATTACATGACATACATACATGACATGGTTTATTAATGATTATACTCAGACTTTGCATTTTGTAATTATCTAATGATAAATTATCAATAATACATAGTGGTACAAAGCAGTGATGGCTGCAGGAGCTATACCTTCATATCTTTAAAGAAATCAAAACTTTTGATGAAATTTCGACCTCGAAAAGTACCAGCACTGAACTATTGAATAATACTTATTAAGCAAGCCCATGTTACCACATATTGCAGGAATGAGGTTATTTTTCCACCAGATGGCATCCCAGTAGCATGATACACATGGACATCGGAAAATCATATGGCACCTAATCTTTCCACCAGAAATGCTTAACAAGTTGCTGTACATATGGTCCATATAGTTCATGACTGATTTATATTTCTCACTACCTTTTTAATTATGAAATGGAATTTTTATCCATTTAATGGATTTATTTTAAAAATTTAATGACACTGCAATATTTAAATTAAATTTGTAATTATTTAATGACACTATTGAATGGATTATTTTCATTTTATGGCATTTGCTTCTATTTAATAGACTTTTTAAAATTATTATTTAAACGTTCCAGGCCATAATTTTTTTCCAACTCATAATCAATGTCCTTTCATGGGATTTACAAGATAATTTGGGTTGGAAATACCTAGAATACCCTTTTTCAAGCTATTCTAGTTCTTTGGTGCTTGGCAATTGTGATGGATGGTTTCTCATTAATATTTGATATGTAAATAAGCATTGATTTGATTGGATCACTATATTCTTAAATATGGAAAACAGCTATCACGCATCTCTTGGCTTGTGGTGGACAAGCGATCATTGCGACATCGCGTTTGGATCCGTCGATGTCTTTCTATCATTGTTCAGCAGAATTCACAAAACGCAGAGCTGCCAACCTAAGAAAATTCACTTTCATAACAATTTGTCTGAATTTCCGTTTTTTCAAAATTTTGTCAAGTTATGGCTTCAATATTTGTCATTTTAATGTTATTACATCAACCTTGTATTGGTGGACGCAGTTAACAAATATCTCTCTATGGATTATTTCACCTTTGCCATATCTGTTTTCAACCCTTTGTGCATATTTTGTACACACATTAAAACAAATAATAATGAAAAAATTGTACATGACATCCTTGGCATAGGTAACGTACTTACCTCCATACATCTGTGAGAATCCCTGGCTGTGTTGGAGGTGGGGACCTGGGGCGGGAGGGGCCGGGATCAGGATGGTGCCCCCCGGGCGGCTGAAAGGGTTCACTACCTGGCTGGTGGGTGGCGTCTCGTCTGTGGGAGCGAGGTTGAGGGACTCCAGTGCCGCCTCCAGCTCCCGTACCCGAGTCCTCAAACGCTCACCTTTGTCGGGCAACGCTTCCAGGTTCACCACCGAAAGGGTGGCCTTGAACACACCACATGACAGCGTCAAGGTACAGTTGGCAAAGAAAAGAAATATGAAAATAATTGTCTTCTTAATTTGACACACCACACGGAAGTGTGTTAAAAAATAAATAAATACAGCGAATAAATAAATAAATAAATAAGAAAAGAAAAGAAATAAATAAAATGAGGCTTCACTCTTCTGCCTTCCCTGGGACATGCGTGCACTCACAGCGGACAACTAGGTGCTCTAAAGCAGCCACACCAGCCCAAAGCCCTGGTCCCAGTGACACACTTGGCCCCCCGTTTTAGACGTGACCAAAAATGACACTCATTCATAGTGAACAACAGTTCAATGCTATATCGCCACAATTGAGTCTTTGCACGTTTTCAGCAATTATCTTCAAACACGTTTTTAGAAACAAATCTCTAAATTTCCTTTGCAGGGTCTTTCTGTTGTGCGAGGTGGCAGAGGTGTGGCATTATTTACATGATACGCACACAGTGTGACTGAGCATCACATGGGCTATATTTTGGAATGTGGATTATTTCTAGTCTTTCAGTTTATTTCTGCAAGGTGGTGGTCATGATTAATTGGCGAGAGGAGGGATCGGCTTAGTCATGATGCCTACATACTGCCCGTGCATTCCTGAGAATGCTGTGGATTTTTTTAATGGATTAATTCTAGTATTTCTCTTCTATAATTTACAGTGGCAGAGGAGGTACGATATCACTTATATAACACGCTGGCTCACCTTTTCCTGCTGGAGCTGAATAGACAGCATCGTGTGCATCCCCTGGGGGTCCCTCAGTGGACCTTTCACATTGGAGGCAGGCTGAAAGCCAGGGTAGGCGGTCAGGGGCTTCTGGATGGCGGTGGTAGGGGCCTTAGGCGTCTTTTGAGGGGGCTTCACAGACACCAGCACTACGTCCTCATCATCATCGTGGTACTGTTTGGTTTGACGGGTTCTCCACTGCTTGTTGTTATCAGAAACTCTGGAGGCAACCATTTCACTTTTGGGCGCAGACGTAGAGGGGCTCGCTCTGGCAGAACCTCTGGAGGCAACCATTTCGCTTTTGGCCACAGACGTAGAGGCATTTGCCATTGGTACAGAACCTTTGGAGGCGGCCATGTTGCTTTCGGTTGGAGATGTTACTATAGGACCTTTGCAGGTGACCATTTCGCATTTGGGCACAAACATGGAAAGACTGGAGGTGGTCGGGTCGCTTTTGGGTTCAGAGACAGAGACTTCGATGGTGGCCATGGCATTTTTGGGCACAGGCATGGGGACTCCGGAGGTGGCTATGCCGTTCTTGGGCGTAGAGTGGGAGACACTCGCTGTTTCCACAGAACCTTCGGAGGTGGCCTTGTCGCTTTTGGGCACAGACAGGGAGACGGCCGAGGTGGCCATGTCGCTTTTGGGTACAAACGTGCTCGGAGGAGGTGTTTTATCCACAGATTTCTTCTTCAACGTTATTCCTGCTGGAAGATGTTTACCTCTGTATGTGTCAGCTATGAGGGTCTGACCTTCCCCCTCATCATCTTTTTCTTCTTCTCCTGTAGGTTTCTTCTCTCTGTTGTCCTTACCCTGACTCTCTCCTTGCATCTTCCGACACTCTGATTCTTGGTCCGCTTTTTCCAGAGCCTTGAAGGGGTTTCGCACTGGTGGTAGGCAGGAGGCTTGTGCCCGTTTTTCACACTTTTTCTCTTCCTTCTCCGGCTGTAAAACGATGACAGACATTGGCAACATTTAGCATTTGCAAGCATTTTTCTTTACTTTTTTGGATCGAAGTTTATGCATGACAAGAATTCAAGCACTTTTAAAGAATGCAAGGCAAACTTTCAAAGAGAAGTCACATTAATTATGCGACATGTACACAAAGCATGTGCGTATGACCGAGCATGCAGCTTATTTTGTTTTTCCTCCATGGATCATTTCTAAGCATTTATTTTATTTATATTGTGCATGTTAGAGTAAATGGCACATATGCTCTTACCACAGTCCAGGGCACATTTCCACACCATCGCTGCCCTGCTTTTTTACCCACAATGCACCTGTAGTACAACCTGATGCATAAAAAAGGCATATAAAAACATTATATAAAGACAGAGGTGGCAAAAATATTGTTTAATTAAGCAGAAGTACAGATATTCAGTAAACAAAACCAAAAAAAAAAGGAGCAATGAATTGATAGGAAAAATGTTTAAACAACAGAAGCTGGTGGTTTTTAGGCTGGCACAAAAAGACATTCGCCACGAGTCACTGTTGGAGCCAACATCCTCAAAAATTCTCTTAAATAAGGCCACAGATAGGGAATATCTTGCATCTCTGAAGCTGTGGCCGTCATTGTTAACGTGTCATTGTTAATGCACCCTGATTTGGTTAATTTTCCTAAAGTTTTCTAAAAACAGGCTGCCACCTACAACTCCATCACAGAACTTCAGGAGTACACAGAGACTGTTACTGCCTACATCAGTAGGATGGATGTATGGATGATGTCACCATCACTAAGTCCATCACTGTCCATGCCAATCAGAAGCCAAGGCTGTCAGGGGAGGTCTACAGACTACTGAAGATCCGTAACGTGGCTTTAAGGTCTGGGGATGAGGATGGCCTGAGGACAGCCAGGGCCAATCTGTCTCGTGGCATCAGGGAGGCCAAGAGGGAGTACTCCAGGAAGATCGCCCACTGCTTCAGTGACAGCAGGAGTCTGTGGCGAGGTATTCAGACCATTACAGACTATAAAACCCTCACTCACCACAGAACTGCGACAGCTCCACCTCCCTGCTAAATGAGCTAAATGACTTCTTTGTTCGCTTTGATGCACACAACAACACCCCTGCACACGAGACTCCACCCCCTCCTGACACTGACCCGGTACAGCGTGAAAAGACCTCTCGACAGGATCAACACACGAAAAACCCCGGGCCCAGATAACATACCTGGTCGTGTTCTGACGGACTGTGCAGCTGAACTCACAGATGTCTTCACGGACATCTTCAACACCTCCTTGAGTCAGGGTGTTGTCCCCACGTGCTTCAAAGCCACCACCATCATCCCGGTCCCAAATAAGTCGTCTCCCTCCTGCCTCAATGACTACCGTCCGGTAGCACTCACTCCCATTCTGATGAAGTACTTCGAGCGGCTAATAATGCACCACATCAAACCCCTTCCAGTTTGCATATCGGTCCAACCGGTCAACCTATGACCCAGTCTCCACCGCCCTCCACTCTGCCCTCACACACCTGGACTCATATGTCAGAATGCTGTTCATAGACCAGCTCAGCATTCAATACCATCATCACTAAACAACTGATCTACAAACTGGACCAGCTGGGGCTCAACACTTCGATGTGCAACTGGCTGCTGGACTTTCTCACAGGGAGACCGCAGGCAGTACGGGACGGCTCTGAGCTAGAGCCCCGACTCCCATCAGGTGCTCGTTCTACAGAGGGACCATAGAGAGCATCTTGACCAACTGCATCACTGTGATGTACGGAGCCTGCACCGCATCCTGCCGCAATACTCACCATCGCATAGTGAGGGCAGCTGAGAAGGTCATCGGAACCTCTCTTCCCTCCCTGCAGGACATTTACAGCACCCGCCTTACCCGCAAAGCCCTCCGCATTGCGGGGGATGCCACCCATCCGTCACACAGCCTCTTCAGTCTGCGGGCCAGGACTAGTCGACTCAAAGAGAGTTTTATTCATCAGGCTGCCAGGAAGCTGAACTCTCTGCCCCTCTGCCCCCTATACTGCTTCTGTCCTCTGCCCACCTGAGCTCTTGACGCCCCGCAAACATCTAGCTGCACGCACACACACACACACAACCAGACTCAGGGTCGCACTAGCCACTTTAGCAGCCTTGGGGTTTTGTCATCTAATTTATAAATATCTTATTTGCCTTGGTTCTCTGATCTTGACTATGTTGCACACGTCACCTGACCTTTGATATTTGCACATTCAATTAATACTTTTTACACTGTATATACAATAGTTTATTTAGCTTTTATATTGATGTTATTTGTACTGTCTTTTGTAGCACTTGAGTTTTGTCATTTCAGTCCTCTGTATGGGTTACGCATATTAAAGAATTGACAATAAAAGTACCTTGAACCTTAAATGTCACATTTTTTCTTTGAATTTGAACCGTGTTGCCACCCACAAGCAATGTCTCCCTGTGTGGCCGCACATGCCGCACATACCGCACGTGCCAGAAAACCAGCACTGCACCCACCTGTTGCACTGTTGCTGCTGGTTGGAGGTCAACGCTTGGAGCTCCACCATGGAGTCTTCATGCTGGAGGCAGTGAGATGGAGAGATGCTGAGGGTGAGGAGTGTGGATGTATCATGAATAACTCATTTAATTGAAAGTGTCACAAAAAACTGAAGAGACACACCAAAACAGACCTGGCCGCTTTGCTGAAGTCACAGCCACGCTTGTCCACACACACGTAGAAACTTCTGCCTTTGGTAGGTCCATCTTTAACGCCTGTCTTTAGCATACACGCGCCACCTGAAAGACAACACAAAGCCCCGTAAATGTGATCTTAAGAAGGACGTACATATTTCGAGTAGCCTAAAAAAAAGCTAATTATTTCCCGATTAATACGTATTTTAACGACTTACCGTGGACATCACATGTAACTTTGTCCATAACTGACCTAAGGTATCCTCGAGTGCTTCCTGGAAAGGAAATTTCCCATATTCGTGTCTTCATGCAGGCATTTTCGGATCGACCAATCACAGCCAGCCTTCGACAAACAGGATTTTCGGTGTACGCGTTTCAGAATACAAGTCATGCATCAAATTCCGGCAAACTATATCGTCGATTTTGCTGAAGGTCCCCCCCCAAAAAAAACGGCATTCTATAATCCTTTATATGCTTTAAAGTTGATTTAAACCTGGCTTTCTGGTTAATTACAGGTATTTGTAGAATTATGTGGCCTTATTTTGAAATACGAGACCGGATAAAGTTTAATCACTGCGGTGTTTAAATCGGAGCCGCCGGCATATTGAATTCCACAAGCGACGATTTGAAGACAGTGCTGTTTTGTTTCGATTAAGTAAAGTTTTAGATGTAACTAGTACTCCAACCGTCACACAATACCTGACATTTTGTATAATAAAGTCATTTTTTCCTTTTTTTCAGCCGATCCACAAAACGTACAGAGCAGTACATATAAAAAGACAGTGAAAAAAGAAAAGCAAATAACTAAAATAAAAGTCAGAGATCGAATCAATCAATCCATAAATCAAATTGTTTGGTCTTGAGCCATTTATATGTTGTTTTGAAGTTCTTTCATTCGTATGAACTAAAAAGTGTGGCTGACATTTCATGAATCTCTTTGCAGTCACTCAGGTCATAGGTCGCTAGACAGACAGGCAGATAGATAGATCGATCGATAGAGAGATCAGTGTTCCTCAATCAAACGTACACTTCACTCTCCACCCAGCCGGTGGCGCTGTCGACTTGACATCGGCATCGAACGACTTCCGCCTCTGTTGGCTCCTAATGTGTACGTCACCTCGCGGGCTTTGTTTTGATATGGCGGCAAGTTCGTATATTTTTTGTTTGTTTATTTGTTTCCCATTATTGGGGTTAAGGGAGTTTTAAAACCAAACTTTTCCACGCCACCGGCACCCCACTCTTCTCTTCGGCATTGAAGGTAACGTTCGGGTGTGTGTGTTTTTAGACAATTTTCATGTCGAGTGCTGGGGTAGTTTAAAGTGCGAGGCGTTGCTTGTCTCGTAAAGGTTTAATAATGTCTTTTTTTTGCGATTCTGAAAATGGCGACTAATGGTGTTTCTCTTTGCTGCGCTGCTTCCATTTAGATTTAGATTCCGTAGTTTTTTTACAATCTTTTTTTTTTTTTTTTTTTAATGTCCAATCAGATTTCAGTCTCTATGCCAATAATTCATTTGCCCAGGTCTTCCAGAATCATAAATGCTGTCTGATGTAATTTAAACTATATTATGATTGTTTCTTTAACCAATTAAATTAGAAATGCAACAAAAAAAAAGATTAATCTACAACTAATCGATTATGAAATTAATCAACTATCTTGATTATAGTTTAATCGTTTAGAGACCTTGTTTAACTTAAAATTGTCCTTGGAATTTGTAGAATTATGTGGCCTTGTCACTTTGCTTAGACAGCCAATTTGTGTCTCCTTGCTCAGCATAGCCTGTTTCGATTTAGACTTACAGTATTTAGTTCCTCCAGCTCTTAGTTGGTCTTTCCCAGACATTCCTTTTCCCCTTGAATAGAGAAGACATGCTGTTGGCATGGAATTGTACTAACTAAAGGTGTCCATGGTGATTGAAGCCCCCTCCCTTCTGTTCCCTATATATCCCTATACCCTCTCCCTTTTTTTTTTAGTTAGTGAGAGGCCGCAGTTGACGAGGCAGTCACTGCGGTTTTGATCTTTCGCTGTGAATATGTAAATATTTCTTGTAATTAAAAAAAAAACAAAAAAAAAACACAAGGACAAGATTGATTACTTAATTAATCTGCCAGAAGGATTTCCAAAACGAGTGGTGTCAGAAGTGGGATCTCAGGATTGAGGGTCGGCTCCAGGGGATCCCGGAGCAGTGATTGATTGATCATCCAAGACAACTGCATGAGTCCTGCCTTCACCCCAAAAAAACAAAAATTAGGACGAGAGGGCTCCCCGGGGCCCTGGACATTGACTGTCACCTCGAGATTCCAAACGGACCCGTGTTGTCCTCCAAACAAAGAATTACTGTAAAATAATTCAGTTTCCTTGAAAATTCGACCATTTTGGATTTGACATGGTGTAGGGGTGGGTGATATAGCAAATATACAGTGGAACCTCAGTAAAACTGACCCCGATGTAATTGATATCGGATAAAATGGATCGGTGGGACTGAACAATGTGTTAAAAAATAGTTTCCATATGTAACTCAAAATGCCGTTGGAAAAGTCTGTTAGTTCCAGAATTGTCCGGTGTTGTTAACTGGCGCTGTGGCGCAAGGTAGGCAGAGAATGGCACTCATGTATTTCCGGATCACAGATATACAATAATACTAGATCCTACCGTGTCTACGTGGCGGCCATGTTGAATGAGGGGCATTGACATGGCAGCCATGTCACGATAGTATATTGTCTATTGCACATAGAGCAGAGAAAAAGCGTCATGGCTGCAGCGTTGACGAGTACATAACGCAAGTCTTTGGAGTCTGGAACATGCTATTTTTGGTACAGTAGCATTTTTTTTTTTTGTCAAGCCGTTTGCCTTTGGCAACAGATTTGGAACTAGGAAGCACGCTAATTCCCCGCGGCTCATGAAAGTGACTCGCCTACAGTGAGTACTGTACGTCAACAACCTCACCATGACCAAGCACACTGGTGTGGTAAGTTTGGATGGAATGTGACATTTTCAAACTTTTTTATATATTTTATTTTTACAATAACTTTGGACTGGGCGTTATTGGCCACAAAAAAACCTCTCCAAAACAATAATTTTGTACTGTACGGTACTATGGGTGCATATCGCCTCAAAAAAGTGCTTTAATGTAATGGACAATCGGCTATATTAGGCGACCACCCCCCGCACCCCTTCCTGCCCCTATTAGGCTGTTCTATCAAGGTTCCACTGTACTTGATGTATCGTGGGTTGTTGCATGTGAGAGGTATAAAATGACTATTTTACAACTATTGAGTACAAATCCTCATGTAATGTTTTCTGCTTTCACTCTCTGCTGGTTCTCCTCTCACAATAAGCAGCACCCCGCCCCCCGGCCATCTAGAAAACTCCTGCGCGTGTGAGGGTTTTTGTATGAATTTAACAATGAGAATATTTCATTTTCATGTTAAAACTCCAACTGTAGTTTCGGCTTGATTCATTATATTGGTGTCACAGAGATTCCAACTGTTATGATTACGCCGTACTTTGTCCTGGCCAGTTGCAGTGTGTTCCGACGTGATGCCGAAGTCTGAAATAGTCCGCAAACCGGAGTGGATGAGACGACATGCGGTCGTGTAAATTACTTGAAGTTTGCCAGTGAGCAAGCACGAGCTCAGCGTCTAAGTACGGCAGCAAATGATTGGCTATTATAAAATTTAGAATCTACCAACCAATCGCCATAACATTTGTGGATGGTGTCATCGTTTGACTTGTTTGACGCCAGCATTTGGGATTCTGAAGGCCTTGGGGCAGATTGCAGTTACATGGCAATACAGAAGCTGAAATCTGATTGGACACAAACCAAAAAAATCTAAATACTGTACACGACTGGAAGCTGGGGAAAGCACATGCACACATGCGATGAAATGAAGACAATAGATTGCTGGAAATAAAATATATTATTACAGGATCTCGTTTGATGTGTGTCCCGTGTCTGAGACGCACAAAAATTAGCAGGGACTGGTCTTTTGTATTTTCGCGTTGAGGTGGTACGGGTCGTGGCCCTGGTTGTGGTCCCAGCCAGGATGTCCATGCTCGCTGAAAGGTTTGACTCCTACCTTCATCGCTTGTAGGGACACACGATGCTGGTCAAGAAGTTGACCAGGTAGAAAATGGCTCTGTGCAATGCCTCTGTTTCTGTGCGGTCCATTTCTTTTGGTCGGATCATTCTGTTAGGGTTTGTGACCGGTTGGAACCTAAGGTAGCAAATCAATGACAAAAATCAAGGAGAGTGGCATCTGAAAGACCGTCGGCACTGCTGCCTCCCTCCTCTCCTCACGCAGCCTGCTGCTGTGTAACCCCCCCCCCCCCCCCCCACACACACACACAGACACACAAAAGCAGCCTCGTCCTACAGAATACACTCAACTGTCATCAAACAAGAAAGACAAGACCGAGTTCATCCTATGGTCACCGCTTGCGACCCCTGTGTGTACTGCAACTGCAAGTGATGACCGCAATCCTGGACAGGAAAGGCATCGCTGAACCAGTTTTGAGGCCGTGGCAGGGGATTCGTAGGGGATAGAAGAGGGTTCTTCAACCCCAACGACAACAGTGGCATCATTTGATGACGAGGTTTGCCTCGATTGTGGAGAAAAGGAACATTGCATCAAAGACTGCCCGAAACAGAAGCAAGACTATGCAAATAAGACTTCGTTTTGCACTTAAGAGTGGCGATTAATTGTGGGGGACCCAGTTTGTTCGACTTCGCCTCTGATTGACTACCGACGGTGCTCGGAGAGGGAAAGACGCTGTTATCAGGTGATACTAGGGCTGTCACCATTGAATCTTTTTAGAATCGATTATCCTATACGTATATATTTCGTGGTGTAATCCGGTTAGGGTTAGGTTGTGTCAGGTTAGGACTTAGCGTCAACCAATTTTTGTGGGTGACTTAGCCGAGCTAGCTGATTTTTATTTATTTATTTTAAAAAAATATAAATTTCCGCTCCACAGCCCTGGGTGATACACCGTCACACTCTGCATCCATCACTCGCTACTCGGTGCAATGAAGACACGTTTTGCGTTGATACGCTACTTGCTTAGTTAGTGCTAGGAAAATAATTTCCAGTCACGCCACACTGAAGAAGTTAAATAATAACCTTATGAAGTTACCAGAATATATTGATAGACACCTTTGAATTTGAAAAATGAGCAATGAACAGTCCAAGTTGACATTTACAATGTGTATTGATAGAATTAGCATTTTATCTGGATCTTTCAGCGCTATTTTAATTTACATTTATTATTACTTTTTTTTTTGATAATGCAAAATACGAGTGAACAACAACCACTAACAGCAACCATCACTAATGCATATGGGAATATTGAACTACCTGAAATGTAAATTGATTTCTTAATTATTCTGCCAGAAGAATTGCCAAAACACCTATTTTCTGACAGGTTGTGGACCAATCCAGTAACTGAATCATTATCAGTTTGTTTGTGGATATTCTGCAGTCAATTTGAATAATGTCCTGTTTTTTAATTAAGTGATGGAAACTAAAGAATGTTTTCTTATCCGATTCATCGATTAATTGAAAAAATTATTGAAATATTAGTCGATTATTAAAATAATCATTAGTTGCAGCCTTAAATCAAATATAAAATTCCTCCTCACATTTTCCCGATCACGTTTTTCCTGATGTCTGCTACCAAATGCGCAGCCCAGGACTGCTATTAAATATAGCCAACCATGTACACATATTGTATTTAGACCGGTAAGCTTTGACAATAATAAATTACTTTTGATTGATATCATGTGAAAACCAAGTGACTAACCTCAGTTTTAACCTGTTACCCACAACTGTCGCTGAAATCCTGGAGTAGGGGAGCCAAGAAGAGGGCGGCGGCATCATGTCCTCTCCCACCGCTGGGCTTCCGTACTCGCCGTCGGACTTTTTAGCCCGCTGGATGCCGAGCAGCAGCAGGGCCGGTGTGATTCTGGGCCCTGGGTCTCTGCAATGTGACTCCCCGGTAGCTTCTGTGCCCCCGGAGCCAGATGACTTTGCCCCCATGGCTGCCTCAGTGGACAGCAGCTGCGTGGGGATGGAGAGCCTCTCCGTGGCAGCTGGAGGCGACGTCTCGCAGGAGGTTTCCGTTATGATGAAGCTAGATCAGGTACAGTCAAAATATTAAGTGCACAATCCAATGTGAGCTGTATAAAAGGGTTTTTCCTGGTTCAAATTGAGGCAGAGGTGGGACCATTCTGATCATTTATCTGATCAAAAGATTTACTCTTTTTCAAATCCATTCAATTGTCCAAAACATTTGCTGTAAGAAAGAAAATCGGTCATTTGGCTCATTTTCTGCTTCTTTGACCGTTCTAGGCGTGACTCCCAACTGTTTATTATACAACCCACCCTGTCACTGTGGTGTAATGCAACAATTGCGGTAAAAAATAACACTCAACTTTGTGCAATGCTGGTCAAATAATAATAATTTTTATGATGTCAAAAGTTTTAGAACCCAATGTTTTGTGAAATTAGGCAAAGGTGGCTGCCCCAATTATTTTCTAAAATTTAAAATTATTATTATTTTTTTTTATGCAGGAAAACCCTTGTCTAAAATGTTCTGCATTTACTCTTGCAGCTGAGGAGGTGGCAGCAGCATCTGGAGGAGCAGCTGAAAGCTGACCAGCTGGATGAACTCCGTCGCCTCCAGGAGGAGCAGCGGAGCATCCTGGCTCCCTCCAGTCCCGGACAGAGCCTCTCTAGTCATCCCTGCGGACTCCAAAAGGAACACCGCCAAAAGGAAGAAGCACTCATGCGGCTACAAAGTGGTCAAAATGGTATCGAAAGGCACGATGAGGGAGAAGGTGAAATATTTTTTGTTGTACCGTGTTCCCCCGCTATATTCATCATTTGTGCCCTCGCTATCACCTCACCAGGCACCGCCTCTTATAGGCACATTCTGTATTCAACACAGACAATAGCACAGTATTTTCTATACATTTTATGCCTGCATTTTTTTTGTTCAGATGCATTTGCAAAGCGTTTTTAGAGGCGCAACAATTAATCGATTAATCGACAACTAATCCATTATCAAATTAATATATAATGTAACTACTTTGATGATCGATTTATCATTTAGAGACCTAGTTAAACTTAACATTGTCCAAATCCTCCAAATTTCAGCCTCTCAGCAGTAAATATTCTTAGGTTTCTGTAGTCCTCTGTGAAAGGAGACTGATCTTTGTGTTGAATCAAAATAAGATATTTGCAAACATCTGGTTTTACTCTGGAAAACAATGGTCAACATTTTTGCCCATTTTCTGACAGGTGTTACGGACCAAACCAGTAACTGAATCATAATCAATGGCTGTTTTTACGTTTTCTGCATTGCCAATTTGAAATAATGTCCTGTTTTTAAATAAATGGATAATTTTTTTTTAATCAAAGTCATCGATCAATTGAAAAAAACCAACAGATTAATCAGTGATTAAAATCTTTAGTTGCAGCCCTATGTGTTTTCATCACATTTGAATGGGGCCTCACTTTATTAAAAGTGACAGTGACTTCAAGTTTTGTTTTGTGTGGGGCCCGCAGACCTGAGACATGATGGCTTTCCCAAGCTGACAGCAAATAACCACAACATTCACAACAACAACAGAAACCATGATCCTATGCTACAAGACAGGTAAGATGATGGAGAGTTGTTTTCCTTGTTCTTGCCCATAACATGATATCATTCTCTGGTAATACCTATGAAACCTTGCGGGCCCTGAGGTCCTCTGGCACTAGGCTTTTAGTTATTCCCAAAGTCAGGACACACCAGCACAGTAAGGGATCGCTCCAGTTTCACGGCCCCCATCTGTGGAATAGCACTTAAGGGATACAGAGAACGTTCCATGTTTGTAAGAATAAGCTCAAGACCCTTCCTGGATGTGCCGGCTAAGCAACTCCGTACACCAGTTGACCAACATGCATGTGCTACGGTGTTCATTCACTAATAAGTTCGATAGAAACACGATAATTACTTGTGTTGGAATCATTTATAACAACACAGGTTATACTAACATATCAACTCACAGGTTCTTACAGGTGTTTAGACACTAAAAAAGAATCCCACCGCACCACTCGACAGTACTGCCTTGCTAATTTTCCCCACATCCTGTACTGCCCTTTTCTGTCCTCTCATCTGTTTCTCTTGGTTAGTTATTCCATATCCTCAACGGGTTACTGTTCAAATATCTACTGTCTCACTGTTGTTCTGCTTTGGTTTTCACCCCTAGTCCCCTTGTCCACTCTGTCCCTCTGTCTGTTCCCTAAAACCCTTTTCTGTCCGGCTGCATTTTCAATAAACATCAGAATAATATATATATTTTTAAATAAGCAGAGGGAGTATTTCAAACTCCCCTGTTGCAGAGCAAAGCTGTTCCAACACAAATGCATACAGATCCGCCATTCTGCAAGGCCATGCAGCTGAACAAGACGGGTTTTAAAAAAAAACAACTAAAAAATGTTTGATTTGATTTAGTAATGTTAGTCATATTTGACTTTGAGTTTTCCTCATGAACATGTACTTGACCATACTCTTAAAGGAGAGTTCATCTTACAAATTGACAAGCTGCATAAAAACTCATTGAATGAACACTAATGTATGCCAATGTTTACTGTGTGTCCGTGTGTGTACCTGTGGCTGTGTATTTTTGTGTCTGTGTGTCCTTGTCTTTGCGTGTGTGCTTGTGTCTCGGCCCTTGTGCGTGTGTGCTTGTCCTTTGTGTGTGTGTGTGTCTGTGTGCATATGCTCGTATGTATGTGCGCATGTCTGTGTGTGTTAATGTGTGTCCTCATGTCTTTGAGTGGTCTCTGTATATATATGTATGTTAATGTGTTCATTTTCCTGTTTGTGTGTCCTTGTGTGTTTCTGTCTACTTTTTTCTGTACGTTTCCGTGTGTGTATGCCTGCGTGATTGTGTTTTTGTGTATGTGCATTTACATTTATGTTACTATGTCCATGTCCATGTGTGTGTCCTGATGTCGTTTTTGTGTTTGTCTGCTTATGTCTTTGTGTCTGTCCGTGTGTGTGTATGCCCATGCGTGTATGTGTGTGCCTTTGTGTGTCCATGAATGTACATGTCTTTGTGTATCCGTATGTCTGTGTTTGAGTCCATATGTATGTGTGCCTTTGTCTGTGTGTGACTGTTTGTCTTTGTGTGTTAATTTGTGTGCATGTCTCATTGTGTTTGTGCGTGTGTCTGTCCAGGCCAATACAGGCAAGCAAGCAGACATATGAGGAGTTATTGGAGGAGCACCTGAGGTTGGAGGAGCAGAGGTTGAAATCTGCCCAGCAACAGCAGGTAAGGCAACCCTACAAATGTCCATAATTTCGAAATAGTAATTGTGATGGTAACCATAGGGCCAGAAATGGAAATATGTATCGTTCTGTTGACAGAATCCAGATGGAGGGCAGTTGGCGGCACCCCCAAAACGGGCCTTTCTGAGGCGAGGGAAGGGCTTGTCTCGATATACCAACAAGGCCTCTGTTCCTAAAGAGGACTCAAACACAGATCCCAAAACATCGAGCCAGGCCCTAGTCGTCGCCCACAGCAACTCTGAGCTGACATGTATCCAGAAAAGTGCAGCCAAGCGACTTCCTGTCCAGCGTAAAACCGCCACCCTTAACAAGGAGAACTCTCCAAGAGACAAAAAGGACAGAAGGGTTGAGATTAAAGCAAGCGGGACCAAAGTGTTGGGATGCTACCAGAGACAAAACACAGGCGGGCAGGTGAACACAAACAAACTGGTGGAGGAGAGTCAGCCTGCGACAAAGCAGGCCGGCGTGCAGGCAGCGTCGCCAGAAGTCTCACGGGAATTGCTGGAGAAAGCAGAGAAGCTGCAACACCCAGAGTGCGAGCACCATCTGGAGATCATTGAGCTGGGAGAGTTTGAGCTCCTGGAGCAAATGGCCGAGGAGCTCTCCTTCTCATCTAACTCCTCCTTCGTCACCAAGGTAAGGATTATCAGAGACACTAGGACATTATTACACTATAAAGCGCAAATCTTCCATTTTGATCTGAAGTTGAAGTAACCAAATATGGTTCCTTGCCTTGTAAAGAGCTACACTGGCGAACAATTTTCTCTTAAGTGACCACACATGGTCCCCAGCTATGTGATGAGGTACTCTGGCATCCCTTTTAAATTACTGTAATTTCAAGGGTATAATATGCATTTTTTTGCCCCAAAAATTCATCAGAGGTCGATAGTGTGTTATACGTAGGTATCAGGAATTTATCACAATGGATAAACATATACCCGTTCCTAGGGGTTGTGCAAAATGTGTGCTTTCATTCCAATATATGTAATATCTAATTTGACAAACTTATTCGGGATGCACGATAATTGTTTTTCTCCCGATAGCTTCTCCAGACCGATACGGTCCAATCCATCCATCCATCCATCCATCCATTTATTTATTTATGCTTATCCAAGGTCAGATCGCGGGGACAGCAGCTTAAGCAGGGAAACCCACATTTCTCTCTCCCCAGCCACTTCGTCCAGCTCTTCTGGGGGGATCCCAAGGCATTCCCAAGGCATTCCCAGGCCAGTTGGTCCAGCGTGTCCTGGGTCATCATCCCCCGGGCCTCCTCCCGGTGGGAGGTGCTCGGAACACCTCACCAGGGCGGGGGGCATCCTAATCAGATGCCCGAGGCAACCTCATCTGGCTCCTCTCGATGTGGAGGAGCAGCGGCATCACTCTGAGCCCCTCCCGAATGACCGAACTTCTCACATCTCTAAAGGAGAGCCCGGACACCGTGTGGAGGAAGCTCATTTCGGCCGCTTGTATCCGCAATCTTGTTCTTTCGGTGACGACCTGTGGGTCGTGACCATAGGTTAGGGTAGAAACGTAAATAGACCAATAAATTGAGAGCTTTACCTTTTGGCTCAGCTCCTTATTGGATAAACATATAGTCACCATGACAGAATGATACAGAGTTGGCATCACTGCAGACGCTGCACCGATCCGCCTGTCCATCACCCGCTCCATTCTTCCCTCACTCGTGAATAAGACCCCAAGATACTGGAACTCCTCCACTTGGGGCAGAATCTCTTCCTTTTCCCACTGAGAACCATGATCTCAGATTTGGAGGTGCTGATTTTCATCCCAGCTGCTTCACACACTGCTGCGAACTGCCCTAGTGAGAGCTAAAGCTCGCCGCTTGATACGGCCATCAGAACTTACATCATCGGCAACAAGCAGAGATGTAATACTGATGTCACCAAACCCCTCAACGCCTCGACTGTGCCTAGAAATTATATCCATGAATAAGGAACTCCAGGGGGAGTATGTACAAGCAAGTCTGTTGACAGCAGTAGTTGGGTGACAGACAGCATGGTGTGACGGTGCGAGATTACGTAATAAAGATGACCCAACCTTTTTTCACACGGTATTTTCACACTTGCTAAACTTGTCAGCCAATTCTACAATTATGGCAGGCGACTTTAACCTAAATCACCCTATAGATCACACAAATCTAAAAAATAGCAATCAACCTCAATGCGGCAATATATTAAAGCAATATATGGACGACTTTGGACTTGTTAACATATGGAGACGAAAAAAAAAGAGAAATACACATTTTTCTCCTTGGTTGACAGAAATTAAAGACAGTCTTGATGTTTCTTTAACCATCACAGAATTACATAAGGCATTAAAAATATGCAAGCGCCTGTCCCAGATGGAATTTCTGTCGAATTCATTAAACCTTTCTGGCCAATACTTGCCCCTCTATTTTCCAGAACAGTCAAGGAGATAAATGATAATGGTCAAATAAATAGCCATATGAACACAGCTTCAATTAAATTACTACTAAAGTCAGGCAAATACCCCACTCTCCCAGTTAATTATTGGCCCTTATCACTGATTAATGTAGATATCAAGATTATCTCTAAGAAAACCAAAATAAAGAATTTGGAGTGGCCTAGTCACAGACTTCACCTGAATCATATTGAGATGCTGTGGCATGACCTTAAAAAGGCCATTTCTGCGCGAAAACACTTCAATGTGGCTGAATTACAATAATTCTGCAAAGATGAGTGGGCCAAAATTGCTCCACAGCACTGTAAGAGACTCATTGCAAGTTATGGCAAATGCTTGATTGCAGTTGTTGCTGCTAAGGGTGGGCCAACCAGTTATTAGGTCTAGGGGACTATCACCTTTTCACACAGGGCCATGTAGGTTTGGATTTATTTTCTCTCCCTTAATAATAATAAACATTAAAAAACTGCATTTTGTGTTTTTTTTCCCAAAAAAAAAAAGAAATCAGGAAGGGGGTAAAAACTTTTTCACATCACTGTATAAACTAGTTCGTTTTTGGACCGATGAACTGAACTTTGAACTTGTTCACATATAAAATGAACTTGCCCAACACTGATCCTGTATTATTTCACATTGCAATATATAGCGGCTGAAATAATTTAACACGTCGCCATTTTTCTCACTAAATATACTTCCAAAGGTGCTACTGACCTGAAAATTTCACCAGCTGCTCGGAACAACCCAAGTAATCCATACATACAAAGAAAATAGAACAAGTAAGCTCCAATATTAAGTTGTGTGTAAAAATGTGAAATGACAGGGAAAAAGTATTGGACACATGAAGAAAGGGAGGTACAAAAATGGATGGAAAGCCAAGACAACACCTAAAATATATCAATAATCAAACAACAACACAGCCCCTTGTCAGTGCAAATGAATATCAGCTGGTTGAGTCCTAATTGATGGCCTACAAAAAGGACTCATTGCCAAGGTGTGAGTCAAGACACATCTCATGATGGGTAAGAGCAAAGAGCTGTCTCAAGACCATCGCAAACCAATTGTTGCAAAATATAGCGATTCCATTGGTTACAGGTGCATATCTAAGCTTCTGAACGTTCCAGTGAGCACTGTTGGGGCCATAATATGTAAGTGGAAAGCCAATCATACCACCATCAATTTGCCTCGATCAGGTGCTCCTCACAAGATTTCTGACACAGGAGTGCAAAGAATAAACAGGTGTCCAAGAGCCCAGGACCACCTGTGGAGAGCTTAAAAAATACCTGGAATTAGCAGGTACTGTTGAGTTCAGGGTGTACCCCGCCTCTCGCCCGAAGATAGCTGGGATATGCTCCAGCACGCCCGCGACCCTAATGAGAAGCGGTATGGAAAATGGATGGATGGATGGATGGATAGTATGAGCTACTCCTCCTTTTGACTCAGTGTCCAAATATGGTTCTTTGCCTTGTAAAGTGCTACACTTCTATTTTGACTTAAACCTTAATTGACCAAATATGGTTCCTTATGATCTACCAATTTTGTTGTTGCCGCACCATACGGTACAATAACGACCGTATGGTCTCTTCTATTTTATCCTCTAAGGAGCTCATCTGGTGCCTATTTGGATTTAAGTGACCAAATATGGCTCCTAGTCCCATAAATGCTATCTTTGTGTTTTTTTTAAAATGTATTTATTAATCTATTTTTTGGCGGACCGACAGGTTCTGCAGATGGACTGTGAGAAGCGGAAGCTGCTGGGTGTGGCTGGTCTCCATCAGAGACGGCTCTCATCCACACCCATCAAGTCACCACTGGCCAGAGAGCAGCGGTGCATCCCTGAAATTAACGGTGGTGCTGTGAAGAGCCATGACGAGGAGGAGGAGAACTCTTCATCAGAGGCGGCCGCCGACGACTTTAAAGGGCCTGAACGAGCAGTCACGCCGCCTGTTTTTCCTATCAGCCTTTGCTTCCCCGTCCCATCCGAGCCGCCATACGACAAGCGCTCCTACCAGGATGATGACTGTGAGAGTGACATCGTTGTCAGCAGCATTGAGGACGACAACTCCACGCTGGAGGACAACAAAGATGTGACGGCGGGCCGAGTCATGTTTGCCGATGACAATACATGGAACGACATGGACGACACGGCGGTCAGCGCTGAACCCGTTTCTACAGAAACAGCCAATCAAGAGCCAGACGCTGCTCCTATTCCGGCGCCGCCTCCTCCTCCCTCCTCCAAACTCATGATGAAACTGGTCCCCGTGCTCAAGCCAAAGACACCTAATGCACCTCTCCCTCCACCTGATTTCTCCTCAATTTACACACCTGACAAGGTGGACGACAAGACGGGTGAGACAATCAAACCAAATTTAATCCACATCTGATCCAGTTTGCACATTTGGCCGCAATGTAAACCTACCATGTAAAACCCCTTTGATCATTTTCAGATTTTGCTGGGTTTTTGTTGAATCTTAATACATTTTGATCCAGAACTTGGTGAGATGAAATTGAACATTTGAAATTGTCTGTAACGGTAATGTGAATGTTTGTCTGGAAGTGCCCTGTGATTGGCTGGCGACCCGTCTAGGGTGTGTCCTGCTTCTCTCTCCCAAAATCAGATGGGATTAGAAAATGAAAGGACGATGAAATCGTGTCTTTTAGTGATAGACCGATATGTGTTTTTCAGGGCCGATACTGTTAGGCCGATAACCGATAATTGGAGCCGATATTTGTTTTGCGGTAAAACGGAAAATATTGACATCAAAATTTGGATTAATAAAAACTCCAACACTTGAATTCAGTTAAATGCCTTTAAGCACATTTATTAATCAGCTTTTCAGATTTCCAACGTGTTAGGTTTTTTAAATGTTAGAAAATAGGCATCTTTGTTTTAAAATTCTAACAAGCAGTGCAGGAAGCTCCCAGGCTCAGCAGCATGTCTGAGCAAGTTAAATGAAAACTTTAACAAATAAACTTTAACAAATAAATAGCCCCCAAATGTTTTCTATAGTAAATAGTTTTGCAAAATTTCAATATAATAGAAACGTTAATATTTTATGTAATAACAATAATAATAAGAATCCTCCTGGATTCCCCCCTCCACTTTATTGTGGTGGAGGGGTTTGTGTGGCCCAATGATCCTAGGAGCTAAGTTGTCTGGGGCTTCACACCCCTGTTAGGGTCACCAATGGCAAACAGGTCCGAGGTGAGGGACCAGACAATGCAGGGCTATAAGACCCGTATGATAAATATTATCAATGGCTGTAGGTTTCCCTTGCCCGGACGCAGGTCACCAGGGCCCCCCTCTGGAGCCAGGCCTGGAAGTAGGGCTCGAAGGCGAGCACTTGGTGGCCGGGCCTGTACCCAAGGGGCCCGGCCGGGGACAGCTCGAAAGGGTAACGTGGGTCCCCCTTCCTGTGGGAGGGGCCGTAGGGGTCGGGTGCAGGGTGAGTTGGGCGAGCTAACCACTTAACATTGTCTACTAGCGGGGGTTAGCTCAAGGCAAGGCACTGGCAGCTTTATTTATACAGTGCATGTAATACACAAGGTAACTCAAATGTGCTTTACATGTTTGAAAGTACAACCTTTACTGTCGGCAAATTCACGCGATTAACACGAACAGGCACGTCTGCAGGGACTGTGAGCGAGCAGAGCTGCCGCATGTGTTGTAACCTTAATGGGCTCACAGTAATGTTACAAGTACAATTTATGTAGCGTCTGCTGCCTTAACTTTTAAACATATTTGTTCCATGGGCTGTCTCCATTTGGTAAAACCTTCTCCGTGTGTGTAAGACTGAGAGCATTGCACATGCATTGCACAGCTTTTACCGCGTGCTGATTGGCTGTTACCTGTGCAGTGGCAGTGCAAGGGTAACCAATCAGGTGGTGCTGTGGCCGGGACAATGTTGAAGAAAGAAGTCTCAGACACAAGCTCGCAGCGGCTGCATCTGAGCCAAAATAACCCAGTATTAAATTATCGGCCGTTGGATTACAGGGCGATGCTGATATGCGCCAAAATGTCAAATATTGGCCCTGATAATTGGCCCGGGAGATAATCGGCCTATCACTAGTGTCTTTGCTGTAATAGGGCAGCAGGTACAGTCCACACAGTTGAGGGAGCGACTGGTGGAGCTGGAACTCGAGATTGAGCGTTTCAAGAAGGAGAATGCGGCGCTGGCCAAACTCCGACAGGAGAACGAGAAGAACCAGGAAAACCTCAGGTGACTAGTCATAAGAGATTACCACTCTGCTCGTCCTTGTGGCTTTCTTTACATCCTGGGTTCTACAGGAAGGAGCGGTTGGCCTGGGAGCAGCAGCAAGCCGAGCAGATGGCTCACTTTGAGGAGTACAAGAAGGAAGAAACCAGGAAACTTCAGCGCGAACGAAAACTCTTTGAGAAACACGCCACGGCTGCACGAGCTGTGCCCGACAAAAAGGAACGCGAGGAGATACAGGTAAACAAGTTAGCCACTCTTTATTGTCAGCCAATAAAGTAAACTACTGACCTGACAGGGAAAGGGAACAGGAAGGTGTTTGCAGAGGTATTCCTGGAATTAATCAAGCCTCGTAGTTAATGGTCTTGCCCGTATTGTATGGCAAAACAAAAAAAGCGAGCATTTGTGTGGTGTCACAACTGGGAAATTGTATTTTTATTGAGGCATACATTTATATTTTCCACAGGTTGAACTCCGAATTGTTCCACAGCCGACGGTCTAGTATAATTACGTAATTTCTCATGTATTATACGCTCGAGTATAATACGCCCGCCCAAAATCGCGGCTCTGCAGTTGGAGTTTCCTTCTACCTACTGTATGTATCATCACATACAAACATTTTAATAGTACTGTTGAAAATGGTAAAGTCCTACATAGCATTAAACAATTTACTGGTATTCGCTACACAACATCATTCATTCTCTTGACCATGCGTTCGTGGGCTGGAAAAAAAACTGCGTTCATGAGTGGCTGTCTCTGTTGCCGGTCTGTTACTGCCAACGAGGCGCGGGTGAGGTGGGCGGAGGGTCTCGTTCTCACAGCCGAGCAGCCGCCAGGCTGGGCCGGGCGGGCACATCCTCCTCGGAGGCGGAGTAACGAATCTACTTGCAGGCTAGAGGTCCCGTCCACCTGAACACCAACGCGAGGCCGGCCGGGGCCCTCCAATGGCGCCGTCATGATTGTGTTAATGCGAAATGTATATAAATTTGTAACATGAGACATTACATAGTGGAATGACAGTATAACTTTTTCAGAACCCCCATTATCCTTTGACCTATGTTACAATACATACCCTTAATTTTTTAAGCAAAACAAATAAATGGTTATTATACGTGATAAATTATGGTAATTATATAGTCCAGGAGGTGCGTAAGATAAAAATGAGTACAGTGTTGCTTTGAGATGCGAGTTGAATTTGTTTACAACTATGTTTGTACCTCAAGGCACTTGTATCTGAAATCCTCTTTCCCCATCAAAATCAATAGAAATGCTATACATCCGTTCCAAGCCCCGCGCCAAAATAAAAAAAAAAAAGTTTTTAAATAAAAGTAACACTCTATAATATTGCACTTCATTAAAAAATAGTAATGACATAATTGATTAGAATGTAAAGAATTTAACAGTTTGGGGATGAAGTGCAGTCCCATGTTGACTGCGTCGTCCACAGACCTGTTTGCTCGGTAGGCAAACTGCAGGGGGTCCAGCAGGGGACCTGTGACGCTCTTGAGATTATCCAGCACGAGTCGTTCAAAGGTCTTCATGACCACAGATGTCAGGACGACAGGCTTGTAGTCATTCAGACCCGAGATTGCAGGTTTCTTTGGACTGTGATGATGGTGGAGCGTTTGAAGCAGGATGGTACCTCGCGCAGTTCCAGAGATCTATTGAAGATCTGTGTGAAGATTGGAGGGAGCTGGTCCGCGCTGACTTTGAGGCAGGATGGAGACTGGTTAGCACATCTGCCTCACAGTTCTGAGGAACAGTGTTCAAATCTCGGCCCCACCTGTGTGGAGTTTGCATGTTCTCCCCGTGCCTGCGTGGGTTTTCTCCGGGTACTCCGCTTTCCTCCCACATCCCAAAAACACGTGGTAGGTTGATTGCAGACTCTAAATTGCCCACAGGTGTGTATGTGAGTGCAAATGATTTGTTTATATGTGCCCTGCAATTGCTGGCGACCAGGTCAGGGTGTACCCCGCCTCTCACCCAGAGTCAGAAAATGGACGGATGGATAGATGTTTATTGCAGCAGCAATCGCTCCAGTAGAAACACTGGTACCCTCATTAATGTAAGGTTCAATTGCCTTTTTGCTTCTCATTGCACTGATGAGTGGATAGTCCTCATATGCTCGTGTTGGTTATTTGTGGAGCCAGCTCTATAGGGGATTGTTTGCTTGCAGACTCAACACTCTGACTTGGAATTGTCAATGAAATCGAAATGTGTCCATATTTTACTTTTACCTTTCCTGCTGCGAATTCCTTCATTTCCTCCTTTTCATTTCCACTTCAAGTGTTTGTGTGTCTATCCTTGTACTCTTAATTTGTTCCTCAACGCTTCTTGTGCGCTCTTTAATTGTCTATAATTGCCACCCTTCTCCCTAGTGCAATGACAAATCACTCACGCCTGCACTGTGTGCGCTTAATTGCCCCCCCTCTCCGCTCTGCAGTTCCCAGTGCAAAACAAATTGGGGCAGCGTGCCTGTCAGTTAGAGCAGTTTTGTTTGCGATTAACACACCATTACGCTGACTAACCCCCCCACCCCCCGAACTGCATGGTTGCACCAGTAAGCCCTCTTATTTTTTTTGTGTACTGTTGAAAAATTAGGTCACACGTGCCCAAATTGCTCGTACTCTAGAGCACGGATTATCTGTTTACGTGCTGTGCCACCTCTTATTACTTGCAAGTCAAAACGAAAAATCATCCGGACGACGGTTTGTATCTCAACGAACTCTTAAGTCGCGTCACTTATATCGCAAGGCACCACTTTAATAATCTGCAGTGTGTTATATTCATTAAACCCATTTAAGAGCTGCGCACAATTTAAGTAACACAGTATAACAGGGATTCAAAATGTAATTTTGGTGTTGTATGATAGTTACACCCGCTTGTGTTGGGATAGATGAAAAGTAGAATGCCTTTGTGGTATAATAATGCCATCTTCGAGGGGGGTGCGCAAGATTCAAAGTTTAATGTTTGTGCTCTATAATATTTCCTGAATCCAAGGAGTAAGCAAAATAATAATTACATTTTCTAAGGGGTGCGTGAGATTCAAAGTGAAATACCGATGGGGTATCACAATAAAACTCTTGAGGTGATGCGTGAGAATGTAAAGGAATCCGAAATGATTACCAGACAGTCTATTTGTATTTATACAATAGCTCAGAATGAACAAATCAAGACATAAGGCACCACCATTGTGCATTGTTCAAGGGGACATCCAAATAAAGTTGAATTTAATATAATATAATTTCCTCCCTTGAGGCTCTGAAGCAGCAGCTGAGCTCCATGCAGGAGGATCTGCGGAAGAAGGAGAGTCGCTGGTCAGGCCACTCACAATCGCCTTCGCCAACAGATCGACTCGCTTGGCCAGGAAAATAACGAGCTGAGAGATGAGGTGAATGCAAGACTCACTGCAAAAAATATATAAAAATCTTATATTTTAATGTCTTTTAAAAGTGCTTCTCCATCTTTTGATGTCAGGTGCGCATACTGGAGAAACTTCGTCTGAGTGTTTTGAAGAACTCTTTCGACTCAGAAAAAGATGTAAAAAATGTGCCTCCTGTTATCAAAGGGGTTACATTTGCTGTGAGTACTTTGAACACTGCAAAAAGTCACTTTTAGTAACTTAAAACATAAACAGCCTCCCAACTCCCTCCCCATCCCCCCAGAATCCTCTGGACTCCAGCGGGAGTGCCAGCCCTCCACAGGGCACCACTGCAGCGCCCATCAGCGGCAACACCATTGCACACGCGAGTAAAGGTGAGGACATCTTTTAAATCAAATGTTCAGACAATAATTCTGTTACCGTAAGGGGCTGTGCCGGATTCAAAGGGTACTGGTGGGAATTTAAAGTGTAATGGCGCCCCCTTTCAAATTTGCAACATGTTAGTTTTTTTTTGGTTTATATTAGACAATAGACATCTTTGTTTTAAAATTGGAACAAAAGGCGCAAGGAGCTCACAGGCTCAGCCTTCTCTTAAATTGATTGATTAATTGATTCATTGCTTTTTACTGAAGATACAAATGCGACAGAAGACATAATAAAAAGTAAAAGAAAAAAAACACGTTTTAAAAGAGAACATCACGTGTGTGTGTGTCCACGATACTTTTGGCTTGATTACACTTCATAAAACCAGTTACTATCTTTACATTGTCTTCTATTACTATGGCTTTATTTTACAATATACTGTTAACAGTACTTTATTAAAAAACATAACAAATTTTTTTTAAAGTTGTTGTTTTTTTTAGGAAACTAGAACGGATTTATTGCATTTCCATAAATTTTAATTGGAAATTGTTCTCAGATGAGTGTTTTGAGATAAGAACTAAATAAAAAAGAAAAAAAAAAGAGGTAAGAACATGGTCACGGAATGAATTAAACTTGTATCTCAAGGCATCACATTATTGTGACTTATGTCATGTTACTATAATAAGTGAATATATAAACCTTTATACTGTACATACAGTACATATATATATAAATAAACCATTCCTTAATTTCTCACGCATGCACATCCCCCCCCCTCAAATTAATCTAAAGTCAAAAGAGCGCATTATATGTATAAGGAAAATGAAAAAAAAAAATCTTCTTTCACATTGTATAAATGTGAACATACCTAGGGGTTGTGAAAAAGGTGTTCTTTGATTCCAATATGTTATGTAATGTGTAATGTTACAAATTTATACGATGATAAATGTTCACCGCTCACCCATGAGAATCTTGACGTCCATGCAGCCCCATATTGCTATAAAATCCAACCTACTGGGGATTTCATTCGGATATTTTCAGATGGGGAAGGGAGCATAATTAGAGAAGTCCACATAAATACTGGTGACGATTGGCCGCAGTTTTGTGACATTAAGCATTTTTAAGCTTTTTCTATATAGTGAGCGGCTTATGGGGAGGAAAACGCTTTTAATGTCCATCAAAAGACACTAACTGAAATGTTTAACTTCAAACAAAAACAAAAAGTGCAGGGAGTTCCCAGTGTAAATCGCATCTCTTATACAGTTAACTGAAAATGTAAATGAATAAATAAATAGTGCCCTGAAGTTTACACAGTTGCAAATTGATCTCTTATCGGCCACCGCATTAAAAGAAAAAAGGCAGACTCCGATATGTGTGAAGAAATGCTGAATTAAGGTGCCGATAATCAGCCCAGCCGATAATAGTTCTCTCCCTAGGTTCCGGAAAGACAAAGAGACAACCTAACATGAAGACTTGCATGTTTGTGTAGGGATGAAGAGCAGCCTGAGAAAGCCAACCTCCTCCTCATCATCATTACGCAGACAAATGTCAGAGGAAAAGCAAATGGCTGCCACAGAGAAATCTCCAAATGAACAATGTTCCGAGAGCTGCTCACCGGTAATATAAATTGCACATTGACCTCCTTTTCCCAATTCAGCAGTTCTGGTTTCTTGGATTTGTAGAGTTAAAGCTAATAATATTGCTACATTGTAAATGTTTCAGATTTTAAGAGAGTCAAATGAAGCAGAGAGCACTAAGACTGAATCTGTTCAGGAAGTCATCACACATCCTGATGGCAAGGTAAGAAACTACTACTATATTGATTATTTTAATAGCACGCATTTGATTTATTATATTAAATGTTAACAATTCTCATACTTGTTAGGCAATCCATTCAATATTTTCCATTTCAAACATTTTATTTTGAATAATTTCTTAATTAATCAATCATATATAGTAATTGTCGCTAACTTATGTAAAAGGTGACAATTATCGGTGGAGAAGGTTCTAAAATGACTTGCATAAGAGGTGGGGAAGGTAATAAAAGACTTTGGTGTAAGATGACAATCGCAGGTGGAGAATGTTTTCAAGACTTAAAATAAAAGGTGAAGAGGGTCCTTATAAAGACTTCGTGGGAGTTGATTATAATTTGAGAAGGAGCCTAAAAAAATACTTGTGTAAGGTGATGTTCGCAGGTGTGGAGGAGGTGCTGTGTTTAGACGGACTAGCGTCTCCCGGGGTCATTGAAGACGTCACAGTACTATTCAAATGGTATACTTACCGTATCATTGAGCATTCATTTGAGTCGATTACCGTCTTTGTTCTTTGCTAATATGAGAACTTGAGTAGAAATACATGGTGAGGAAGTGACATCAGCGCATGCACTGAGAGCAGAATATTCCTTTGAAAAAAAGAAACCCAACAAAAAACAAATATTTAATGTTTTGAACATGAATCCCATTAAATCGATGGTGTGTATTATACATAGGTAGAAGCAAATTCCTTATTTTGCGGGTGTGTATTATACAGTAAATTACAGTACATGAGAGATGACTGTTACAGATGGAGAGGCTCCTAAAAAGGCTTGCAAAAGAAGTGACGGTTGTAGGTGAGGAAGTGCCCAAAAGACTTAAATAAGACATATGTAAGAGGTGATGATTATAGGTGAAGGTCCTACCAAGACTTGTATAGGAGGTGACGATTACAGGTGGTTAAGGTCCTGAAAATGATTTGACAATTGCAGCTGGAAAAATTCCCCAAAAGACTTGCGTTGCATAAGCAGCGGAAAGGGTTCTAAAATGACTTAAATGAAGTGTATGTTCTAGGTGGAGAAGGTCCTGGCGAGTGGCAACCGCGTCTTCGTGTTCCCCAACGGGACCACGAAGGAGGTGTCATGTGACGGCGTGGCTGTCAAATTCAAGTTTTTCAACGGTGATATCAAAGAGGTGATGGCCGACCACAGGGTGGTGAGTACAGCTCAGTGGACACTCGGCATGTCTATTTATTTTAGCTCCTGAACAGTTGTCCTGTGGTCTCTTAGTTGTACTACTACGCCGACACCAGGGCAACACAGATCACATACCCGGACGGCATGGAGGTCCTGCACTTCCCCGACAACCAGATGGGTCAGTACACTACGATAAATCAATATCACCATATATGGTGGTGTGAAAAAGTGTTTGCCCCTCTTCCTGATTTCTCTTTTTTTTATGTTTGTCACACTTAAATGTTTCCCAGCAATCATTCATTCATTCATTCATTTTCCATACCGCTTATCCTCACTAGGGTCACAGGTGTGCTGGAGCCTATTCCAGCTGACTGTGCGCGAGAGGCGGGGTAGACCCTGAACTGGTCGCCAGCCAATTGCAGGGCACATATAAACAAATCATTTGCACTCACATACACACCTATGGGCAATTTAGAGTTTTCAGTTAACCTACCATACATGGTTCTGGGATGTGGGACAAATTTAAATATTAGTCAAAGACAACACGGGAACACAAAATGCAGTTTTTATTTTTAAGAGCAAGAGAAAAAAAATCCAAACCTACATTTAAGTGTGACAAACATAAATCAGAAAGGGGCCAAACAAATTTTCACACCACTGTATATAGCCTTATCACCAACCATGATATCACAATACAGGAGTTGTTTGTGAACTAATAAATATGGGATGTACGTGGACCCCCGCTGTCCGTTAGGGATAGGGAGTGGGCCGGACCGCAAATAGCAAAAATGCGTGACGCGGGATAAACCAACAAGCATATTCGGGGTCGGTCGTCTTTCACCCAAAAAAAGGTCACAGCCCGACAAAAGCGAGGCTATGTCAAGTACCTGCGTCGAGCAATGACTGGCAAGGGTGCAAGGTGAGGGGAGAGGGAGGCAGGGACCCCTCCACCTGACAACCGAAGAGGGGAGTTCGCGCAGGCCCCAGGAGTCAAGCCAAGAGAAGTGTGAATACCCACCACCCCCTATTACTATGGTTACCAGGTCCCCGACTGGCAACCATTATCCCCGTGCCGTGATTGTGTGTGATGGGGTGTTGTGTATTAAAATTGGGGAGACTGGTGGGGGTGAGGCGAGACGGTCACAGGGCAACCGTCACTCCCACCCAGGCCAACCAGCTCCCCGAAGGATGTGCGAATGTATGTGGCGCATTCAGAATCTGCGGGGTGGAGGCATGGTGGGCCAGAGAGCAGGCCGGAATGCTGGAACACCTGGCCAAGTGTCCTCCACAGCTCACACTGCCCTCCCCGATGCATTAACATTGGAGGACCGGCAGGGCGACCAGACTGGAGCTGTGCCAGGACCCCAAGCCAGCGTTCTCCAACCTTCTTTGCCCCGCGGATCGGTTAGGAGTTGGCATTTTTCTCACGGTGGTGGCGTGGCCGCACACGCTTCCTCCTTCGCTGTTCGTGGTGCGTCCACTGTGGGCGCGAGGCAGGAGTCGGAGTTATTGTAGGCAGCCAGACCAGACCAGACTGCAGTTCCGTAGCTCCCCAATGAGAGTAGCCTTTTGACTCCGTATAAGTAGTTCTGCCTGTGTCGAGCAGCAACCTACGACTGTATCTGTATCAGAGCAGACTTGGTGCGTGAGAGTTAACCGTTGCGATAAACCCGTATTTTAAGTAGGACTCCAGATATAGTGTTGTTTCGGTCAAAAGAACAAATCTTTTCAGTAAATGTAATGAACTGAATTAGTTTATGAAATCATTTCCGTCTTTGAGCTCTCCCGCCGTTAGCCAGCCCACTTGTGCCGTCTCGACGTGTCAATGAGAAGCGCAGCTGTTGCGGCGGCGAAGATCCGGTCAATTTTCAAAATAAAACATATTGACATGCGAATTGCTATACAACAGAAATTATATAAATTGGTCATTCTTTCTCTGCGGCCCGGTGGTTGGGGACCCTGCATGAGATGTGAAATGGGAAATTGACATCTGAAAATGGGTGTTTGCTGGGGTCCACAGTATTGCAATATCCTATTGCCAATGCTTAGTCAGGCATGATGATATTGTGCTATTTTTAAACTGGTTTGTTTCATATATCTACACAGTTTATTTTGTGTTAGCAGAGAAACTCTTTCCAGACGGCCGCAAGGAAATCACGTTTGCAGACCAGACGGTAAAGACGTTTTTCCCAGACGGCAGCGAGGAGAGCGTCCTGACAGACGGAACTGTAGTGCAACTCAAAACGTATACACACAGTTACTCTAACAAATTTTAAATCTTTCTTACTGGTGAATTGTAACTTTATTACATAAAAATTACATGTAAAATTGCATACTTGTGAAATTATGAATGTATTCCCATAAAATGTTAAATTTACTCAATAGAAATGCAAGTTTATTCATGTAAATGTGGCTATTTCTATTATTTTAAAATGTTAAATTATTAAATTAGAGGGTCTGCCTCACAGTTCTGAGGACCAGGGTTCAATCCCCCGGCCCCGCCTGTGTGGAGTTTGCATGTTCTCCCCGTGCCTGCGTGGGTTTCCTCCCAGATCCCAAAAACATGCATGCTAGGTTAATTGAACATTCTAAATTGCCTGTAGGTGTGAATGGTTGTTCGTTTGTATGTGCCCTGCAATTGGCTGGCAACCAGTTCAGGGTGTACCCCGCCTCCTGCCCGATGATAGCTGGGATAGGCTCCAGCATGTCCGCGACCTGAGTGAGGAGAAGGGATGGATGGATAAAAATAATTTTACGTGAACTCCACACAGGCGAGGCCTGATTTAAAGCCGGGTCCTCAGAACTGCGAGGGAGATGTGCTAACCCGTCGCCCACCATGCCCCTAAAAGTATTTTTATTCATATACAATTACAATTTCTCATATAATAATGACATTCCTGTAAAATTACAGGTTTGCGACCATAAAAATTAGTTTAATTTATAAATTAATAACTTCAGATAAAACTGAAATTTCTCATAAAATGATGCAAAATTCAGAATTTATGACTTTGTTCCCATGCAAATAACAAATATATTCACGCAAAGGTGAAACAGAACAAAAATGTACGTCTTCATTAATGTGAAATTGCAATATTTTTGTAAATTTCCAAATGTATTCTTCATATTTCATTAAAGAATTAACAACGGTTGACGTCTTGGTTGCCAACAGGACGGCACCCAGGAGATCCATTTCAACACAGGCCACAAGGAGGTGCACACGGCTGACTACAAGAGCCGAGAGTACCCCGACGGCACGGTTAAGACCATCTATGCCGATGGACGGCAGGAGACGCGATACCCCGGAGGATGGCTGCGCATCAAAGACAAGCATGGAAACTTGCTCACGGAAGCGCTGCCGTGGACGGGCCACAAGTAGTGTACTGTATGAAACGCAACCAAACACAAGGAGTCTTTTCTATTCATTTATCCAAGTTTGGCCCTTCAGCAAGGAGAGACACTGGTAGGATATATATTTTTTTTAAAGTGAGCAATTATGTTGTAATGTTGAAGAATAAACTCTTACTATTACAAGAAAACAAATTCTAACGTTAAGAGAATCAAGTCTGTTTAAAAAAAAAAATACATTTGTAAAAAGTGAATGTCAAAATTTGTGTAAAATGTTTTTTGTTGTAATGTTACATTTTTGTAGTAGTACAACCTAATTCTCTTATGGCCTTATTCATGTTAAAGTGCAACTTTATACTGATTAAATAACGACTTTACTCTCCTAAAATAGCAGATTTCCTCCCAAAATATAACGTTTTTGTAATATGTACTACATCATTCTCACATTACAACTTTATTCACGTACTGTAATGCACGAGCTCATTCCTAAAAAATTACGACTTTATACTCGACTATTAAGCTTTTATGCTCTAAAAATTCTACTTGAAATATTGTGTAACATGAGGACAGTATTCAAATGACTGTTTTCTTAAAATAACAACTTCACTCTTTAAATACAATATTGAATTTTTACTATTGAATGTCTATTTTTCGAGCATTACTATTTTTGTAAAATTATCATTCTGTAGAACTGCTTAAAATTACAAATGTTTTTATGTGAAAGGATTTTCTCACAAAACTGACTTATCACGAATAATTATGACTTGAGCCCTGTAAAATTGTGACCGCTTCGACTTTTTTTTAATTGTATGACTTCATTCATGTAAAATTCTGACTTTTCTCTCGTCATCTGATGACCATATTCGTGTGGTATAATACAGTGCACTATATATTTTTTCTTTGACAATAGCACTCCTTAGTGGCACCTAGCTGGTCTCCTGTTAAAATCTGTTTTTAAAGTGTTATAGCTAGCTAGTATGTAACTTTTGGCGTGTGGATTATAGCGTTTTTTAAATAATATATAAAGTAACCACTTGCTATACAGCTAAAAGTTTTTTTTACAATTTTCAATTAATGTTCCTGAGTACTACCTTGACTTCTCAAAATGTGAAGCTATTTATTTTTTAGCTGAATATTAAAACAAATGTTTACAGTTCAGATGAATGAATCATGCTTGTTTGTCATGTAAATAAATGAAAACTGGGATACACTCAAGAATAACACTTTAATAAGTGAAAACTTAAATGGGCTCCTTTTAACTACTACAACAACAAAAAGAGTCAAATAACTTTTTCCTTCATGAACGTGAACATAGTGGCAACCTAAACCAAAACGGTGCATAGTTGGACCTTCATTCAAGTTGTGCCAGGCCGCTGGCCAGCAGAGGCAAAAAGACTGATTGTCCGTCCTGGTTGTACAGCAACACGGACAGCTCGCTGGACGCGTCTCCATTCTGGATGTATGGATAGGGAGTCTCTTAACAGCTTCTTGTAGCACTATGCAGTATTACAACACTCAGCAGATTGTGCTGGGTAAATATTGCATGTTATTTAGCTCAATTTACCACTTCATTCCCCTGAAAAGCTTCTCACCCAAAAAATACAACTACTCCATGATGACCTTATTCCCCGAAATTGAGCTACTGACTGAGCTAGAGTGGGCCAACACCATTTTTCAACGTCTTTCAAATTAATACTGGTTTTGTGAAAGAGTGGTTATTCACATAAAATCAAATTTATGCAATATTGCACATTTAGTCAGAAAATTGCCAAATTTGCATAAAAATCGATTTTACATTCTGTGTGTACAAGTACATGACTCATTTATTTCTGTAAAATTGCCCGTCGATTCACATAAAATGGCAAATATGTATTCCGCTGAAATTGCAACGTGCTAATTGTTCTACCTGAACTATGGCGGTGATGTCTCCGTGCAGCAGTTCGACCATGGCCAGCGTGGCCTTGAGGCTCCACTCCGGGCTGTAGGGAAGCACCGCGTCCTCCGTGCTCGCGCTGGGAGCCTTGAAGCCCGTCACGCGCACCTTAAGCACCTGAGCCGGGAAGCGCAGCAGCTCAGCTGGCATCTGACGCAGCCTGAAGGGAAACCCACAGAAATCTGCTGCCCCCCTGTTGGTCGTCGGGAAGGGTGTTGCAATGCGTTCATACTTGCTGGTGGGCACGGTGTCGTCAGAGCCGAAGTCCACGTGTTGGATGAGGATCCGGACAGGATCGGCGCAGATGATCGTCAGCATCTTGGCTCGGTAAAAGTTGCCGTCGATATACTCTGCCAGACACGGGCCGCCTGACAACCACCCATTATCTATCAAAAATCTTTATTTTTAAATACGAGATTCTACATTTTTGCCTCAGCGAGCCTGGGACGACTTTGGTTAGGCCATAGAGTACGGCTTCGAGGAAATTCTTGTCTACCATCCAGCGTCTGAGGGGGGGGGAAAGCGGTCCACTGTCAACGCTGTGCGTGGTGGGGATGGGGCGCTGCTGACCTCAACTCGGGACGCTGTGAGTCGGTGGACTGAATACTTCGAAGACCTCCATTCTACCGACGTGCCTTCCTATGTGGGAGCAGAGTCTGGGGACTGTGATGCGGATTCTCCTATCTCTGGTGTTGAGGTCACCACCGAGATGGTTAAAAAGCTCCTTGGTGGATGAAATCCGTCCAGAGTTGCTGAAGGCTCTGGATGTTGTGGGGCTGTCCTGGTTGACACGCCTCTGCAACATCATGTGGACAGTACCACTGGGTGGTCCCAACTACAGGGGGATCACACTCCTAAGCCTCCCTGGTAAGGTCAATTCAGGGGTTCTGGAGAGGAGGGTCTGCCTCAAAGAAGAATCTCAGGCGAGGAGCAGTGTGGTTTTCGCCTTGGACGTGGAACAGTGGACTAGCGCTACACTCTCAGCAGGTTCCTCAAGGGTGTTGGGTGTTCACTTTAAGAAAGGACTTCGAACGTGTTCCTCGGGGAGTCCTGTGGGGTGTGCTCTGGGAGTATGGGGTACCGGACTCCCCTGATCACCGATTTTGTTTGTAACTTTTATGGACAAAATTTCTAGGGGGTACATTTCGGTGATATGAGTATTACGTCTCTGCTTTTTGTAGTTGATGTGGTTCTGAAAACTTCATCAAGCCACGATCTTCAACTCTCACTGGAGCGTTTGCAGCCGAAGAGTGATGCGGTTGAGATGAGAACCAGCACCTCCAAATCTGAGGCCATGGTCCTCTGTCAGAAAAGGGTGGCATGCCCTCTCTAGGTTGAGGAAGATATCCTGCCCCAAGTGGAGGAGTTCAAGTATCTTGGGGTCTTGTTAACAAGTGAGGGAAGAATGTAGCGAGACATCAACAGATGGATCAGTGTAGAATCTGCAGTTATGTGGACTGTGTCGGTCTGTCGTGGTAAAGATAGAGCTGAGCTGAAAGGCGAAGCTCTCGATTTACCGTTTGATCTACGTTCCTACACTCACCTACGGTCACGAGATGCTGGTTGCGACCAAAAGAACAAGATTGCGGCTACAAGCGGCCCGAAATGAATTAGAGATGGGATAAGAAGCTTGGTCACCCGGGAGGGGCTCAGAGCGGAGCCGCTGCTCCTCCGCCTCTAGAGGACCTAGATGAGGTGGTTAGGATGCCTCCTGGACGGCTCCCTGGTGATGTGTTCCGGGTACACCCCACCGGGAGAAGCCCCCGGGGACGACCCATGACACGCTGCCGACTATGTCTCCTGGCTGGCCTGGGAAGACCTCGGTGTCCCCTGGAAGAGCTACATGAAGTGGCTGGGCAAAGGGAAGTCTGGGTTTTCCTGCTAAACTCTTGCCCCCGTAACCCGACCTTGGAAGGATTCTAAAGATTGAAAAGACTGGTGATCTCGTAACAATTTTTTTCCACTCAAAACATGGGTTGAGGGAGAAAAAAAAACCCCATGCTTCATGCAATGTTGGTGTTTTATCTAGCTAAATGATGTAATGTTGAACTGTCCAATTTGTATTTATGTACAGAACTTAGTTTAAGCTGCAGCTGTTGTTAAAGTGCTATATAAATCAGTGATTTGTTTTAGTTAAGATGTCAAAAAGGTTTTGTGGCTCCCAATGTTTTGTTTTCTGTGGGAAAAGGGTCCAAGTAACTGAGTAGTGACCCCTTGTTGTAGCGTGTTACCTTGAGGAAAGTTGGTGAGCGGCAGGAGATTTTGAACGTTGGCGTTGATCCTTGTCATGTGCTGATCCAGAAATTCCCCGTCCACTGGTATCTGGGCCGTGTCCTCCCACCACAAAAACAACTGCACCAGTGACACGAGATATCTGTAGCAAGTTTATAAATACGTAAGGGTCATATTTACACCGTGGGTACCTCATTGGGAGTCTGCAGGTGCCTCACGCGGACATTCAGAGACTGGCCCACCTCGGGCATGCTGGGTTCCGTGACGGGCCCCAACATAACCTCCCGAGGGCCGACTAGACCCTGAAGATGAACAGCAGTGATAACACGTCAGTAACAACATTAAAAATATATACATAACCAGTCAATAGTACCCTGGTGTCGATGTCCCAGATGTCCAAAATTGAGGGGGGCGGCAGAGGAGGTGCCTGCAGACGGGGGGGGGGGGGGGGGGGGAAACATGACTTGAACATTGATAAATATGGAAATGTTGAATTTTGCCTCATAGACACATTTTGCCATTTTATTTTTCCTCAAACAGGCCAGCTGAAACAAGCTGCAAGCAAATCCAGGCTAGAAAAGGCAATTTGTTGTTAAAAAAAAAAAACTAGATCTGATCACAAAAAGGCTATTAGGCAGTAGAAATTTTGTGACAGTAAAAGGCTTACAGTATAATAGGCCACACAAATTTTTTTCCATCAATTGGCAGTTTCCAAATAAACATAATACCAAAAGGATACATTTAGCTCATTGATTGTGATTTTAAAGGCTACAATTCACCATTAAAATGATAGCTTTCTATGTAAGCATGATATTCTCTCCCTTAAAACTATTTGACCACAAAAAAATGAGCCTTTGGCAGGTAAAAATTATTTTTTTTTTTAAATGCTACACTTTCGCCCAAAACATTACACATTGTCATGAAAACAAACATTTAGCCAGGAAAGTGGTACTTTCCTATTGAAATGCTATATTACAAAAAATATACTATGTGGCTGTATTAGGGATCAAGACATAGTTTGCCTTAGAAGGTTAGTTTCTGTCAATAAAATGACAGCTTTGTTCAAACCTGTCCATTTCCCACGTAAACGTGATATTTAGCCATTAAAAAAAATAGCACAATTAGCTTTTGGCTGAAAAAACCCCCACTATTGTACCAAAAATGATCTACTTAGCTAGGAAAAGTGGTAGTTTCCCCCTAGGAAGGCAATATAGTGACACTAAAACACTATTTCACCACAAAAGGCTATATTTGCTTATTAATAGACAGATGTGATAGTTTACCATTAAAAACTATAATATTTGGCCACGAAGGGTTACAGGAAAGTGGTAGTTTCATGTGAAAATGCAATACAGAGTAAAAGGCTACATTCGGCCAAAATTTTTTTATGTCGTCTAGAAAAATATTTGCCACTAAAACTGTCTTTGTTCAGGGAAATGTTCTATTAGGGCACAAAAATAACATTTAGCCATCCAAATGGCAGTTTCCATGGAAACTAAATATTTTTTCACACCGGTTGTGCTGTACGGTCCATCAGAGCGTGTTTGTGGTGACACAAGATGGTGCTGAGGTTCATTCCATCCAAGAAGATCTCAACTGTGAGTGGTCGCCTGGGGTCAGTCGGCAGCTTCTAACGTCCACACACACAGACACACGCACTCAGCACTTACCTTTGTGTGTGGGTGAAAGTGTGCGTATGTACCACTACGTTGACATCTACGCGGCGATACAAGAGCATTTCATTGAGAAGCTCCACAGCATCCTGATGCCAGCTGCCACCAAACTGAGGACAAGGACGCCACCACTCTGTAATCTGCGGTATTACATCTGTGTTGCGTATACAGAATCCTAAATCTTACAGGGTTGATGCCGTGTAGCTGACAGGCCATGCAGAGTTGAGGGATGTCCTCACACAGTAGGCGAGGGTAGACGTGGACCACCGGAATGTTCTCCACCAGGCCGTAGTCCACGTACTGGACCTGCATAGTCAACATCTAAAAACCTGATAACGCACATGATCACTACATATTGGCTTAGTAGTAGCAGATCAAACTGAGTTCGGACGAATTGGTCAATGTATAGCCCTGCTCACCATTATTAGCACCCCGTCATTTTTGGAATAAGTCCCATATTTTGGCTATTTAGACCTCCATAGAGTGACTCTCTAACCAGGACAGTATGAAAGTGTCAATTTCATTTCTTTAAAGCACCCTGGTTTTGTCATACTAGTGTCCAGAAATGGCCCATCTGACATCTACTTCTGTTTGACCGAGTTTTGTTTTCACTTTGCCCATATTTGTGCACTTATGCGACTGCATGTTTTGATGTCAATCACATGGTTGTGGTAATGCTTTCCAATGGAAAGAGGGTTAGGAGGCGTCACGATAAGAGCTGGCCCTTCTGAATCGAACATTTTCAAATAAAAGGAAAGCCTTTGTTTTTTTTAATTGACCTGTTTTGTCAGCCACTGATTGTTGCAATTTTCTCGTTCACAGTAAAATATTTTGCAAATATCATAACTCGAGTCAGGGTCAATCTTTATTTCATACGAAACTAAGGTATGCCATGGTCATGCTGTACCTCCTCAGAAACGAGTGCGACCAACTTGCTATCAGTGCAAAAGTGAGCGTAGAGATCAGTAAGAGGTAAAATCTTAAGATACCCATCCCTAGTTATAGGTCAAATTGACTCAGGGCCAGCTGTTCAAAGTGAATCTGTATGATCAGCTCAACCTGACTTACCACCAGCAGGAAGGCAAAACTGACCCAGGACCTGTGGGTGAAACCAATTCACTACCAAGACGACACAACACTAGCTGGTCAAATGGACTCAAAACCAGCAGGTTAAAGTGAGTCAGTTTAGTTTGTACGAAGTTAGTAGTATTCAAGAGTGTTTCAGGACCGGCAGGAGGACCCAACAATAACCCACCTTGACGTGTCCCCCCAAGACCTCCAGCAGCTGGCCCCGGTACCACAGCATGTCAGGTCCGATGACGGCACATCCCTGCACCGTCTTCCAGGTGTACGGCTTCTGATTGGGCAGTGTCTTCATGCTCTGCTGGATCTTCTCCCTCAGCTGCTCCAAATGATACCCTGAAGATAACAACACACAATAACTCGGTCAATCCAGGGTCCTTAAGCGTCTCGCCAGTTTAACTGTTTGCGTTACCTGCGGTGTCGGTTCTGGCGTAGATATGTCCGTCTTCTTTGATTGCAGAAATGGTCATGTGGTTGTGGCCCAGTTGTGGAAGCTCTGGTGCTTTGTACAGATCAGTTTTCACCTACACACCAACAAACAGCACTCAGTTGCATGTGTCGTGTTAATTTAGGTTGGCGGTTTGGGTTCGAGCACCTTCTCGGTGGGCCTGGTGGTGCGAGGGGTGGGTCTGGGAATAAAAGGTATTGAGGAGTATGCTGGGAGAGGAGAAGTTTCCTCTTTAGGAGTCTTGGCTTGTATGTTGGTGTGAGAAGACTGAGCATCACTTGCATTTGGCTTTCCACCAGGAACACCAAGCTCTCTGCAAGACAGCAATAGAGCTTATTGGTTCATAGGGTCAGTGCAGAAAATGTTGAAGTTGTAAAATTCAGGGTTCGGACAAAAACTGTGTACATTTCGAGCCCTGAAGCCAGCTTGAACCCTAACCTAGGCTTGAAACCCTAATTTGAAAGACTAACGCAAGACTGAAACCCTAAACCGGTTTTAGAGCCCTACTTTGTATCCATAACCCTGACTGGAAAGTCTAACCTTGAGTTGAAATCAAAATTTGAAACCCAAATCCAAAATCCTAATTCTGACTTGAAGCCAAATCTTACTTTGAAACCCTAACCCAGCCTTCAAACCCAATTTAGAACCCTTATAACTCTAGCTTGAAACCTAAACGTTAAATCCTAAATCATGCTTGAATTCTGATTTCTGATAAAAATCTGATTTGATACCCAACTATGAAATGTTAACTCTTCTTTGAAACTCTAATTCAAAACCCTAATCCTGTTTTGAAACACTAACTCTGATTTAAAACAGCAATGCTGGCCTGAAACTCCGTTTTGAAACCCTAGTCCTGGTTCATAACCCTAACCTTGGTTTAACACCCCAATTAAAACCCTAAATCCTGTCTTGAAACCCTGCTTTGAAACATAAAATCTTGAAAGTATCTCCCTAGCCTGAAAGTCAGGTCAAACTAATTAAATTTTATCCTGAATTGCATCCACATTTTGAGGTTATTGCAATAAATGTGTATGTGTTTAAATGGCGACTCACACTGGCTTCCTCTCCCTGAGGGCAAGACCCTCGTGGGCCAGATGGTCAGAGACACTAACCAACTCTCCCATCTTGTTGGTACACATCAGAGTGACGGCCGCCGGTCGCTCATCCGTCAGCTCCTGGCAACAACAGAATACATTAGAACCCGGGTCACAGGAGCAGAAGATGAAAGAGGAAGCATGTGATCTTCAGACCTGGATGGTGATTTGAGCCGAGGCTCCTGTCAGGCAGTACCGCATGAAGTCGCAGGCTGTGGCGGTCCAGGTGGGTTGGCCCCCTGCAGGCCTGATAGACAAAAAAACATGTAATTGCGAGTAGCACTATGCTATACTGTGCGTATGTGTATGCGTACCTGATGTCCACCAGCGAGCACTCCAGTGCAAATGAACCTCCCAATGAAGCACAGAGTGGCCGCAGGTTGCTTACGTGCAGCTTTACCTTGCTGCCGTGGTCACAGCGCATCACCTGTTGCCAGGCAACACATAGCAAACAAACTCACTGACCTGTACACTCAAATTAGCATGAGTGGTAAGTCTCAAGCTAAGACGGAAACACCTCTACGACATTGCCGGAAGAGACTTCGTCACAGATCAGTCCTCTTTCCCAAACTTGGTTGACCTGAGCTGCACAGAACATGTCAGGCTTCCACTCCACGTCTTGAGGCTCCAGGAGCTGACACTCCTTCAGAAGCTCACTCAACCTGGAATATATTTAATACAGAGTAGCCATTCAACTCCCACATGATTGTATGAAAAATTATACCTAGCAACAAGTGACTGCACTGACAGACCAACCAACCAAACTATCTACAGTGTGTACAAAAAGTATTCAGACCCCCTTCAATTTTTCACTCTGTTATATTGCAGCCATTTAAGTTCATTTTTTTCCTTCAATGTACACACAGCACCCCATATTGACAGGGAAAAACAGAATTGTTGATTTTTTTGCTGATTTATTAAAAAAGAAAAACTGAAATGTCACACAGCCATAAGTATTCACACCCTTTGCTGTGACACTCATATATTTAACTCGGGTGCTGTCCATTTCTTCTGATCATCCTTGAGATGGTTCTACACCTTCATTGGAGTCCAGCTGTGTTTGATTATACCGATTGAACCTGATTATGAAAGCCACACACCTGTCTGTATAAGACCTTACAGTTCACAGCAAATGAGAATCATGTGGTCAAAGGAACTGTCTGAAGAGCTCAGAGAAAGAATTGTGGCAAGGCACAGATCTGGCCAACGTTACAGCAGAGGGTCTGAATACTTATGGCTGTATGATATTTAAGTTTTTCTTTAATAAATCAGCAAAAATGTCAACAATTACGTTTTTTTCTGTCATTATGGGGTGCTGTGTGTACATTAATGAGGGAAAAAATGTACTTAAATGATTTTAACAAATGGCTGCAATAAAACAAAGAGTGAAACATTTAAGGGGGTCTGAAAACTTTCCGTACCCACTGTAAATACTGATTGAGCTATGCACTTGCCAAATGGCTTATTTAGCTGCCGGCAAGTACATGCCTACCTTACCTACCTTTTAAGTTGAGAGTCGTTTTGGATGAACTGGACGTAGAAGCTGCTGGGTGAGGTGATGTGGCTCACTCGCACCTTGGCCTCCTTGAGGCTGCCAGGGAGGCTGAGCCGAGGCTTGAACTCCAACACTGGAGCACTAAGGTCTGAGGGCTCGAGACCGCTCAGCTCAAGCGGCAGGTCCCATAATTCGCTGTCACTGGCGGGGACATCTGTCAAGTTGGTCTTAAGCCTTTGGCAAGCGGGGTAATACAATTCAATTAAGTCATTACCAATTAATCTATTTTGTGAAGAAAATAACAGACAGGGCTGCACAATATTTTGTTTGAGCATTGTCATCGCGATGTACGTTTCCGCAATAGTTGCATCACGGGGTCTGCTGCGATGTTGGTGTACTATACAGTGAATCAACTGTAATATTAAAAGTGACCAGCAGAGGGACCTATTTGGGCATGTTCATAAGATTAGCACCCATTGTACAGTAAATTGTAACACTTCATACAACACATGGAGCAGCCCAGATTGTTGTATACCCATCTCCTTGTATGGTAGCTATGAACGAGGACACATGAAAGAATGTACACCAGCTGCTTCTCCTATTTAGCTCTTCAGAATGAAACAAAGCAGGCACGTGGTAGGTGGGTGTGCGCGCGCACACGGCAGGCGAGGTGCGTTCAGGGACACTGCATAAATGAGAGTGAATGTGTTCTTTTATTATACAGTAGATAATTGCAAAAATAGATGCCGAGGAAAATTAGCATTTGTATCGGAATGCTTTAGTTAAAACACTGTATGATCACGCTGATATGGATTTCATTTTGTTTTGTAATATAAGAATAGATAAATTATTTTGTTAATATTGTTAGCCAGAGCTGCCAGGATTGCAAAGTTATCAATATTCTTTCACCATTGTTGTTGTCATACTGTGTTGCACGTTTTTGTTTGCACATAAAGGACAAAAGTCCTTTTTTTTGTTTTAATTCCTTATTAAAAAAAAAAAAAAAAAACACCATTCAAGCAAGTTTTTCCTCATGTTGTTGAGACTGTAAGGTGAAAGCTGCAGCTAGTGTGGACCGAATGGGGGGCTACAATGGGGAAATGAAATGCCAGTATATTAAAGGTAATAGCCCGTTCAGCAACATAGAGGGAAAAAAAATATAATTATGAACTAGTTCGTTTTTGGACCGGGGAACTGAACTTTGAACTAGTTTACGTAGAAAATGAATTTTCCCACCACTTATCCTGTATTATCTCACTTCATGATAAATATCGCAGGTTAAAAAAAAAAATACAATGTCATATTTTTCCAATATCGTGCAGCCCTAATAGACGTACCCATTTTTGGAGCACACCAACTGCTCTGTAATTAGCACCTCAGCTATATCAGTGAGTGAGTCAGTTGGGCTGCTCTCAAGCAGCTTGACTGGTAGAGCTTTTGTCTTGGGGGATTTTTCTGTTTGGAGAACAATGAAATGAGTTAAGCAGTTAGTGAGTTTAAAAAGCAGCATACAGTGAGCACACACCTGTTCGTGGTTCGCTAGACACAAATTTACCAATTCATGTTTTTTTTTTTCCCCCTGTGGAACCTATCCTCAGCTATTTGCTAAAACACTGACCTATTCATGTTTTCTTGTGCTCTTCCTCAAGTGCCCTAAGAGAACCATGGCTCAGAGCAAAGTAGCAACTGGTGTCAAGGAAGTGATATCCATATTTTAACTGTTCAAAGATCTCTGTATGCTGGAGCTACAGTAAGTTTAGCCCGGGTTGTTAGCAGTGGTTTTGTTCTGTTGAGTGGCAGTCAAAAAGCTCAAGAAAACAAATGGTCTCACTATTGCCTGACAATTGCTATTTTTTGGGGGTTATGAAGGCAACATACGCGCACAATTTTGGTGCATTTTTTCAAAACCAAATCATTTGTAAGTCATTTATTTTCAAGGGTAATGTTTAAGATGAGTTTGAAACTGTTTTTAGATCATAGTTTGTGGTGTATTAATGGTTTAAACTATTAACATACAGTGCCGTGAAAAAGTACTGGCCCCCTTCTTAAGTTATTATATTTTTGCATCGTTTCAAACGTCGTCTTTAATGTTGACTTGTTGGTGTGTTTTGGATCAATATCCCGCAGCAGAACCCAAGTCCGCTTCAGCTTGAGGTCACAAACTGATGGCTGAACATTCTCCTTCAGGATTTTCTGTTGGAGAGCAACATTCATGGTTCCATCAATTACAACTCCTACAGTAAGTTGTGCAGGTCCTGAAAGAGCAAACCAGCCCAAGATCATCACACTACCATCACCATGGTTGACTGTTGGTATGATGGTCTTTTTCTGAAATGCTGTGCTACATTTACCATAGATATAACGAGAAACACACCTTCCAAAAAGCTCAACGTTCATCTCGTCAGTCCATATACTCCCAAAAGTCTTGGGAATCATTTGGATGTTTTTGTGTAAAAGCAAGACAAGCCTATATGTATTTTTTGGTCAGCACTGGTTTTCGCCTTGGAACTCTGCCATGGATGCCATTTTTGCCCAGTCTCTTCCTTATTGTTCTGTCATGAACATTGACGTTAACTGAGGCAACAAAGGCCTGCAGTTCTTTAGAAGTTGTCCTGAGTTCCTTTGTGGACTGCTGCATGTGTCTTTGCTGTTCTCTTCAGGTAATCTTAGTAGGCCGGCCATTCCTGGGAAGGTTCACCACTGTTCCGTGTTTTCTCCATGTGAAGATAATGGCTCTCCCTATGGTTTGCTGGAATCCTAAAGCTTTAGAAATGGCGTTTCTAACCCTTTCCAGACTGATAGACATCAATGACTTTATTTCGCGACTGTTCTGGAATTTCTTTGGATTGTGTCATTTTGTTGCAGCTTTTTTAGATATTTTGCCCGAGTCGATTTTGTCAGGACAGACTCTGCTTAACAGATTACTTGATTGAACAGGCCTGGAGGTAATCAGGCTTGGGTGTGATCAGTAAAAGTTAACAAATTTTTTTAATTGGCCACAATTAATTCACGATTTAACAAGGGGGGTAATTACTTTTTCATACATGGCCAGGTAAAGTTGAATAGTTTTTTTCCCCTTAATAAATTCAATCACTATTTAAAAACAGGATTTTAAGTTCACTTCGGTTATATTTGTCTGATATATACATTTGTTTGATTATCTTAACGTGGGGAAACTATGCAAAAATATAAGAATTTGAGAAGGGGGGGGGGCAATATTTTTTGTAGGCAAATACATTTTTATGGGGGTGTCAAATAAATTTTTTCACTATTCGTGGCAGGACTTGGTCCCTATCCCCTGCAAATACTACTTTTTAAAATTGACTGTACCTGTAGCTATGATGGTGAAGAACTTGTTGTGAGCCAGGCAGGAGAAGCGTTTGATACAGGCATTGCTCCACTTCTCTCCAGCCAGAGGAAGCACGTCTGACAGGCAGCACTGGATCGCCTGCAAGATACACACACAACAAAACAAACACTTTCAGTATACAGATGAGAAGGTTTAAATCAAACTAAGCATCGTTTCGTTACCAATGTCGGCAGGGAGAAGAACTCATCCTTCATCTTCCGCAAGTCGCTGACAAACACCATTGTTTTATGTCCGTAGTCAATGCAGCGCACCTCCACATTTCTGCCCCCCGGATGGCCTGACACACACACACGCACAATTCTGACGCTATACTGCATAAAAATTCAACCTTTTTTAATAATACAAACCGTAACTCCAATGAAGTTGGGACATGGTGTAAAATGTAAAAACAAACAACAACAACAATGATTTGCGATTACTTTTCAACCTATATTCAATTGCATATACTACAAAGACAAGATGTTTCATGTTCAAACTGATACAACTATTTTTTTTCATGCCAATATTCAGCAATTTTGAATTTGATGCCTGCAACACGCTCCAAATAAGAATGGGAGGGGGCATGTTTGCCACTGTGTTACCGAGGACACCACCTGTTAAAGCTCTGTAGGTGGAATTCGTTCCCATTCTTGCTTGATGTACAACTTCAGTGGCTACACAGACCAGAGTCTCTGTGTCATATTTTGTGCTTCAAAATGTGCCATACATGTTTAATGGACTCCTGGCAGGGCAGTCCAGTACTCTCACTCTTTTTGACCACTAAGCCACGCTGTTGTAACAATTTGGCTTGGAATTGTCTTGCTGAAATAAGCAGGGACATCCCTGAAAATGACATTGTCTGGATGGCAGCATGTGTTGCTCCAAAACCTATTTGGGCCTTGATGCTTACGTGCAAGGATTTCTCCAGATCTGTTAATCTTTGGAGTATATTATAGATAGATGGTGAAATCCCTAACTTCCTCGCAATTGTACATTGAGAAATGTTGCTCTTAAATGGCTGGACTATTTGCTCACAAAGTTGTTCATGAAGAGGTGAACCTTGCAACATCCTTGCTTTTGAACAACGGAACCTTTTGGGGATGCTCCTTTTATACTCAATCATGAAACTCACCTGTTTCCAATTAATCTGTTCACCAGTTGAATGTTCCAAACAGGTGTTTTTTTTTTAAGCATTCCTCAATTTTCCCAGTATTATTTTGCCGCTGTCGCAGCTTTTTGGGGAACGTGTTGCAGGCATCAAATTTAAAATGAGACAATATTTGCAAAATAAATACATAAATAAATAAATAGATAATTTTTATCAGTTTGAACATTGAATATCTTGTCTTTGATTCTTATGTGTACAGCACTTTGTTTTCACCTGTGGTTGCATTTTAAATGCTTTATAAATAAAGTTTAGAGTTGAGTCTTTGTAGTGTATTCAACTGAATACACGTATGTTGAGAAGGATTTGCAAATAAATCATTGTATTCTGTTTTTATTTACACTTTACACAACGTCCCAACTTCATTGGAATTGGAGTTTATATTAATAACTATGTACTATTTTTTTTAATTTTAAATTGTACTGATTGTGAAAATATTTCACCTTAATTTTTGTAGTAAGAATTTATACTTATGCTAATCCATAAAATTGCATCGTTATTGTTAAACTACGAAGACCATATTTCTGGAATAAACAATATAAAGACTTTTTAAAATTGTGGGACTTTTATCCACAAATATATGACCATATTCTTATCAAATCACAACAGTGTTAATTTTAACAGCAAATACAGTGGGTACGGAAAGTATTCAGACCCCCTTAAATGTTTCACTCTTTTTATATTGCAGTCATTTACTGAAATCATTTAAGTAAAATTTGTCTTCATTAATGTACAAACAGCACCCCAAAATTGTTGAAATTTTTGGATATTTATTAAAAAAGAAAAACTGAAATATCACACAGCCATAAGTATTCAGACCCTTTGCTCAGTATTTAGTAGAAGCACCCTTTTGAGCTAATACAGCCATGAGTTTTTTTGGGAATGATGCAACGAGGTTTTCACACCTCGATTTGGGGATCCTCTGCCATTCCTCCTTTCAGAGCCTCTCAAGCTCTGTCAGGTTGGATGGTGAACATTGGTGGGCAGCCATTTTCAGGTCTCTCCAGAGATGCTCAATTGGGTTTAAGTCAGGGGTCTGGCTGGGACATTCAAGAAGAGTCACGGAATTGTTCTGAAGCCACTCCTTCGATATTTTAGCTGTGCGCTTAGGGTCGTTGTCTTTTTTTAAGGTGAACCTTCGGGCCAGTCTGAGGTTCTGAGCAGTCTGGAGAAGGTTTTCATCCAGGATATTCCTGTACTTGGCTGCATTCATCTTTTCTTCGATTGCAACCAGTCCTCCTGTCCCTGCAGCTGAAAAACACCCCCACAGCACGATGCTGCCACCACCATGCTTCACTGTTGGGACTGTATTGGACAAGTGATGAGCAGTGCCTGGTTTTCTCCACACATAAACTTAGAATTAAGGCCAACACTTTCTATCTTGGTCTCATCAGACCAGAGAATCTTATTTCTCATCATCTTGGAGTCCTTCAGGTTTTTTTTTTTTTTTCCATGCAGGGTTTCATGTCTTGCACTGAGGAGAGGCTTCCGTCGAGCTACTGTGCCATAAGGCCCCGACTGGTGGAGGGCTCCAGTGATTGTTGACTTTCTAGAACTTTCTCCCATCTCCCGACTGCATCTGTGGAGCTCCGCCACAGTGATCTTTGGGTTCTTCTTTACCTCTCTCACCAAGGCTCTTCTCCCCCGATTGCTCAGTTTGGCCAGACGGCCAGCTCTAGGAAGGCTTCTGGTAGTCCCAAATGTCTTCCATTTAAGGATTATGGAGGCCACTGTGCTCTTAGGAACCTTAAGTGCAGCAGAATTATTTTTGTAACCATGGCCAGATCTGTGCCTTGCCAGATTTCTGTCTCTCAGCTCTTCAGGCAGTTCCTTTGACCTCATGATTCTCATATGCACTGTAAGGTCTTATATAGACAGGGGTGTGGCTTTCCTAATCAAGTCCAATCAGTATAATCAAACACAGCTGGACTCCAATGAAGGTGTAGAACCACCTCAAGGATGATCAGAAGAAATGGACAGTACCCGAGATAAAATATATGAGTGTCACAGCAAAGAATCTGAATTCTTATGGCTGGGTGATGTTTCAGTTTTTCTTTTTTAATAAATCAGCAAGAATTTCGACAATTATGTTTTTTTCTGTCAATATGGGGTGCTGTGTGTACATTAATGAGGGAAAAAATGAACTTAAATGATTTTAGCAAATGGCTGCAATATGAAAAAGAGTGAAAGATTTAAGGGGGTCTGAAAACTTTCCGTACCCACTGTATGGTTTTACTTTTAGTCAGTCTTTTGACTAAAACTTAATTTAGCTTTAGTCATAATTTTGTAATCTAAATTGTTTTAGTTTTAGTCTAGTTCTAGTTGACGAAATACCATAATATTGCAGTTGACTAAAACTCCAGTAAAGTTAGTTGAAAGTGTGTAACGGGTATATACAGTATGTAAAGTTTCCCTTCAATTTCTGAAAATAATTACATTCACCTAGAACAGCAATTGTTCAAAGTGTGACAAGTACCAGTGATATGCAGCCTTCCTCTAGTGGTACATGAAGGAATCACTAAATTAAATGTGCATTATGTTACAGTGGTTTAAGCTCATTTTTTTTATCCAGTGGAGTGAGTACATTTGCAAAATAAGTGATGACCAGGGTAAGTGTACGCCCTGCAACCGGAGAATCGCCGGTTCTTATCCCCACCCGAGCGCATGTCGTCGTTGCGTCACTGGGCAAGACACTTAATCCACATTGCCAATGAATGAATCTGGTTGGAAGCTTGGTGGTAGTTGGAGTGTGAGTGTGTATGAATGTGTGTGTGAACGGTAAAGCATAGGACGCTGATGCCCTTACCTATGACCTGAGCTCTGTACCACATGTTATCTTCAAAGCGAGCCACGTAGGGCTGTCCAATGACAGGACAGTAAACCATCAGGTCTTCTTCTCCACTCTTGTCGTTGTAGCACTCCTGAAGCTTGGCTTTGAGCAGCAAGGACTCCATATTGTCAGTCTGCTGGTCACACATAATAATGAAGACTAAAGCCCAGGGACAGCAGTATCCATAAAGAATCCGAGTGCTAAGATACAAGCTATTCATAGAGTGTTAACTACGAAAGGTGTTTAGAGTGGAGAGCAGCACTTACAGCATAGGTGGGCAAACATTTGTGTGCAAGCTTTTTACATTTTTTACACATTTTGACAAATGGGCCAGGGTTAAATGAGGTGAAAAAAGTTAAAATATGGATGTAAAATAATTTATTTTCAAACTAAAATAATTTTTCTTGTTTTAAAATCATAATTCAATTAAAATTAACTAACCAATTGTTAATTTTTTTAAATTCTTAAATGTATATGTATTTATTTTCTTTTACTAATGTTTTTAGTTTGATAATTTACACTGAATCAAAAAACCACGAATATAATAAGATAAATGAAAAATGAATAAATACATGTAAAAATAGGTAATTTTAATAGCAAAATCTTTATTCATTCTCATTTATGGAATTTTAATTATAATTAACTCTCATAAAAAAATAAGAGTTAATGAATAATGCTTTACAATACTTATTTTATAATTAATGAGTCCTTGTCATTAAAAAATTGTTAATTCTAATCATAATTAATCATAATTCAGTTATACTTAATTAACCTACTGTTTAATAAAAACATTAAATGTACTGTATGTGATTAAATTTGACTGTTTTAATTTGATCATTTACACTAAATTAACTAACCAGTCGTTTAATGAGATTAATGACTAAAAAAAGGTTAATTTTAATAATAAATTATTCGTCATATTTTGTTTTACTACTTACAATTTAATAATTGACCATTTGTTTATTAATATAAACCAGTTAAGTGGCCTATTTAAAATAGTTTTTATTTAACAAATACTTTGGATTATTTACACTAAATCAACTAACCAGCTATTTAATTGGAGAAATGAATACAAAATACATCTATAAAGAATAAAACTATTTTAATAACTAATTGAAGGGGGAAAAATGGCTAAATTAATGCTGTAAATACGACAGGGATTTTTGGTAAGGTGGATTTTTTTTTGTGGTTTAGGACAAAAGAATGAGGATATTTAAAATACTTTTTAAGGCGCAGTACTGATGGCAGAGTTAATTTTTGTGTTCAGTACCAGTTGGATGTAGAAGTCATCGGGGCTGTTGATGTGCGTCACCAACGCGCTGTACTCCACGTGGATTTTGGGTGAGACGGCCGGGTAATACTTAAGTGGCCTCCTGCTCGGCTTCACCGGATAATAAAACCTGAAGGTGACGATAACATAACTGCAATATTGGCAAAGAATATTGAGAACGTGTAAATGGAGCAAAGGGTGATGTCACTGGCGGGCCGTGCATTTGGTACCTGGGCCTTCAGTGGGGACTTATGCCACCTTTTAATACCACCACCACTATCACACCCCAATTATAGAAACCATCAATATTAGAAAAAACTGCAATATAGTAGCAGGCAAGTGTGCCACATAGACAACCATATCAATAGCAAGATAACAACATAAATATCGCTGAAGCCTATTTACTACTTACTAACATCTTAAAGTTCTGTTACTGTGTTTAGGTAGACATTTTATTTTAATCCTTCCTAAGTACTGCACTATCTATATTATCATTCCACGTCTGTATATGCGTGAATACTTATACCGTGATTAGGATTGGGCATCGAGAATCGAGAACCGATTGGAATCGGGACTGACATTCCGGTTCTCCAGCAATTATTCAAATTTAAAAAATTTGGTTCCCAGTTTCGGCGGTACGCTGGTCGACTGGTTAGCGCATCTGCCTCACAGTTCTGAGGACTGGGGTTCAAATCCCGCCCCCACCTGTGTGGAGTTGGCATGTTCTCCCGGATGCCGGATTTGAACCCCAGTCCTCAGAACTGTGAGGCAGACGTGCTAACCACTCGGCGACCGTGGCGCTTACATTCTAAATCAATATGGTTTAATATGATGTTGGTCTACCCTTTGGAGCTGTAACAGCTTCAACTGTTGTGGGAAGGCTTTCAACAAAGTTTAGGAGTGAGTTTGCCCATTCTTTCAGGAGCATATTTGTGAGGTCACACACTGATGTTGGACGAGAAGGGCTGGCTCCCTGTCCATTCGAAATCAAGCCAAAAGTGTTCTATCAGGTTGAGGGCAGGACTCTGTGCAGGCCATTCAAGTTCATCCATACCAAATTCTCTCACATATGTCTTTATGGACCTTGCTTTGTGCACCGGTGCACAGACATGTTGGAAGAGGAAGGGGTAATCCCCAAACTGTTTGACTGTCCAAAATCTCTTGGTATACTGAAGCATTCTGAGTTCCTTTCACTGGAGCTCAGAGGCTAATATTTTGGACATTTCCAACTTTGTGGGAACAGTATGGAGAGGGCCCCTTCCTCTTCTAACATGACTGTGCATCACTGCACAAATCAAGGTTCATAATGACATGGATGAGAGTTTGATGTGGATGAACTTGACTGGCCTGCACAATCCTTACCTCAAACCTATAGAACACTTTTGGACGAATTAGAGCGGAGACTGAGAGCCGGGGCTGCTTGTCCAACATCAGTGTGTTACTTCACAAATGCGATTCTGGAAAAATGGTCATAAATTCCTCATAATCACACTCCTAAACATTGTGAAAAACCTTCCCAGAAGAGTTTACGCTGTTATGACTGCATAAGGTGGACTGATTTCTTATTACACCCTATGGATTAAGAATGGGATGCCACTTAAATTCATATCTGAGTCAAGGCAGGTGAGCGAATACCTTTGGCAATCTAGTGTACAGTATATTTGTAATGGATGCGCATATGTGCTACCGTGAGGTGCGCCACACGTGGTACGTAGAGCACGTAATTAGCATGAGGAAGAAGAGAGCCAATGATTGCTGCAATGAAAGCACTTGAAATCTGATTAATCAGAGTGATGCATTGTGCACTTGCACCGGTGCCTAGCCGCCGCTTGCTAAGCAACCAATATAGTTTGCCATTTGCTCTTCCCGGCTGGCATTGTAACCCACACGCACAAATCACTGACACACAGAACCCTTCTCTCCATCCACACTTGAAGGCAATTCTAACTTGTCGGCAGACAGACCTTGGCTTGTCGACCCTTGGCATTGGCTGACCTTCGGCTTTTCATGTTTTTGTGTACTAGCCTCTAAGACACAATTGGAGCGCTGTGACATATGATTTTTTTCCCTTTTAAAATACCAGTACCACAAAAAACTGGTACCGTGCTATTTTTGACATCAAAACACAGTACTGGTATGGTACTTGGTGCAACACTTGTACCTGGCCACTTCAATGAACACCAGGTATTCCCGGATCGAGATGGGCATGTTCCTAGATTGTCCCACGGGAGCTTTGTTGAGGTCCACCAGCAGGGCATCTCTGTCTTGACCAAAGGAAGTCATTTCCACGGCAGCGGAACCCACCACTTGGCAGAACTCCATCTGAGCCTCTTTACTCCAGCCCTTCGTCTGAACACAAGCTTAAGTTGACATTAAATGGGGGACATTCAGTGGGACTGATGGTGAGACCTCACCAGGTCGTAGGGTACCAGGTCTTTGAGGGAACATCGGATGGCTTGAGGAGCAAAACGAACCAGCTCTGGGTTTGTCTTCCTCATGTGGTTGTTAACACTGTCCACAGAGGACTCCGTGCTTGAGACATTCCTGCAAAATAGAAAGTGAGGTTGAAGAAGACCAATTTTCTGACTCCTGGCAGAATTGCAAAGTTTAGCACCTGAGACTCACTACCCTCACTCCCTTATTATTATTAGCTTGTAGCATTTTATTTTGAAGGGTACACACCGGAACTCAGCATTTTGGCATGAAAAGTAACTTCCCACGGCACCAGTGATTTTATTTTAATTATTTATTTATTAAATGCATGGAACAAAATGCTATGAAAACGATTCCTTTCCTGACCCACCGATGAGGCACAAGGTTAGTGTTTGTGATACTGTGAGACAATGTTTGTGCGTTTTGTCCCAATTCATTGTGATGTAAAGTTGCTACGGTGAAGTTTTAGCTCAATGTTAAGATTTTTTTTTTGTCATCGGGTCTTACGTTGGTTTGAGGACTAAAATAAACGCTAAAAAAAACATCAGTGCAAAAGTGCAACTAACCGTTTACCTTGTTAGCTGTCTCAATGTTGGCATTTGGCAAACATTTTATCATTTCACTCACCCAATTGACTGAGAGTTGCCTTCACTGAAGGTTGGCGCGGTGTAGGCTGAGGCTCGTAGCGTCAGACGCTACACATCGTGAACGACTCCTTTGCACAATATAATCTTATTCCAAGTTTTGCACCTAGGCGAGTGGTCATTTATGTTTAACAAAGTTAAGTCACTTTTGTTCGCCGCCGCTGGGCATAAGCACGTCTTCGTGCGCATTCTTCTTCGTCGTTGGTTTTCGCCACTTCTTAATTCGGGGTGGGCGGACTAGGCATCGAAACTGGGAACCTACATTTTTAAATTTGCACGATTCTGGGACAACTGGAACGTTAGTCCTGGTTCCAATCGGTTCTCGATGCCCAACCCTAGTGGGTTGTCACTTTGTCCACCCTTGCATTAAAGTATGGCGACAGAAGTTTACCTTTTTATGTCAATGCTCTTGGTGAACCCATAGTCAATGAAGAAGATGCAGACGCCGATAAGTTGGTTGACCGGACAGACTTCCACACTGTTGTCTTGGCCATTTTGGAAGACCTCCAGCACACTGGTACGGCACCACAGACCCTCATATCCCTTTGCCAAGATCACAGAGCCTGAAAGGAAACAGTTATTTGGTCTTATCGACAATACCCATCCGTCATTCACTTTTAAAAATGAACAACCAGCTTGCACTTTGTCCACGGAGGAGAAGCAGCTAGTGTCCAGTTGGCAAAAGTTGTTGATCTCCCTGGACAGGATGTCGCTCTCCCTCTTCTCGGCCACATAGCGAACATAGAAGTGAGTGGGGTTCACCACGTGAGTCACTACCACCCACTGGGTAACTGAGGATGAGAGGAAGCGTGATTCCATTAGAGTCAAAATGTATTTTCAAGCTTTCCCCTTACCATGCACTTGTCTCTGTCATGTATGCTCTCCACAATATGGCTATAATAAGTCAACAATTGGAAACAAAAAAATAATAAGAATGTAATGTACACTAAAATATTCATACCATTTCTCTTATTTCCAGACAAAGGACAGCTTCTACTCCTGCGTGACCTCCGGTTATCTTTGGCCAACTCTGGACCAGTAGGAGGGGAAACTGGAGAAAATTCAGATTAAGAAAGCTTTATTTATCCCTGTGAGGCAATTAAGGACAAAAGATACAAATACATTTATGTGACTGATAAACACCAGAGGAGGCAAACCTACCCACACTCTGCACTTAAGAACAGATACCTGTGTAAAATTGAAAAGACTGGACAAAGTACTGCTTTAACTCCTAAGTACTGTAAAAGTAAAATAATACAAACCCTGAAATCAGGATGAAAATTATTATTATTAGAGGGAAATTTGCTTTGAACGTTAAAACATTGCTGCATTTGTATACATTCCATCACAACAGAAGATGACAAACAAAACACGACAGATAAGGGACAAAAAAAAAAACATGCACAGCAAGTAGACATAAGAGCCACTGAAATACTAAAATGTGCTTGAAAAATACAACAGTGGCACATATATATATATATATATATATATATATATATAAAATCGCTCCATCGCTTAAGACATTTAACATTAACATCCGTAAACTAATTGGATAATTGAAGCCGCATTTCTTAATTAATACAAGATGTACTAGCAGATCAACTCTTGTCGCCGATGTTACTTGTGCTTGACGGTTCCGCTGGAACCGCAAACAGGGCCACAACCCGCAGCACTTCAACGCGAAAATACAAAAGACCAGAGCAACAAATACAACACTGGCTGATCTGATGAGCAAAAATGTTGCTTAAACATAAGAGTAGCAAAAGAGGATGTCCGCTCCAGAGATGGGTAGAGTAGCCAAATTTTGTACTCAAGTAAGAGTATTGTTACTTGACAATAATGTGACTCAAGTAAAAAGTAGTCCTCCAAAAAATTACTTGAGTAAAAAGTACATAGTGAAATTATTACTCAAGTACTGAGTAAATAGTGAGTAACTTTTGATTTTTTTTTTTAACCACAGCATGAACATGAATAATAATTTTAAAAAATTACAAAATAAAACGTGAATGTGCAAATTCTGATGTTGCTGTGTGTGTGCATGTGTGAGTGTGTGTGTATGCACAGTCAAAACTCCCCCAAAACATCTGCAATTCAACCCCTTTCAGACCCTACTCGTACAGTAAGTTAAGGTACTACTGTATTTGCACTTCCCAACCCTGACAAACTATTTGAAGGAGTCTTTTAAAGGAGAACTCGACCTACCATATTGCTCCGCCGACTCTATAATCTCCTCAAGGACAACGTCAGGAGTGGCGTTATCTGAGGAGGTCTTGCAGCGATAATAGTTGCTATGACGCGTCGGGCTCAGAGATGGGCAGCTCTTTCTTCCAGGGCTCATCGTCCTCAGCGGACTCTTGGCTTTGCCATGGGTAAGGTGGCTGTAGTTGCTGGCTAAAGGTTCGACGTGACCATGCCTGGGAAGCTGTAGGGCAAGGTTGCTGCAGTGCTGCTGGAGTGGCACTTCTGACAGGCTAGAAGAGGAAAGACAAGTGACAGAACCAAAAGATGAATGCAGCAATGAAATGGCAAGCTATATTACTGTATATCCTCAAACTGTGGCTCCAATAGATCCTAAACAAAATGGCTGACTTCCTAGCGATTAGCATTATAGTAAACATGGTCACGCCACTTTTACGTGATGTAAAAAGCAATATCCCGTTATTTTAATAAAGAATCATTTTTTGTTTTTGTTTTTTACAATTATCGTGATACCTGTCTAGATACTATTGTCCATACAGTAATTCCACTTTATAATAGCAGCTAATTTCTTGACATTCTTTTTTATTCTATTTTCATACAATAACAATACAATACGGGCGGCACGGTGGACGTTTGCATGTTCTCCCCGTGCCTGCGTGGGTTTTCTCCGGGTATTCCGGTTTCCTCCCACATCCCAAAAACATGCATCCATCCATCCATCCATCCATTTTCTGAGCCGCTTCTCCTCACTAGGGTCGCGGGCGTGCTGGAGCCTATCCCAGCTGTCATCGGGCAGGAGGCGGGGTACACCCTGAACTGGTTGCCAGCCAATTGCAGGGCACATACAAACAAACAACCATTTGCACTCACAGTCATGCCTACGGGCAATTTAGAGTCTCCAATTCATGCATGTTTTTGGGATGTGGGAGGAAACCGGAGTGCCCGGAGAAAACCCACGCAGGCACGGGGAGAACATGCAAACTCCACACAGGCGGGGCCGGGGATTGAACCCGGGTCCTCAGAACTGTGAGGCTGACGCTCTAACCTGTCGGCCACCGTGCCGCCCAAAAACATGCATGGTACGTTATTTGACAACTGTAAATTGCCCGTAGGTGTGAATGTGAGTGTGAATGGTTGTTTGTTTGTGTGTGCCCTGTGATTGGCTGGCAACCAGTCCAGGGTGTACACCGCCTCTTGCCCGATGATAGCTGGGATAGGCTCCAGCACCCCCGCGACCCTAGTGAGGAGAAGCGGCTCAGAAAATGGATGGATGGATGGATGGACAATACAATACGGGCTGTTCGGTCCCTGTACGACCAGGGTCAGAGTTTGATTCGCATTGCTGGCAGGAAGTCGTTGGACTCCGCCAAGGCTGCCCTTTGTCACCGATTCTGTTCATTACTTTTATGGACAGAATTTCTTGGTGCAGCCGAGGCGTAGAAGGAGTCCAGTTTGGTGGCCTCAGTATTGCATCTCTGTTTTTTGCAGATGATGTGGTTCTGTTGGCTTCATCAAGCCGTGATCTCCAACTCTCACTAGAGCGGTTCGCAGCCAAGTGTGAAGCGGCTGGGATGAAAATCAGCACCTCCAAATCTGAGATCATGGTCCTCAGTCGGAAAAGGAGAGCGTGTCCTCTCCAGGTCGGGGATGAGATCCTTCCCCAAGTGGAGGAGTTCAAATATCTTGGGGTCTTGTTCACAAGTGAGGGAAGAATGGTACAGGAGATCGACAGGCGGATCGGTGCAGCGTCTGCAGTCATGCAGACTTTGTATCGGTCCAGTGTGGTAAAGGAGGAGCTAAGCCCAAAGGAGAAGCTCTCAATTCACAGGTCGATCTACATTCCTACCCTCACCTATAGTCACGTGCTGTGGGTCGTGAACGAAAGAACAAGATCCCGGATACAAGCGGCCGAAATGAGTTTCCTCCGCAGGGTGTCCGGGCTCTCCCTTAGAGATAGGGTGAGAACCTCAGTCATCCGGGAGGAGCTCAGAGTAGAGTCACTGCTCCTCCACATTGAGAGGAGCCAGATGAGGTGGCTGGGGCATCTGATTAGGATGCCTCCCGGACGTTTGGTGGTGTTTTATAGTGGTATGGAACAGATTAATGGCATTTCAATTAATTGAAATAAGATTGGCTATTGTAATGGCAAATTTTATCATAAAATTACTTTCAGTGTGTTTCTGTACCTTCAATTGTGAATCATAGCACTTGGGACTGATTACATTATTCAAGAGCGACTCTAGGTCTTCTGTTCGAGAACAATAGCGGTGTCAAACTGACTGTATACATTTCTCCCTGGACGACCCGTGAATCCTATCATGCCGTCTGACCAATTGACTGTTTCCTACATGTGTATTGGTCTGAACCATTTCCATGTAGGATGGTATAAATATCAGTGTTTGAAACGCCCTCTTGACCCGACATTCGAGATGCTGCATGTCTCCATGTCCTATTGTCTGACCTCTTTGGTGTTGCCGGACCCATCACTACTGTATACTATAAGTACACAATGTAATAAGTGATTAATGAATCAAAAGGAAGGAGTGTAATGTAAAATGTTATCGGATCACTCATGAGTTTGTTCCTCTACATTCAATTTGAAATCGCAACACCTGGGACAAATTACATGATTCAACAACTCCAGGTCTACTAAAAAAAACAATAGTGGTATGCATTTCTCCCATGACTCCCCCTTGAATCTGATCATGCTGTTTTCTGTCTGACCAATTGTCTGAGTTTCCTGCATGTAATTGGTCTGAACCACATACATGCAAGATGGTATAAAAATCAGTGTTTGAAACCCCAGACCTTTGAGCTGCTGCATGTCTCCATGTCGAATTGTCTGACCTCTTTGCAAAGGTAATAAACTGTGTATTAGTTTCGTTTAGTATATCAGTTTTAGGTATTCTCTATCAGAACAAGTATTTTTTTCCCACAACAATTTGTAACTTGTAAGTCAAGGTACCACTCTAGTATCAAAATACTTAACCATAAATACCACCATTATTCAGCTGCCTGAAAAAATTCTCCCAGTAATAATGAGGATATTTTAAAAGGACTCACTTCTTTGGCTTGCCTGCGTCCATCTTCAAAAACAAGTCCACACTCTGGTTCAGAAACTGGGACTTGAATATAACACTACACCAAATACAAACACATCATTTGTTAGAATTGTATGGACAGTGAACCCCACCAATTCTTCTATTGAACACAACATTGTCCATTTCTCATGAATTTTTCGCTATTATTTTGCATGGATGATTAATTGTCTCATGGTTAACAAACCTCATTCCACAGCCCATGGTGATGCACTTCATACTGAAGGACCGGTTGTCCACAGGGGCCTGTAGAGTCTTAAGAATCTGTCAAACAAAGCAATAATGCTACACCTAATATCAGGTAAATGTTTACAGAAGAGATTCTCAAATTCTGGAAAATTTCAGTCTTAAAATGTACAAAAATAACTTTATTCCATTGTTAAACTTTGACTTTAATGCAGTGGAACCTCGATAAAACGGATCCCGATATTACAGACATCGGATAAAATGGACCATTGGGACTGAACAATGTGTCCAAAAATAGTTTCCATTTGTCAAACTACCGTTGACAAAGTCTGTTAGTTTCAGAATTGGCTGCTGTTTTTTTCCTGGTGCTGTGGCATAATGCAGGCAGAGAATGGGACTGACGTATTTCCGGGTCACTGAACTATTTATAAAAAAAAAAAAAAAAAAAAAAAAAGATCCAATTCCAAAAGACGTGTCTCCCGTGTGGGGCATTGACGTAGCCATGTCATGATGATGACATAGAGAGAGAGAGAGAGAGAGAGAGAGAGAGAGAGAGAGAGAGAGAAAGCGAGAGAGAGATGGGCATGAAGGCAGTCTTAACTCTGAGGAATACAAATACAAGTCTCTGTAGTCTGAAACATGCTATTTTTGGTACAGGAGCAGATTTTCTTTTGTCATACTGTTCGCCTCTGGCAACAGATTTGGAACTAGGAAGCACACAAATTACTTGCGGCTCCTGAAAGCGACTCGCCTACGATGAGTACTGTACATCAACAATGTCACCATGACCAAGCACACCGGCGTGGTAAGTTTTGATAAAACAGACATGCAAACATCCGAAGGCATGAAAAAAGTGACAAACAAAAAAAAAAAAAGAAAAAAACAGCCCGCATGGAGTTTGCTATAAAACACCTGAAGGACTCCAAGATGGTGAGAAATAAGATTCTGTGGTCTGTTGAGAAAAAGAGAACTTTTTGGCCTTAATTCTAACCAGTATGTGTGGAGAAAACCAGGTACTGCTCATCACCTGTCCAATACAGTCCCAACAGTGAAGCATGGTGGTGGCAGCATCATGCTGTGGGGGAGTTTTTCAGCTGCAGGGACAAGACGACTGGTTGCAATCGAAGGAAAGATGAATGCTGCCAAGTACAGGGATATCCTGGACGAAAACCTTCTCCAGAGTGCTCAGGACCTAAGACTGGGCCGAAGGTTCACCTTCCAACAAGACAATGACCTGAAGCCCGCAGCTAAAATAACGAAGGAGTGGCTTCAGAACAACTATGTGACTGTTCTTAAATGGCCCAGGCAGAGCGCTGACTTAAACCCAATTGAGCATCTCTGGAGAGACCTGAAAATGGTGGTGGACAGCCACGTCAGTGCCCCACACGGGAGACACGTTCAACATCCAAGCTGACAGAACTGGAGAGGATCTGCAAGGAGGAATGACAGAGGACCCCCAAATCCAGGTGTGATTTGGGGGTCCTCTGAATGAAACGTCATTCATTCCCAAAAAGACTCATGGCTGTATTAGCTCAAAAGGGTGCTTCGACTAAATACTGAGCATAGGGTCTTAATACTTGTGGCTGTGTGATATTTAAGTTTTTCTTTAATAATTCTGCAAAAATTTCAACAATTCCGTTTTTTCTGTCAATAAGGGGTGATGCGTGTACATTAATGAGGGAAAAAATGAACTTAAATGATTTTTGCGAATGGCTGCAACAAAGAGTGAAAAATTTAAGGGGTCTGAATACTTTCCGTACCCACTGTATAATGCATTTTTACAATGCATGCTTTTGCTTCTACCCCATATGATCAAAGCGAAGTATTATCTGTATTTATTTTTGTGTCTGTATGCGTCGCTTAATACAGTTAACATTAACATCCGCAAACTAATTAGATAATTGTAGGCACATTTCCTAATTAATACAAGATGTACTAAAGGATCAGCTATTGTCGCCGATGTTACCTGTGGTTCGCGGTTCCGCTGGGACCACAAACAGGGCAACAACCCGCAGCACCTCAACGCGAAAACACAAAAGACCAGTGCAACAAATACGACACTGGCTGATCTGATGAGCAAAAATGTTGCTTAAACGTAAGAGTAGCAATAGGGGATGTCCGCTACCGAGGTGGGTAGAGTTGCTAAATATTTTCCTCAAGTAAGAGTACTGTTGACAATAAAGTAGTCCTCCAAAAAAATACTTGAGTAAAAAGTACACAGTGAAATAATTACTCAAGTACTGAGTAAATAGCACAAACAAAAAAATTACAAAACATTTGCAATATACAGTACGGTGTTTGTCAAGTTATAAGTGAGCTGAAATATCCATGTTTGGGCAGACAGTGCCGGAAAAATATTACAATACATAAAAGTATATGTGTACGCTCCTAATAAAGAGGATCCAGCCTTTTTTCAAATGCTCTTTTTACACTTGTAAAACTTGTCAGCCAATTCTACAATTATCATGGGAGGTAAATCTTACGCTAAATGCCCTCATAGATCGCTCAAATCTCAAAAATAGCAATCAGCCACAACACCCCAATATACTACAGCAGTATATGGACGACTTTGGTCTTGTTGACATATGGAGGCTGAAAAACTGTACAAAAAGAGAATATATTTTTTTTCTCGTCGGTTCACCACTCTTTCTCAAGAATAGATGTTTTTCATTCAAACCAATTCGGCAGCTCAAAGAATTACCTTCAAAATACATCCAATCATCATCAGCGACCATGCACCAATTTCTCTCAATCTAAAAGTTGAGTCAAGTTTGGGACCCCACCAACATGGCGCTTCAACATATCCCTATTGAAGGACCCGGATTTTGATTCTTTAGTGAAGGAATGGGATGAGTTTTTGAAATTCAACGACTCCCCAACCATACCCCCATCTCTGCTGTATTGAGGTCGAATCATATCATACTCTGCGTATAACAAAAAACAAGAACAAAAATTGGAAAATGGAATTGAAGAAAAAAAATTAAACACCTCAAAGAAGAATATGCAATTAATCCAACAGATATTCTTAGAAACCAACTTCAAAAGGCAAAAAATCAATTAGACATATCAAAAAGAACAGATTTTCTACAACAAGTTAAGATACAGTTTGAGTACAATAATAAATCTGGAAAATTCCTTGCGAACCAACTTCAGCGCAATGAAGAAAAGTAATTAATTACAGCCATTCACAATTCAAACGGCAACTGTACACAGTCACTGCTAGAAAGTGGTGAGGTGTGCTGTAGGTGTGACAGAGGAGTTTAAGGTGGAGGTGGGACTGCATCAAGGATCAGCCCTGACAGATAAGGTTAGACTGGAATCCCTGTGGACCATGATGTTTGCAGATTACATTGTGATCTGCATGAAAGCAGGGAGCAGGTGGAGGAACCGTTAGAAAGGTGGAGGCATGCACTGGAAATGAGAGGAATGAAGATTAGCCGAAGTAAGACAGAATATATGTGAATGAATGAGAGGGGTGGAGGGGGAAGTGTGAGGCTACAGGGAGAAGAGATAGCAAGGGTGGAGGACTTTAAATACAGTCCAGAGCAATGGTGAGTGTGGTAAGGAAGTGAAGAAACAGGTCCAAGCAGGTTGGAACGGGTGGAGGAAGGTTTCAAGTGTCTTATGTGACAGAAGAGTCTCTGCTAAGATGAAAGGCCAAAGTTTATGAGACAGTGGTGAGGCCACCCATGATGTATGGATTAGAAACAGTGGCACTGATGATACAGCAGGAACCAGAGCTGGAGGTGGCGGAGAGATGTTGAGATGAAGATGTTGAGGTTCGCTTGAGGAGTGACCAGGTTGGATAAAATTAGAAATGAGCTCATCAGAGGCACAGCCAAGGTTAGATGTTTTGGAGAGAAAGTTAGAGAGAGCAGACTTTGATGGTTTGGACATGTCCAGAGGAGAGAGAGTGAGTATATTGGTAGAAGGATGATGAGGATGGAACTGCCAGGCAAGAGAGCGAGAGGAAGACCAAAGAGAAGGCTGATGAATGTCGTGAGGGAAGACATGAGGGCAGTTGGTGTTCGAGAGGAGGAAGCAGGAGATAGGCTTACATGGAAAAGGATGAGATGCTGTGGCAACCCCAATGGTACAAGCCGAAAGGAAAAGAAGAATGTACGATAACTTTGCCCTGCGTACAAAGTACTAGGCGTTTTAAGCCACAAAAAAAACCTTCAAAAAATTTTGTACTGTACAGTAATAATTGTGCATATGCCTTAAAAAAAAAAAAGTACTTCAATCTAATGGACAATCGACAATATCGGATGACCCCCTCCCACCCCCCATTAGTCCGTTCTATTGAGGTTCCACAGTATAATAAGTTTTATCCCGAACAAATAGTTTTTGTTCTTCTCATCTTTACAAGTCTTGACTTTTTTTTTTTTAAATAAAAACTTTTTCTCATATTAGAACTTTTTTTCAATTTGTCATCGTAACTTTTTTTCTTCTTAAAAAGGGCAACTTTTAAATTTCTATGCTAGTAATTCTCAAATTGAGTGCACGGGGACCCTTTCGTGGTATGCAAAACAATCACTGCCTAAGTATAGCTCAATTGTATTTAAGTTTTTACTGCATTTACTTTTAATCTTTAAGAAATTTTTGTTTTTAAACTTTTATTTAGGTACCCGTTTGTTTAACTTTTATGTGTAATATATTTTAAGGGTGGCGGCACGGTGGCCGACTGGTTAGAGCGTCAGCCTCACAGTTCTGAGGTGCGGGGTTCAATCCCCGTCCCCGCCTGTGTGGAGTTTGCATGTTCTCCCCGTGCCTGCGTGGGTTTTCTCCGGGCACTCCGGTTTCCTCCCACATCCCAAAAACATGCATTAATTGGAGACTCTAAATTGCCCGTAGGCATGACTGTGAGTGCGAATGGTTGTTTGTTTCTATGTGTCCTGCGATTGGCTGGCAACCAGTTCAGGGTGTACCCCGCCTCCTGCCCGATGACAGCTGGGATAGGCTCCAGCACGCCCGCGACCCTAGTGAGGAGAAGCGGCTCAGAAAATGGATGGATGGATGGATATTTTAAGGGTGCCATATTTTACCAAACCAACTTTTTCTCGTATTTGGGATGTATTATTGGCTATATCGTGCCTCAGTAAATATGTGAAATATGAATTTAAATCGTCCACGCATTCCCAATATGTTTGAGAACCCCTGGTTTATAGGACATATATGACATCACGCACTTGGTCCAAGTTGCCGTACTGCTCCAGGAATGGCACGCACCGCACCTTCTTGGCTGTCTGCACAGTGCTCTTCAGCATGGAAATCCTCTCCTTGACTCTGCAGACTTCATTATGGGTGCTAGAGAAGTGAGCATCCAGTCCACTCAGCTGATTCAGCTGCACGTCTCGCCTTTTGGACACAAACAGGAAAAAAAAAAATAATTCAATATCCTTCAGTGAGCAAGACATGCACAGATAGTACTGGGATAATGTGCACTGCTGACATAAACAGAGAGGAGCAAGTTTACAAAAGTTGTCAGTGATGCCAAATTAGCGACTTTCACACTCTAGTGACTATTACAAAAAAAACAAAAACGAAAAAAGCAACATCAAATTGTTTTGTGTCTGACAAGAAAAGAGCCCGGTGAAAACGATCGCGGAGTCAATCATCCTGAACATTGCCAAAGAAATGATGACTGTTTATACGTGGCAAAAAGGTCATGAATGATATCACTGGCATTTGCATTTTTTTGATGAGGAAAGAAAAATTGACTAAAATTTAAATCTTATTTTTGTGGGAACATTTTTATTTTAAGGCTACACTGCTCAGTCCTACACTGAGATGTCATATTAAGATTGTGGTGGTCATACCACTTCTGGATGGCGTACATCGCCTTGATAGCGCCGCGACAGATTTCTATCTCCAGTCGGGCTCTCTCTTTCTTCACTTGCTCTGCCAGGCCTGTAGTTAAAATCTGCACAGAGCCAAAAAACACACATCAAGTGGTTCAACACAAGTCTACAGCCTTGTGTAGAAGTAAGTGCATGTATTCCACCTGGTGTAAGTGCTCTAGCTTAGCCAGATGTTCCGCAGCGGTGGCCAATGCCTCATCCATGGCTCTCTCAATCTTCTCAAGGTCCGCCTGCTGAAGAAAAAACATTCAAACAACACATTCAATCTTAAAGGCTAGCTTGCTTTTTTGGTACAGCGAAGCCTCGCTGCTGTAGACAGAAAATATAGAAATATTCCATCCTTCCATCATCTTCTGCTTATCCGAGGTCAGGTCGCGGGCAATACAGACAAAACTCTGACAGTGGTTGTACAGGGACCAGACAGCCCGTATAAGGGTGTTCGGTACCCCATAATCCCGAAGCACCCCCCACAGGACTCCCCGAGGGACACGGTCAAGTGCCTTCTCCAAGTCCACAAAACACATGTAGACTAGGCTTTACACAATCAGGATTTTTGGGGCCGATCACCCATCAGCAAGTTTTAAAAACACGATAACCGATCACCGATCCAATCACAAGATGGAGCAATGTGTCTATTTAAATGACTTGTTCATTTACTGTATATACTTGACGTTAAAAGTCACGCGGTTCCCATGATTCATTGCGACAAATTGGAATTATTACAGTCATAAAGATGTTCATCTTTGTTATGTTTATGTTACTAGTAGTTTGTTGAATGTATTTTATTTCACATTTATGATGTGGGGGAGCAGCGGCTCTACTCTGAGATCATCCCGGATGACCGAGCTTCTCACCCTATCTCTAAGGGAGAGCCCGTACACCCTGCGGAGGAAACTCATTTTGGCCGCTGGTATCCGGGGTCTTGTTCTTTCGGTCACGACCCACAGCTTGTGACCATAGGTGAGGGTAGGAACGTAGATCGCCCGGTAAATCGAGAGCTTCGCCTTTCGGCTTTGTTCCTTCTTTACCACAACGGACCGATACAAAGTCAGCATCACTGCAGACGCTGCACCTATCCGACTGAGGACCACGGTCTCAGATTTGGAAGTGCTGATTCTCATCCCAGCCGCTTCACACTCGGCTGCGAACCACTCCAGTAAGAATTGGAGATCACGGCTTGATGAAGCGAACAGAACCACACCATCTGCAAAAAGCAGAGATGCAATTCTGAGACCACCAAACAGGACCCCCTCTACGCCTGGGCTGCGCCTAGAAATTCTGTCCATAAAAGTTTTGAACAGAATCTGTGACAAAGGGCAGCCTTGGCGGAGTCCAACCCTCACCGGAAACGAGTCCGACTTACTGCCGGCAATGCGGACAAAGCTCTGACACCGGTCCTATGGAGACCGAACAGCCCGTATCAGGGGGTTCGGCACCCCATACTCCCGAAGCACCCCCCACAAGCCTCCCAAGGGACACGGTCGAACGCCTTCTCCAAGTACACAAAACACATGTAGACTGGTTGGGCGAACTCCCATGCACCCTCGAGGACCCTACCGAGGGGGGTGGAGAGCTGTTCCACTGTTCCACGGCCAGGACGAAAACCACACTGCTCCTCTTGAATCTGAGATTTGACTTCCCGACGGACCCACCTCTCTAGCACCCCTGAATAGACCTTACCAGGGAGGCTGAGGAGTGTGCCACCCCAGTCTGCCAATACAGAGGCACTGTCCCTGTTGTCCACGCGATGTTGCAGAGGCGTGTCGACCAGGACAGCCCCACAACATCCAGAGCCTTTAGGAACTCCGGGCGAAACTCATCCACCTCCGGGGCCTTGCCACCAAGGAGCTTTTTAACCACCTCGGTGACCTCAACTCCAGAGATAGGAGAGCCCGCCTCAGAGAACCCAGTCAATTCAACTAAATATTCAGCAAAGCTCTACAGGGCATTGCTTGTTCATAGTAAATTATTCTTTTTGCTGATGTATACGCATGCTCATGACCACTGGCCTGTCTCACTTTAATGACCAACCAGAAGACTCTAGAGCATGAAGGTCATCTTTCCTCAACACAATCAGAGACCTAGATCTTAGTGCAAGTGACGAGTTTGAATCTGCTGTCAAAATGTCTCGGTAAAGAATCATCAGAATGGGTGAGACGCTTTAGAGCAGTCCATGTTGGAAAATCTGAAGCAGCACTACGGATGACCTGGAAACGGCTCGATGAATGTTACAGCGCTCCTCAAGTCATAGAAAATGCTCTCTTTAACTCATTCACTGCCAGCCATTTCTTGAGCAGGGAACCCCAAGACCGCCAGGCATTTTCAAGCAATTTCACTGATTTTCCAAGCCCCACAGAATACTACCGTAATTTCTCATGTATAATGCGCATACATGTATAATACGCTCCCCCAAAGTTGACCTCAAAATTCTGGAAAACCCTTCTACCTATGTATAATGCATTTTTTCAATGCATGATTTTGCTTCTCACAGCACTACTTTTATTTAGTAAATTAGAAAACACACAGTTGTGCTCATATGTTTGATTACCCAGGCAGAATTTGGGTTCAATTCTTTAAAGAAAACATGAAGGACCAGGAGAAATTTGTATTTCAATGGGATTCAAATTAAACGGTCAAGCATTTCAGAAAAGCATTATCATTAAACAAAACATAACCATAAAGAAATGAATGATGGTTGTTGTTCAGTCATCAGTCATATAAAAAAAAAAACATTTCACAAATTCTGCCAGATATGTAAACTGTACATATATGCAGTCATACGTACCTCTGTCCTATTGGAATGAAAGTGTAGGCGACACTTTTTTTTATAACCACTAGGTGGCGGTGGCATTTTGGAATGAAAGTGTACAGCTTTTTCATAACCACTAGATGGCAACATACATTTCTAAAATGTGAAAGTTTTTTTTCCATTTGCCATTGACTTTTGACAATTTTTTTGGTGGGGGGGGGGGGAATGCGCATTATACACGAGAATTTACGGTATGTACTATGACGATGTAAACACGAAAACCACCACATGAAAGATCAGACTCCCTTCTTTCATCAGAAAAAAGTCAAATAGGCTACTTTCAGTCAAATCTGTTTCTGGAAGAAAAAAAACGGAGAAAACAGCCTTTTTGTGAAAGCAGACATCAAGCAGAACAATGACTGACACCAATATTTTTTTTTCTTTTGTGAAAATCTCAAACATCTGAACATAAAACAACACTGACAAAGTACTTTTGTCAAAAAAAATAATTTATTTACAAGTATAACTATGTACAGAATTTACATGACAAAAATGCATGAACAAATGGGATCCCGCACTTGCACTTTTTTCCTCCAAATTCTCCTCTACTGTTTGCTCAATAGTCCAGGATTTTATTATCTTGTGCATAAAATCTAGCAAAGTTTTATCCACATCTTATTTTATTCTTCTGTTGGCAGTGAATGGGACCTTGTGTGGTTGTCATTCTCCTTGAAACCAGTCACTACTTCTGCTCGAAGCACAACCTGTGCAGGTTAGAAATATAACTATTACTATAAAAATACATTGTTGAAATTGCTGTCGTGGGACGTGGAGAAAAAAAACTTTCAATTACCTTTTTTTTGTCTGCACTGCGTATTGGTATGGGAGTCGAACGTCTGCTGGATGCATCACCTGTAAGGTTTAAAATATACATACGATTACAAGAGAATACTTTTTATTTATGACGTGTTTTGGAAGGGTAAAAAAAAACATTACTTTTCTTCTTCGCAATCCTAAAAGACGCTCGACGCGCGGGTGTTGAATTCCTGCAAGATGGACGAAATGGAAAATTCTAATCAGTACTGGCAACAGATATTACATTGTAATGTGAACTAGTGGGACTAAATTATGTTTTTATGTAACAAGGACTGAAGGAGCGTGTTTGCGAGCTGCAAATTAGTTACCTTCGTCGTCGGACTTTGTCGATATTCATCGGAGGAAGCTCGCCTGGCTATCCAAAAGGGAGTTCACTATCTGACGATTCCGGATCCCATTTATTCAAATCCTGGTCAGCAGACGATCAGCCAGCAAGCGGCCGAGAGCATCTCGCCATATGTATGGGTCGCCATTTTGCGCGATTGCTTTACAACAAAGCGATCAGCTCGGAGCGTCATCCTTTATTCCCTGCATGATCTAAGGCGTCATTCCTGTCGGTCGCAGGAATCTTTTTCTTGCTTTGGTGCAATAAATTTCTAGTACCAAAATATTGTTTTTATTTATTTATTTTCATTTTGTTGTTATATTTAGTTATTATAATATAAAGCAAAGAGAGCTTGGACATCTCTTAATGGAGCTGCTGTCAGCAGAATGCTATGCTTGATGATCAAAGCAACAAATCATTGGATAGATCAGAGCTTTTCGATCAATTCAATACTTAGGGCACCACATCCCAATATTCACTGAAGACCTTTGCAGGCACGAAAGAGAGCTCAGGTAGTGGCCTGTCTGCAGATTGAGCCATCAAAAGGAAGAGTCAGCATTCCACTCCCCAAGATGATCGAATGTAATGACATCCTAAACAATCGTGACAAAATCCTGACACCTGAAGTTCCTTTCTATCATTCTCATTTGAAATGTCTTGTCGATGAGATTCTGCCTCTTGACCAGCAGGCTCAAATCCTTCTCCTCCTTGGCAGAGACGTCATTCGAGCTCATAAGGTGAGACGAATGATCAATGGACCCGATAATGCACCATTTGCACCAAAAGTTGGTTGGGGGGGTCCTGGTAGGCGACGTGTGCTCAGGAAACATACACAAACCGACTGTTCACAGCTTTAAGATAAGCATCCTAAAGAACTGCAGACCTTCACGGTTCACTCCATGCACAAGCCATGTCCAGCTGAAAGAAATGTTCAACCCCAACTCAATGCTTCAGTTAAACAACTACCAGAGAAGCTACAGCCAAAAGACAAACAATGATAGTTTTGGACTCACCGTCTTCCACAGAACAAAAGGTGATCTTAAGCTCGCTCTTTCTGTGGAAGATGAGCTCTTCCTCCAGACCATGAACAGAAAGGTCTCCCAAGATAAATCCAAGACCTGGGTGGCAGCTCTCCCTTTCAGATCTCCCAGAATATTATTGCCTAACAATAGACAGCAGATGCTAAACCATCTCTCCGCCGATGCTGCCACCATCATGCTTCACAGTAGGGATGGTGTTAGCCAGGTGATGAGCAGTGCCTCTTCTTCTCCAGATTTACGCTTGTAATTGATGCCAAAAAGTTCTGTTTTGGTTTCATCAGACGAGAGAATTTTGTTTCTGCAGGTCTGAGAATGCTTTAGGTACCTTTTGGCAAACTTCAAGTGGGCTGCCATATGCCTCTTAGTGAGAAGTGGCTTCCGTCTGGCCGCTCTACCATAAAGCCCTGATTGGTGGAGTGCGTTAGCAATGGTTTACCTTCTGGATGGTTCTCCTATCTCCGCAAGGAAACATTGGAAGTCCGTCTTAGTGACCATAGGGTTCTTGTTCACCTCTCTGACCAAGGCCCTTCTTCCCCGGCTACTCAGCTTGGTCGGACGGCTAGATCTCGGAAGGGTCCTGGTGGTTCCAAAATTCTTCCGTTTCCCAATAATCAAGACCACAGTGGTTTTCGGGACCTTCAACGCTGCTGAAATTCGTTTGTATCGTTCCCCAGATTTGTGCCTTGACACACTCCGGTCTCAAAGGTATGCAGACAATTCCTTAGACTTCATTGCTTGGTTTCTGCTCTGATATGCACTGCCAACTATTACATCTTATATAGACAGGTGTGTGCCATTCCAAATGATGTTCAATCAACTGAATTTACCACAGGTGGACTCTATTCAAGTTGTAGAAGCATCTCAAGGATGATCAGTGGTTTGAGTGTCACAGAGCAAATGGTATGAATACTTACGTACCTATTATGTTTGAATGTTTAATTTTTTTTTATAAATTTACACAAATGTCTGAAAACATATTACTTTGTCTTTATGAGATATTTTATGTAGATTTGTTTAAAGAAAACTCTACTCGAATCAGCTTTAGAATAAATCTGTAACAGCAAAATGTGGAAAACCTGAAGGGGTGTGAAATCTTTCTGGTGGCACTGTATGGAAGTCCTTAGTGGTTCTGTATGCATGTACTATACAGTATATGTGAAGCAAGCCATGGTATAATTTTAGAGAATCACAATTACCTGCTTCAAATCCTTCGTGCTGCCATTCATGTCAAAGGATACTGCTTTGATCCTCCTGCGACTATTTGACTTGTCCGACCTAACAGACACAGAAGTAAGTTCTTTAGGGAAAAAAAAGGTTAAATCAAACATCAGCCACTTATTTTCTCATTGGACTGGACGATATGGGTAAATTATATTCTCTTACTTTCTCCCCACAAACATATTTTTACAGTACATCAAGAAAAGGCATTACTCTGAACACGTTTAGCTTTTTTCTGGATTTGACTTAATTTCTTCTGATATCAAGCAAGCTTTAGAAAAAGTTTTTATTTTCCACAATTAATTTGCATCAACTGACACGTCATATGCAAAACATTGTGAAAATGATTCCGTTCATGTTTATTTCTTAGTGGCAATAAAACCGCCGTTGGAAATATAGCCCCTAAGAGGGGTCGCAAAACTCGCTGACTACAGCCACCAAATCGCTCAGTTGGCCACACAAACTGCTTTTGTAAACTCGCCCCCCTCTGTTCATACCCATATTAGAGCAAACAGTGCACATCAGTGAGGGAACACTTTGAAAAAAAAATCTATTTAAACAGAAAAAAATCTAACACTAACAAAAAACTAAAATATTTTTTATTAAAAATGTAATGTTTTTTTTAAAAATAGGTTTTATTTCAATACAAATATAAATTTTTACAAAACAAATCTAAACAATATGAAAATGTTTCAACAAATTGCTTTGCAAAAAACGTATTAAAATTAACTTTTTAAAATTACTTTTCCCCCTAAAAAATACAAACGTTCAAAAGATTTATTTACAAGATCACTGTAAAAAAAACTAATATTAATTAAAAATATATTTAAAAACCAATTTATAAAATCATTACAAATATTTATTTATAACCCTTTATATAAAACTAATTAAAATGCATTTTAAAAAAATTCAGCAAATCGGTTTTGCAAAACAACTTCGAATTATCAATTAAAATGCCAGGGTGCATCGAGGCAGTGATAAATCAAAGGGATTCCCAACTAAGTATTGAAGATTAACATCGCTTTGAAAGTACAATTTTTTTGATTGATTAAATGTGACCCTAATTTATTTCTTTTTTTTCTACAAAAACTGAGAAGGCTGATTACTTCACAGTATTCACATTTTTTGAATTCCTGATTTCGTGCGTTTTATGAGCTGGAAGCCCAAATTATGTAAAAATAAACAAATTAATATTTTAAGTTGTTTAAATTGTGGGCCCTGAATCTATAACCAATGAAAGTTTAACTTTTTGAATGGAATTACGGAAATAAACCTTTCCATAATATTCACATTTTTTGGAAAGGGTCTGGATATGTTTCCAAGGTAAGGCAGCAGACTTGACATGAATTGTAATAAATCCTATTCCTCTACACCATAACTACTTGTAACATTTCTTTATAAGCCCATTGAGGTTTTTTATATATATATATATATATATATATATATATATATATATACATACATATATATATATATATATATATATATACATACATACACACAGTATACAGTGGAAGCCATTTCTCACTAAAAGGAACATGGCAGCCTGCCTAGAGTTTGCCAAAAGGCACCTTGAGTATTCCCAGACCTGCAGAAACAACATTCTCTGGTCTGATGAAACCAAAATAGAACCTTTTGGCATCAATTGCAAGCGTATATCTGGAGAAGAAGAGGCACCGCTCACAAAAAAAAACAAAAAAACAATCAAAACAAAAAAATCCTCAACAATGAACTCAAATTCATTGATAATACTGTATAGTCTTACCTTCGCATTCTGTTCATGCTGGCAGTATAGATGAGGCCGATGATGCGGTTGTCCTCCTGCAGTCCAAAGACTCCCTCTTCTGGTAGAATCGACTCCACCTGCACAAGAGGACCTTCATTAACGACAACCACAGACAACATACAGTGTATATAGTACATACAATATGGCCACTTCAATGAAATTTCACCTCACAGTCGGGACACCTGACCACATTGTCACATTCAATGGACTGCAGGCAGGACGTACAGAAAATGTGACCGCATACGAGCGTACGGGGCAGATTGCCCTCAGCTTCATTCTCTGAGTGGACAAAAATCTGTTATAATGGAATGCAACCCAGAAACTGTATCTACATGTATACTTTAAGAAGTTATTGTTAGAGCCGCTATCCTGGCTCTGACAATACCTCCGTAGGTGAAAAATTGCCAGGCTGATTTAATCCCACAATTCCATATTGGTGTTATGTATACATAAGAGCAACCCAGAAACAAGGCGGAAAAAAAATAGATGGTTTTACAAGCGAAAATGGGCTGCAGGCAAAGTCACGGCTTTGATACTACCTCTGAAGATGTCAGATTGACGGTTTGACTTCATCCGCCCATTCTGTATTATTACCGTTTATAAATAAATAAAAAGGCGGGAAAATGCCAGCTTCTACATTACATGGGTTTACAGGCGGTATAAGGCTTCTGTTACAACTCTGATACCACGCACGAAGGCAGGAAATTGTCTGGTCTATTTCTTCACCCCATTCTGGTTTGGTGGGATTTTTCTATAAAGGTGAACTGGAAAAAGGATGGAAAAAAATGCCATCTCCTACAAGTGTAAAAGGGAATACTGGCGCTTTCCCACCTCTGTTACAAATGAAACACTACCTCCAAAGGCGGAAAATTGCTGGGCCAACTTCCTCTCCCCCATTCCACATTGGTGCCGGAAAAAATGCCAGCATTAACAAGTGCTTAAAGGGGCTCCAGGTACTGGCCTGCCTTGCTGGCTGGACCATCTTTACATAACAGAGAGAGACCCGGAAAGAGGCAGAAAAATGCCAACTCCAAAAGTGCAAAAGTTGTGGTGTCGCCTCTGTTACGAATCCGACACTACCTCCAAAGACGGAAAATTGCTGGGTTGATTTTTCCCGCTATTTCGTGTTGGGCTCATTTAAACCTTCAGAAGGGGTATGTATGAGGACAGTTGAAAACACATACGAGGAAAAAAGCTCAACATTGCTTAATGTCAGAAAAATGCAATCAATCATCACCAAAATTTATGTTAACATCTCCCCCTCATGCACACTTCAACCTACATCTGCACAATTCATAAAATTGTAATCGTGATTGCGATTTTGGCTGCCACAATTAAATGAGCTTGATCGTCAGCGATTTTTTATATTTAAATGCAGGCACTGCTGCATATGAAAAGTGCTTCATTTGGAGCAGTGCCTGCAATCTAGCCAGCCAGCCACCAGGGGGCGAACGCATGGTTAAGGCTTCATTAAGTTAACACTGAGCTCCGGTGCAACTGCAAAACAAAAGCCAAAATGGCATTGAAGTCCAATGTAGTAATATATGAAGCTTGTTTTGTTTAATTAGCCCTCTCAGCACATTGGCAGAGAGGCGGCAAGACACCATTAACAGTCGTTGTAGCGGCTGTCTTGACTTGAACATTTCGGCTGGCCTGACCGAAACGTAAAAAAAAAAAAAGCGGACAGTTAATACAGAGGGAAATCACAACTGTCGAGTTATTTGCAGTTTGTGACTATACACGACTGACCAATGGTCAAGTAGAACAACAGAGACGTACAGTCCCTGACAACGTGTGCAATAAAAAAAATTTTAAAATTCCTGACATGAGGAATAAACGTGATTAATAATCATAACTACAGTATTGATCAAAATAATTTTGATTATTATTTTGGCCACAATCGTGCAGCCCTACTTCAACCCTTGAAAATATCAGAACGAAGGCCCCAATATCTAAGGTTTTATGGACGTTAAGATATTTTCTCACCATAGGCGCTCGCTAAAGAAAAAAAGTCGTTTGTCAGAAAATTGCGACCAATCGTCACAATAATTCATTGGACATCTTAACTTATGCACCCTTGTATCTCTAATAATATCAGAATGATTGCCCCAATATTATGTCTTTTATAGAAATTCAGCCTGTTCCTTATTAAGCTTTTCCTGTTTAGTAAGCGTCCTGGGAGAGGAAAACGCTTAACGTCCATAAACTCCAAAATATGACCGTTGAAATATTCTCAGAGGTTACAGCGGGCATAAGGAGACCACATGCATTTTTGGTGACGATGGATAGCAGTTTTGGGACATGAAGCTTTTTAAACTATGCCTGCTTATGGGGGGCTAGAATTTGGTGCAACGCCCCTGCTGATTCTACCTCCGAAGGCGGAAAATTGGGCTGACGTCGCCCCCACCCCCTTTCTGAGTGGGAGCCGTTTATGCAAAACACACCTGATATAATGATGTAAAAAAAATAAATACACATTTCCTGTTGTCTGACCGTCATAAAATCAATTTGACTCCTCTCATTTATACAGTAAAAGACCTTAAACAGCTCACAAGCAACACTAATAACTGCCAACACGTTCGTTTCAATCAAATTTCGGCACTTGGCCCGTGTTAGCTTGCAGCTAGCCTCGCTAGCTGCGCAGGTTTGCTAACACCGCTACTCTTAGTAACTTTATGATAAAGATACTTTTGCAAATCAATCAAAATACCTGCAATCGTGTAGGCATTTCCACAGAAGTCACAAATAACTGCGTTGGGTTGTTCCATGTTGTTGTTGTTGTTTTTTTCGTGTAGTTTTTGTTGATGGGGACGAAGAAGCCCGCGATTTCTTCCCCCCCCCCCCTCGAGAGTGTGACGTATGCGGGCTAGCTCGTGTCAAGTCACGTGGTACAATTAGCATGAACGATGCAATACGCCTGCGTGTGAAAATCCGATAAAATGAAAAGAAATGTCTCCAGTATGAAGTGAATGACTTGATTATTTTTCTTTCTTTACACACAACTCTCTATACGTAAAGAAAGTCTGCCTTCCAAACCAAACGTTCCCCAATTCTGCTCTCTTTATTATAAAACTACGTATCTTAACCCAATTAACTATCGGAACAACTTAATGAAACCAATTTATATTAAGGCAATAAATGTGAAATCCTATTTCATTAATTTATGTGAATTGAAATTGAAAAAAAATGATTGGCTGGCGACCAGTTCAGGGTCTACCCCGCCTCTCGCCCAGAGTCAGCTGGGATAGGCTCCAGCACGCCCGTGACCCGAGTGAGGAGAAGCAGTACGGATGAATTGAAACCATAAACGAAAGCCCATCTTTGAGATTGAACACTTCAATTTCAGACCACTGTGTGACGCCAAAGACCAAAGAAGTGGCTAAGATTTTATTTTTTTATTTTTTTAAATACATGTATGAAACCATCCATCCATTTTCCGTACTGCTTATCCTCACCTACCCTACCATGCATGTTTTGGGGATGTGGGAGGAAACAGGACTACCCGGAGAAAACCCACGCAGGTACGGGTAGAACATGCACACTCCACACAGACGAGGCCGGGATTTGAACCCCGGTCCTCAGAACTGTGAGGCAGATGTGCTAACCAGTTGTCACCGTGATTGTCAATATTCAATATTGTTTTAAAACCTCACGGACATAAAGGAATATTCAAAAAATAAAATTTTAAAATTTGTTGACCTTGACGTTAAAGAACTAGAATTAAACATTATCATAAAATACCGGGAAAATGCATTTATATTTTATAATTTCATTTTGGTGGCGGCACGGTGGACGGTGGCCGACTGGTTAGCACGTCTGCCTCACGGTTCTTAGGACCTGGGTTCAAATCCGGCCTCGCCTGTGTGGAGTTTGCATCTACAAAATGCATGAACAAGGGGGCTACACAATTGTCAAGTACTGTAAGTCATAAAGTTCTTTGTCCTCCACGTGGTTCCTTTGTTCTCCACCTTCACTTGTGCATATGGAGCATCCGCATGCCTCCTCTGTGTGAGCGCAGCTGCCACCCTCGCCTCCGCCTGAGGACAACATCCACATCCGACATTTAATCTGCGGCGACATAAACCGAAGAGCGGGGAGCAGACATTCAAGGTAAATAAAACCGCCTCGCCAAACTTCACATGGCGCTCATCCAAAATCAAGAGCTGCCTTTCCACTTTAGAGCTGACAGCTTGTGACCCCCACACCTCAAAACATGGTCCATGAATGTTGATCCCAAGTGAAAGGTGTGACACCCCCCGTCGGTGTCAAATGTAGAAAACCGTTCACTGTACAGTGGAATGAGGTCAGAGGCGGCGGAACCAGACGGGACTGGGGGCTTGTGCCACACACTTTTTACCACATGTGCCCCTACGTACTGGCAAAAAGGTGCAAAAATGCTGGCTTCTGAAAATTTAAATAAAGGCAGTACAGACGCTGTGCCATCTCTGTTGTGGTTCTGATACTATATCCAAAAGCGGAAAGTTGCCTTATTATGTCATTTTTCTCTGCCCTTCTGTGTGGGGACAGACTCGACACAACTTGAATGATTTACCAGATGAAACGTATATAGCTTATATCAGCCTTATAAAATCTCACTATCTACATTCCGGCAGATGCACCAGTCTTTCCCAGACCATGATGATCATATTGAAAGGTGCGTTGGGAGTTTGTGTGTGTGTGTGTGTGCACGTGCATGCGTGTCACACACATACAAACATGGAGGCTGTGGAGGTGGTACATGTGTTTACTATGTGTAATGAACCAATGAGCAGGCCACCCACAGGGGTTCTGCAGGGAGCAGGGGGGTGCCAGTTGGGCATGCCTCCCCTCCATCTTCCAAATGTGGGTCACTCCCCATCCTTTGGTCATTTCCCCCAAGCATAATCCCTGTGCATCCCCGTATCACAGCACTTTATTCGCTCATTAATGATGCCCTTAATTAGGCGGCGCAGTTAGCTGGCTCCTGATGTCCCGATGTGGCTGCATTGTTGTGATCCAGCTATTTGCCGGCTCATCCCGTGTGACGGCAGTCTGTTTGTGTGTACCTCAAATGTCTTATTAAACCCCCCCCCCCCCCACTCCACCGCCTGCTTTCCATGCCTTTGTCCCTCCCGCACACACACACAACCCCCTACAGATCGAAAAAATGAATTGATCCCGAGTGACAGCGGGATTTCCACTTAAATGTCATCCAGGAACTTTCAACTGCAATGCAGCTAAATGTGACTTGTATGCTTCACCATTAAAAATGGGCTGAAAAAACAACAACAGTTATGACTCCTGCACAACATCAGCAAGTGGGAAATTGCCTGGTTGACTTTGTACCCCCATTCCGTGGCTGTTTATACAGAAACTCAGAAAAAAAGGCAGAAAAAGACTGGCTTCTACAAGTGGTTACGGAAGCGTTTCTGACTGAGATTACCTTAGAATACTGCTGTGCTCCTTCATTCCGTGGTGGTTATACATGACAGGGACCTCCCAAAAAAGATGGAAATGATGGAAAGGTTTCTACAAGTGTAAAAGGGGTTAAGAAGCGCTGTCCCAACTTTGATACTACCGATAACTCAGAAACTTACGAGCTCGACTTCACCCCCCGTGAGTTAGACTAACGCGAAGTGTTAGTGTTAGAAAAAGTGTGCTGTGGTCTGATGAGAAACCATGGACGTCGTGTTCTCTTGGCCAAAAAGGATAAGGACCATATGGATTGCTATCAGCACAAAGTTCAAAAGCTAATATCTGTGATGGGATGGGGGTGTGTTGGTACTAATAGCATGAACAACTTGCATATCTGTAAAGGCACCATTAATGCTGAAAGGTACATACAGGGTTTGGAGCAAGTTATGCTGCCATCCAAGAAATGTCTTTTTCAGGGATGTCCCTGCTTATTGCAGCAAGACAATGCCAAGCTACATTCTGCAAGTGTTACAACAGCATGGCTTCGTAGTAAAAGAGTGTGAGTACTAGACTGGCCTGCCAGTAGTCCAGACCTGTCTTCCACTGAAAATGTGTGGTGCATTAGGAAGCACAAAAAACGACAATGCAGACCCTGGACTGTTGAGCAACTGAAGTTGTACATCAAGCAAGAATGGGAAAGAATACCATCTACAAAGCTACAATTAGGTACCTCAGTTCCCGAATGCGTATTGAGTGTTTTTTAAAGGAAAGGTGACGTAACAAAGTGGTAAACATGCCCCTTGCAGGCATAAAATGCAAAATGACTGAATATTTGCAAAAAATCTAACGTTTATCTGTTTGAACAATTGATTAAATAGGTTGAAAAGGTTCGGCAAATCATTGTCTTCTGTTTTTATTTATATTTTACTCAACGTGCCTACTTAATCTATATTGTAGAGTGGCATAATATGATAAGGTAATTAAACATTTATATGGTTTCAAAGGGGTGGTCGACTGGTTAGCACAGAGTACTGAGGAGCAGGGTTCAAATCTTGCCTCGCCTGGGTGGAGTTTGCATGGTCTCCCCTTGTCTGCGTGGGTTTTCTCCAGGTACTCCGGTTTCCTCCCGCATTCCAAAAACATGCATGCTAGGTTGACTGAGGATTCTAAATTGTCCGTAGGTGTGAATGTGCGTGTTGGTCTATTTGTGCAACCAGTTCAAGGTGTACCCAACCTCTCGCCCAAAGTTAGCTGAGATCGCCGCCAGCACACCCGCGATCCTAGTGAGGATAAGCGGTTCAGAAAATGGATGGCTGGATGGATGGTTTCACAGTCATAACGGCCCTCTGAGGAAAATGAGAAAAAATGAGTTTGACACCCTTGGAGGGGCTAGATATGCTGTTCTGTTTCTGATACTACATCTGAAGTTGGAAACCTGCTGGGTAAACTTCCGCTCCCTATTCCGTAGTGGTTAAAAGCAACAGCGACACCCCCACCACCACCCACCCCTCTGAAAAGACCGAAAATTGTCAGGTTCTACATATGTAACAACTACAAACATGATCCCGCTTCGGTTACAGCTTTGACATAAAGAATTGCCAGGTCTACTTGGTTCTCCCATTCTGTGTCAGTCCACCTAGCATTCACTTCAGAGGCTGGAGATTTTCTTCACCAGGTGGGCCAGGCACTGTATGATTCCTCCCAGAAGATCACACGAGGGATTCCACTTCAATTATGGCAAATCTAATAACGGTGTTAACATGATTCATTTGGAATGCTGTGAAGTAAAATGTGAAGTAATTTTCTTCTTTGCCTGAAATATGTTGCAATTAAATCCAGGTCATCTGACACAAACAATTTCAGTGCTGTCCTTTTTTATTTTATGTCAAGTGACTGCATCAGTACAATACAGCATAGTACCATTACCATTACTCCACGGACAGATATAAAAGCTGTGTGTGTATGGGGTGGAGGGGGGGGGGGGGGGGGGCATCGCCCATCCGATGGCCCAAAAATGGAGCCATTAGCTGGGATCTATTGGGATCAATATGGGTTACAGATGCACATTTTGCATCCTACAGTGTTGTTCCATGTGGTGTGCTTAAAAGCAACCACTTTGAGGTCACGCTGAGCCTCTGACCTTCTGTTTCATTGAGGTTATTTTAAAAAGCACATCAGCAGGCTGTCAAGTGCAGGCCAAAGCAACAGGTGGCGCTATAACCACTAACCATGAAGGCTGTTTTAGTCAGATCGGAATGATCTAACACAGTAGCAGTTTCTGGTGCAGTATGTGCGATATGTGCAGCTGTGCAAAGCTGCGTTTCTGAGGGGGCAAGAACGCTATATGAAATGTTTTTCTATTGGCATCGTGACATGTATATCATTAATGTATGTATTGGAAATTTGTGAAATTTGCGGGATCGTCAAAGATTTTGCTAATACACTTTGAAGGCTGTTAACGTTAAGGTAGTATGACACCTTTGTTGCTTTAAGATGTCTGTATTTGGGGGAGGTGCTGCTACGGTTATCATTGTGGCAGAAAGTGTCATGGCCGAATGTGTATGCTCTTGCTTTGTCGAGTGGGTTAGTTAAAAACGCAAGCTAACTAGTGACATAGGTCTCGTTATTGCTTGACAATCGATGATTGCAAGTTGCGATCTTCTGTACTTCTTTTGGTTCAAATGAATTGATGTAACATTAAAGTAAGAGTAAGCTAGTATACTCAGAAAAATGCCTGTCCCTGAGGGGTAACCTTATTATGGTGGAGGAGTTTGTGTATCCCACTGATCCTAGGAGCTAAGTTGTCTGGGGCTTTACGCCCCTGGTAGGGTCACCCATGACAGTCAGGTCCTAGGTGAGGGACCAGACAAAGTATGGCTTCGAGACCCCTAATGATGAATAACATAAATGGACCTAGGCATCAAGATACTCTAGGCCGCAGTTCGATGATCGACTTTGTGGTTGCATAATCGGACTTGCGGCCGAATGTCTTGGGCACGGGTGAAGAGAGGGGCCGAGCTTTCAACCGATCACCACCTAGTGGTGAGCCAATTCCGATGGTGGGGGAAAATGCCAGTCCGAGCTGGCAGACCCAAACGTATTGTGAGGGTCTGCTGGGAACAAATGGCAGAGTCCCCTGTCAAAAGGAGCTTCAACTCCCACCTGTGGCAGAACTTCGCCCGGGGGCATTGAGTCTGAGTCGACCATGTTCCGCGCTTCCATTGTTGAGGCGGTCAACCGGAGCTGTGGCCGTAAGGTGGTCAGTGCCTGTCGTGGCGGCAATCCCCGAACCTGTTGGTGGGTGGACATCAGCGGTAAGGGATGCCATGAAGCTGAAGAAGGAGTCCTATCGAGTCTTTTTGGTCTATGGGACTCCAGAGGCAGCTGAAGAGTACCGGTTGGCCAAGCGGAATGCAGCTTTGGTGGTTGCTGAGGCAAAAAGTCGGGCGTGGGAGGAGTAAAGTGAGGCCAAAGAGAAAGATTTTTGGATAGCTTCAGGGAAATTCTGGTCCAACATCCAGCATCTCAGGAGAGGGAAGCAGTGCACAATCAACAATGTGTATGGTGTGGATGGGGAGCTACTGACCTCAACTAGTTCAGAATTTGGAATTCATCTTTTGACGTGAAACCCAAATGTCTTCCTTATACAACAAAAACAAAGGAATTGACCTCGCCTTTCCAATACTTTTGGAGGGGACTGTACGTTCCTACCCTCACCTATGGTCACGAGCTGTGGGTCGTGACCAAAAGAACAAGATCCCGGATACAAGCGGCCAAAATGAGTTTGCTCTGCAGGGTGTCCGGGCTCTCCCTTAGAGATAGGGTGAGAAGCTCGGTCATCTGGGAGGGGCTCAGAGTAGAGCCGCTGTTCCTCCGCATAGAGAGGAGCCCGATGAGGTGGCTCGGGCATCTGATTAGGATGCCTTCTGGACGCCTCCCTGGTGAGGTGTTCCAGGCACGTCCCACTGGGAGAAGGCCCCGGGGACAACCCAGGACACGCTGGAGAGACTACGTCTCTCGGCTGGCCTGAGAATGCCTCGGGATCCCCTCGGAAGAGCTGGATGAAGTGGCTGAGGAGAGGGAAATCTGGGCTTCCCTGCTTAAGCTGCTGCCCCCACGACTCGACTTTGGATAAGTGGAAGAAAATGGATGGATGGATGGATCTTAGAAAAATGTCTTCAGCAGTGTGAAGGTCTACTAAACGTTCAACAGTTAAAGTACTCAATGTGCTTTTAAATGAGCATCCAAAGGAAGAAAATTGCCACCTATTCCATGTTGATGCTGTTTCCACAGAAAAGTGAAAAATATTCTCCAACAATTTTATGGTTTTTTTGGGAAAAGATCCATTTTCCATCTATGAACACAATGACACTTTCTTCAGATCAGAACGGTCATGCTTCCTTTGTCCCCGAGGTTCAAATGCATATTGGCGACGCGCTGAGACAAAGTACCAGTCATTGGGACCTGTTGACATGCAAAGCCGTCCTGCCAACTCTCTGTGACCTAATACCCATCCATAGACCCACAAATCCACTTCAAGGGAGAAAAGCCACGCAGAACAAAGTAGACCACACCTTGGCAAGAGGTCACTTTCTTATTCAGAAAAGAAAGCCCTTGCTTGTTTTAAGGAGAAGGAAGAGGAGGAGATGAGTTGCAGTAAAAAAAGGATATGGGTTCATCCCATTGTAATGGCTCATCGGATCCTCTGAGAGTTTAGGCTTGTTCGTGACCTACAATTTCACCAAAACGTCTGAGGTATATTTCAGGCTAAGCAGAGATTTCGGGACAAAGAGAAACTGCAAGTATTAGAGCATGCTCCATTTCCCCCTTGCCATTTACAGTACAAGTCAGCCAATATAGCACTCCACCAGATCTCTCCCATTGATGGAGCTTTTTGACGTCACCACATCAACGCTCCAGAAAATGTTCTATCCGATGACACGATGCTCAGCATCAGACGCGACGCTGCTCAAAATGTGCTGACGTCTCCTCAGCACACACACAATGAAGTAAAAAAATCGATGGCCATCAGACGCCTTGCAAAGTGCAGTTTGAAGAGGCCTTTAATTTAAATGTCCATGCGTTGCCTTCTATGGAACAACATCGCCAACATGCCCGTCACGTAGGCAGTTAGTCGGGCTTCTACAGGGTTGTGGCGTATCTCATATCTATGAGAAGCTCAGTCTCATAGGACTGGTGCATCCTGGAGGTCGCACCCCCTAGTGGCCTGGCAGACTTCCATTGTTTAGCGTGAATGTGCAGTATTTCTCTCGCAGTTGTTTTGGGATTTGTGTGGTTTTTTTGTGTTTGCAGCATTTTTCCTTTGAAGTTATTTTTTGTGATTGCAGCATTTTCATCTTGCAGCATTTTTCTTTTGCAGTTGAATTGCAGCATTTTTCTTTGACTGTTGTTTACTCTGATTGCAGCATTTTTATATTGCAGCATTTTTCTTTTGCTGTTGTTTTATGTGCTTGTGTGTTTTTTTGTTTTGTGCCATTCCTGCATTTGCAACATATGGCCACCGTAGTATTAATTACAAAGACTAGCCAGGTAAATGCAAAATGCAGTTTACCTGTGATGATTTTCTTTTATTAAGAAAAAAGAAAATTAAAACCTCTCTGGTTGTATTTGAAAAATGTTATTGGCCCTTACTGTTAAATCATGAGTTAACTGTAATTACCCACAATTTCTGAAAGCTGTATTTGTTTTCACTGGCCACAACTAGGCTGGATTACTGCTAGATTTGTTGTATCAAAGAATCACTTGAATAATACACAAAGTGAAGTAGGTTACAAGATCTAAAAAAGAAATCATGCCACAGGCCAAAGAAATGATAAAGTACCAGTCCATAAAAGATAACAAAGCCATTTCCGAGGCTTTGGTACTCCAGCGAACCAGGGTCAGAGCCACAAATGGAGAAACTCGGAACAGTGGTGAACCTTCCCAGGAGTGGTTGGCCGACCAGAATTACTCCAAGAGTGCAATTTGACTTATTTAGGAGGTCACAAATGAACCCAGAAAGAGATCCAAAGACCCACAGCCCTCTCTTATGCTCTGTAGAGATGTCTTTTTTAATGACTAATTATCGACGTGTTTGCTGAGCAATATTGTATGTGACCCCGTTTGTATTCAGCTACAGCAGATGACAAAACATCAACACCACACATGCTTTGTAGAACATGTACAGGTATGTACACGTGTGCTTGAGTCAGCGGGATGGAGGGGGAGGGGGAGGGAGGTGGCTGTCAAACATCATTACCCGCAACAGAGGTTACAGACTCTGGCGAAACTGTGAAACCATCCATCCATCCAGCCATCCATTTTCTGAACCGCTTATCCTCACTAGGGTCGCGGTTGTGCTGGCGCCGATCTCAGCTAACTTTGGGCGAGAGGTTGGGTACACCTTGAACTGGTTGCACAAATAGACCAACACTCACATTCACACCTACAGACAATTTAGAATCCTCAGTCAACCTAGCCTGCATGTTTTTGGGGATGTGGGAGGAAACCGGAGCACCCGGAAAAAACCCACACAGGCACGGGGAGAACATGCAAACTCCACACAGGTGCGGTCGGGGATTGAACCCCCGTCCTCAGAACTGTGAGGCAGACGCTCTAACCAGTCGGCTACCGTGCCACTTATTTTATCCTTATACATATTATTATGATTCCGATAGAATTGTCAGTAGAATACTCGATTACTAATTGCAGCAACAACTGGATGCAAATTCTTATTTGTGACAGGCCTGTTTAATGTCACTTCGGAAATAAAATGAGAAAAAGTAAGTCATAACATCCCCAGCCGATGTTGACGATTGGCTTTGAAGGTGCAAACATTTTGCACACAAACATTCATCAAATTAGTTTTGATAAATAAATATGCATTTTAAAATATATAAGAAAAATAGAAATGCAGTACATAAAATTAACATAGTATAAATATATATATATATATATATATATATAAAAATATGTTTTGAAAATGACTCGAAAGGACTCAAAACTCAAAGTTTAGGATTTGCGACTTGACTCGGGACTTGCATATCTTGACCCGAGACTTGAGGGCAAAGACTTGAGACTAACTTGTGACTTGCAAAGCAATGACTGTGTCCCACCTCTGTCTATATCCTGGCATTGTCAGTTGTTACTGGTACACTTACAGGTCCAGCCCAATGAAATAGAATAGTGTCAAAAGCTTAATTTAGTTCAGTAGTTCAATTCAAAATGTGAAACTCATATTTATAGAGCTGCACGACACACACTCAGAGGGAAATATTATATATATATAAATATATATATATATATATATATATAAAACCCCCAAATTCACTAGCTCTAGAAACTAAAGTATTCTGTAACAAACACTCAAGAAACAATTAAAATGATTTTTAATGTAGAAATTAGGCAGGAATTTGCACTCTGAAAAGTATTTTCCCAAGTGTTTATTAAAGCTATATAATGTATGAGCACTGAAACAAATGGATTTTTCTACCATACTCTAATTTTGTACCTGTACATTTGGTTGCACTAACTTCGACTCCTCCACAGCTTCTGTCAGCTCTTTGGTTAAATCATCAGGAGTGTGACTGTTGAGGAGGCGTGTCTAAAGAAGATTCCGGAGCCATATAGTGTCGTATATCAAGTAGTTCTGTGTAGCTCTTGGCGTCCAGACGTCTGAGGTCCGACTAGAGCAACAGTTATAACGGGTCTCAAGTCTCCGCAGCATGTTATGAAACTTGGCATTGTCCACTATAGAATTGGGTCACATGTCGACAGTAATAAAAGTAGTAATTCCTTTTGCCCTCTTTGAATCATGCTGTCCAAATACGTCTGGTAAAGTTTGTAGGACGCATGCTCCTTGTTTTCGTCTGGCACTTGTTTTCTCATTGGGGTGATGTTTGCGTAAATGTGATGTTTGTTGTATGTCCACCGATGTAGTTCAGCATTGTGTGACACTTGTACCATACCGTTGAACTTTTGTCTATGACACACTTGCCATCTGTGAGATACTTAACACTAAAATCGAAGTAGTTCCAAACGCCGGGTGAAAGAAGATCTGAAAAATAATAACACAGGGAGGTAAGAGTTGGTGTTCCGACCACCCAAGAAAATGCTCTCACCAAAAGATCCCCACGAAGCAGAGTCCGGTGGGTCAGAGATGGGGATCTTTTGTTTGTGAAATGGATGGATGTAAGAGAAGTCTCCCTGTGCTCCACCATCCACCCGGTGTACAGTGGGGACACAATGCAGCGCTGGTAGGAGACAAGTGATGGACCAAAACAAAAGATCCCTGACCCACCTCAGTCACAGTGTACAATAAGTACATGGGGGGAGTGGAAACCTTGGATCAGATGATTGCAACAACTACATTCCACCGTAAAACCAAGAGATGGCCCACCCCTCTTTTCCAGCATTTGGTTGCCATCGCGGTGACAAACTCATTTGTCATCCACAAGGCTCCCTGTGCCATTCTGCGGCAGTAGAAGCGAAGTGATTGTAAAGCAATCGTTTGGAGTATATAGGTAACTTTCGTGGAGTATTTGATTAGATTTAGGAGTATTTATGTACTTTGTACATAAATACAAAGTGTACTTTAGTGCACTTACGTAACTTAGGGAGTATTTCAGTAAATGTACAAGTATTCCGTATATTTTAGTATTTAGGAAACTTTTAGGTAGTCTTTTGTTACATTTAGGAGTACTTATGTAACCTTTTGAGAGTATTTTGGTTGCCTTCATGTAATAGGTTTATGCTCATTCCTTATTAAACTGTATTTCATGTTCAACTCATTCATCTCCTCATCTACGTGACACCAGGCAGAAAGCATTGCAGAAAACAATCTGTTACCGAGGAGCTGGGAGAAAACGATGACATCAGCGACCGCACGTGCGCATTAGCCAACGTATTTGTCTTCGCCCTAACACTCTGTTAGCGGGCCTCTCGCCAGAAGAGTTTGTCATCCCTGACGAAGGAACATTGTGACACCTGCTTTGATTTGTTTGAGGAGGGAAAAGAAAAGCAGCTCAAACTGAATCCCTGTGTAAATACACGAGCAAAGTGCGGCTAATTCATCAGACATGCCGACGTGATGTAGGTCAACGAGTAACGTAAACACTTGCCGCTTACCCCTCACGTGCCAACAAGCGGCGCGTTCCAAGCCCAAAATAACAATAAAACCTCCATCTGTAGTTCACTCGTGCATACCTTTTTTTTTTTTTTTTTTTTTTTTAATTTAACACAGACCAAAGTCGAATTCCTCTTCCAGCCAGCATTGTTTGAATTTGCCATGTGCGCGTGAGCGATTGTTCTACGATAGAGGAATTTGACGCACAAAAGGCAGTTGACTTTGGCTCAAAGCGCTTGTTGATACCAAACAATGACAAGTGTTGAAAGCACATATCGTACTCATGATAAGGATACAAGCTCAAGTACAAAGATGACGCAAATCTTTAGGGGAATCTTTATTCCTTTATTTTTATTTTTATTTTTTTATTTAAGGATATATTTCTAGAACGTTTGTAACACTGCATTGAACATCCATCAGGTCATGTAACTTTTACTTTAGTAAAGGGAGAATTTTAGGACATGTAGGCATAGTTGCGCTGTGAAGGAGTATTTCGGTATTTCAGCTTTAAGAGTAATTATGTATGTATGAGAAGCCCACATGACCTGTCAGCATATCCAGGAGGAGCTTGCTGCACACCTGCTGGGAGTGGACTTGAAAAGTCGCCCTCAAAAAAAAAAAAAACCCAGGTAATAAACATCTATCTGTCCCCACAAGCAGCAAACAGAACAAATCTCACAGAGTTGGCAGGGGGCAACGGCGCACTGCCTGGAAGTGTGAGGACTGCGATGTGGGCCTGTGTCTGCAGCCAGACAGCAACTGCTGAATCTTAACTTCGTTAGTTAGTTAGTTGTGCTTCGGGTTAGTTCAATTTTTCAGTTTATGGCCTGTTTTTGCACTATGAGAAAAATTATTATGAGAAAAAGGTTATTGTCCATGGTTTTATACCTTTCAAATTTCAAATCTAAAATTCACAATATGTTATTCATGTACAAATTCAATGTTTTTTCTTTACTAAATCCAATAACGATTTAGTGTTTTTCCGTCATTTAAACTGTAATTGTAGTCTTACATGCAGTAAATTGACAAATAACTGCAATATTTTGAAAATTCAAAGAATTCTGGAAAAAATAGGCAAAAGCACTTATTCCCATGACCTTTTCTACATATTTTTATAATGAAAATAAGCAAGCAAATCCAGGCTGACATTTTGAGGCTTCCTAAAGTTGATTTAAGACTGCTCAATCAAATTAAATACGAATTGAAAGTTACGTAAGCACCCTTATGTGGACTAAATTAGTCCCTAAAAGTTACTGAAATGCTCACATATGTACCAAAAATACTTATTGAAAGTAAACAAACTCCCAACTCTACTGCAATATCCCCTAAACGTTCCTGAAACACTCCCTAAATGTATTGCTGTCATGTAGCCAATGAATAAGATACATTTGGTCGTGCAAATCTGGAAGGTGTGGGCCTAGTGCAGCCAGGGAGGCAACCAAGCCAAGTGGGAGCGGATGAATTAATGCGAGAACTCCGCAACCTGGAATCAACTTGTTCCAAAAAAACATGTGAAATATGAACAGTTTGTTTATGAGCTTTGGAGTGCAGCCAGATTGAAGATATACTCGGGATGTTTGGAGTTCACCAAGTGCACGTATTGGACCCTATTTCTGTCACCCCCCTTTTTCCATCCAGGAAACAGGTCGTTAGTGTAATGCTGCATTCATCATCACAATATTGACATTACAAACGTTAACTGCGGAGCCCATTTGAACTCCGTTGCTAACCAAAATAGCAGTACATATCGAAGTTTGTGTAAATACATGTTTATGTATATTTGTCACATTTTTTTATAGTTTTTATCAGTCAGTTTCTTTTTGAAAAATGTTCATTTGTTTTATTTATTTTATTCGTTTATTTATAAAATGTATTTGTTTTATCCATCTATATTTTTAAATCTGTAAAATTTTATTTTATTCTTTTTCTCATCTGTTTTTATTTGGATTCTTGGGTCAATTTCTACCCATCCAAAAATGTTTAAAAGATTTTAAAGTATTGTACAATTTCGTCTTTTATTAACATTTCCCCTTGAAGTTAAAAAACAAAATTAGTTCTTGGTACTTGTCGGTCTTTTTTTAAAAATAATTTAAAATAAATAAATAAATTCTTTTTTTTTGTTACCTTGTTTGGCTGTTAGGTCAAACAGAAAGGAGGATCTGTATCCCTTTTATGCCAGAAACAGTTTTATTGTGCCACAATTGAGTTTTTAAGATGGCATTGTGGTTCTTTGTATTCTCATGGATTTTTATTGAAAATTTCAGTCGGACAGAACAAAGTTTTAAAGGGGAGTGACAGAAAAACAAAGGGGAGAGACAGTGAAAAGATAACTAAATAATATAGGAAGAGAGGACAACAAAAGACAGGACACTAGTAGCAGTAAAGGTGAGCACAATGTAGATTACAATGACAACAATAAGAATAATAACAATAATGATGACTTTGTAAAGTGACAGATTCAAGTGTTGTATGGGGCAGTAGTGCAACACCCTGTGAAAGAAGGACAGGACAATATAGGACAGGACTGGACAGGACAAGGATCAGGTACTTGAAACAAAAAATTCCAAATCCGATAAGCACTAGAAGTTGCTAACCCCACCCCCACTCCCACGGTCTTCTTTTTGCCCTGATAAATTACCCCAGAACTAAATTTACACTTGCGTAGTCCTTCAGTCCACACTCCGGCCAAAGTATAGGCTAAATGCGCAATTTGACGGTTTTTAGCAGCCCTCGTGCTTCCGTCCCGATTTCTTGCAAATGCAGACCCCCATTCCTCCATCTTTCCTTCTCCACCAGAGGTCAACCACAAAAACACCAGCACTGCTTTTTGGCTGAGACACAAAGTCCCCGAATGCTGCATTTACTCCCAGCATGCCTCACAATTCTCACATGTTCCAGAATGACTGGCATCCTCTTCGGACCTTTTAAACGGAACTAGGAATTGTAGGACAATCATTGTGTGTTTCCACCACAGAAACTATTGACTAAATTTACTTTCAGGGTAATTTATCCATGTTCAAAAGAAGACCCTACTAGTGGAGGACCAGGAACTTTTGCGGCAGGGTTACATAGGAACCTTTTAGTTCTGGGAACTACAAGTCACAAGAACTTAATGTTAGTTATGTGAGTTGAGAGTTAACATTCCTAAAAGTTACATAAATACTCATAAATTTAATGAAATATTCCCCAAATTACATAAATACTATCAAAGTTACTGAAATATTCCCTAAAAGTTACATAAATACTCCTAAATCTGCTAAAATATTCCCGGAACATTACTTATATGTTCATAAATCTGAAATATTCCCTACATGAAAGCTACTTAAATACTCCTACAGCATATCAAAGCTACTAAAATACTCCCTAGTAGTTATATAATATAGTTACATAATACTACAGAAAATAGCGGTATTCATGTTATTTAGGGAGTACTTTAGTAAATTTAGGTGTATTCATGTAACCTTTATATAGGAGCATTTAGGTAATTTAAGGAGTTCTTCAATAAATATTAATGAATTATTATTATTATGAAAATTATTATGAATACATTTAGTAATTTAGTAGATTTAGAACTATTTACATACTTTTTGAGGAGCATTTCAGTAGATTTACAAATACTCATGTAACTTTTATGGAGTATTTCAAAGTAGGCGAAAGGATTTTGAAAAAATCTAGATAACAGTGGATTTATGTAACTCGGGAGTACGGCAGGAGTATTTCAACAGACCTGTGAGTCTTGGGCAACTTAGGAGTATTCATGGAACTTTAAGGGAGTATTTCAGAAGACATTTCAGCTTTGTGGCAAGAGCCTGTTGCTTTTTGAACACCATCTGATGTGTCTTGGCTAAGCTCTACGCAATGTTTACATGTGATGGTATTGCGAGGCAGGTGCTCAACTCCGGGGTCTCTGTCCCCCTTCTTGTTTTAGCTTAGCGTAGATCCTATCGGGAACAAAAACAAGCCACACCCGCCTGGCCGCCGAGATGAGCGAAAGAGTGTTGCGCGCCTGCACATGAGCTCACGCTGCAGGGATGTACTTCAGCAGCATGTCGGTCGTCTTTCATCCTCATCTGTCTGGATGGGGCTCAACTGTGATATGGGGCCTTGCATGCTGGGCTTTTGGGGGTATTTCAGTACCTTTAGGAGTATTTAGTTCACTTTTAGAGAGTACAATCCCAATACCAATGAAGTTGGGATGTTGTGTTAAACATAAATAAAAACAGAATACAATGATTTGCAAATCATGTTCAACCTATATTTCATTGAATACACTACAAAGACAAGCTATTTAATGTTCAAACTGATAAACTTTATTGTTTTTAATCAAATAATCAATAACTTTGAATTTTATGGCTGGAACACATTCCAAAAAAGATGGGACAGGGTCATGTTTACCACTGTGTTACATCACCTTTTCTTTTAACAACATTCAATAAACGTTTGGGAACTGAGTACACTAATTATGGAAGCTTTGTAGGTGGAATTCCTTCTCATTCTTGCTTGATGTACAGCTTCAGCTGTTCAACAGTCCGGGGTCTCCATTGTCGTATTTTACGCTTCATAATGTGCCACACATTTTCAATGGGAGACAGATCTGGACTGCAGGCAGTCCAGTCTAGTACCCCCACTCTTTTACTACGAAGCCACGCTGTTGTAACACATGCAGAATGTGGTTTGGCATTGTCTTGCTGAAATAAGCTGGGGCGTCCATGAAAAAGACGTTGCTTGGATGGCAGCATATGTTTCTCCAAAACCTGTATGTACCTTTCATCATTAATGGTGCCTTCACAGTAAGTTACCCATGCTATTGGCATTAACACAGCCCCATACCTTCACAGATGCTGGCTTTTGAACTTTGCGTCCATAACAGTCCGGATGGTTCTTTTCCTCTTTGGCCCGGAGGACACGATGTCCACAATTTCCAAAAACAATTTGAAATGTGGACTCGTCGGACTACAGAACACTTTTCTACTTTGCATCAGTCCATCTCAGATGAGCTCGGGCCCAGAGAAACTGACATTGGTTTTCTGAAGTGTTCCTGAGCTCATGTGGGGATATCCTTTACACATTGATGTCGGTTTTTGATGCAGTGCCGCCTGAGGGATCGAAGGTCACGGGCATTCACTGTTGGTTTTCGGCCTTGCCGCTTAAATGCAGTGATTTCTCCATATTATGGACCGTAGATGATGAAATCCCTAAATTCCTTGCAATTGTACGTTGAGGAACATTGTCCTTAAACTGTTCGACTATTTTCTCACGCACTTCTCACCCCATCTTTGCTTGTGAATGACTGTGTTATTCAGGGAAGTTCCTTTTATACCCAATCATGGCACCCACCTGTTCCCAATTAGCCTGTTCACCTGTGGGATGTTCCAAACAGGTGTTTGATGAGCATTCCTCAACTTCCTCAGTCTTTTTTGCTTCCTGTCCCAGCTTTTTTGGAATGTGTTGCGGCCATAAAATTCTAAGTTAATGATTATTTGCTAAAAACAATAAAGTTGATCAGTTTGAACATTAAATATCTTTTCTTTGTAGTGTATTCAATTAAATATAGGTTGAACATGATTTGCAAATCCTTGTATTCTGTTTTTATTTATGTTTAACACAACGTCCCAACTTTGTTGGAATTGGGGTTGTATTTCAAAATAGGTTAAATAGGAGTTTTGGAAATCTAGATAACCTTTCAATGGATTAGTATGTAAATTTTGGGAGTACCAGAGTTGATTGAATATTTATGAAACTATGAAGGAATATTTCAGTAGACTTTGGCGTAGTTAGGTGACTTTTAGGGAGAATTTTGGTATGTTTAGGAGTGTTAAGGTTACTTTCAAGGAGTATTTCCATAAATCTGGGAGTATTTAGGTTAACTAAATAACTCTACTGAAATTCTTGATAAAAGTTACCTAAAAAATACTGTCTAAAAGATACCTAAACTATTAAATCTACCAAAATACTCCCTAAATTACCTAAATACTCCTAAATCTACTGAAATATTTTGCAAAAGGTATTTAAATAACCTGCAATCTACTCAAATAATCCCTAAAAGATACCTAAAACAATCCAAAATCTTCTGAAATATTCCCTAAAGGTTACTTAACTACTGGAATACTCCCTAAAATTTAGCTACATACTACTAAATCTAATGAAATACTGCTACCAAAATCCTCTGTAAAAGTTACTTCAATCTACTGAAATTAAAAAATATATCAAAACATGTTATTGAAATACTTCTTAAAAGTGACCTCAATACCCGTACATCTACCAAAATACTCCCCAAAAGTTGGCTAAATATTCCTAAATCTACAAAAAAAAAAAAAAAAAAACTCTTAAATCTACTGAAACACTAATGATCTAAATCTACTGAAATACACCCTAAAGGTTAAAGCAAAGCAAAGCAAACCAAATGTATTTATATAGTACATACATACACAAGGTAACTCAGTGTGCTCAACATGATTAAAAGCATTTAAAAATAAATAAAAACAACCAGCTAATAAACATTTTTAAAAAAGAGAAAAAAATAAGAGTACAATTAAGCGTACAGTGCAAGAATTATCCTTTAAAAGTGGAAATGCTCCACTAGTGTCCAGAAAAGGCCTGTCTGACAGCTACTTACGTTTGACCCAGTTTTGTATCCACTTTGTCCTTTTTTTTTGGCTAAGACCGCCTCCTTTCCTCTAATTGGTTGCCGCTGTTCAGAAGACCCACTTGTGACACGTGTTTGTTACGTTGACAGCGCTGGCTCGGGGTCGGAGAGGTAGGTGGAGAGGCATCATAGAGCTAATATAACATTCCAAATAATAGAAAAAGTTAGATTGGTAAAATATGGGACCTTTGAAAGTTATGTAAGTAACTTTCTTGAAGTATCACATTTGATTTGGGAGTATTTATGAAACCTTTCGGGAGTATTTCACAGATTTAAGATTGTTTAGGTTGTAATTCGGTAGATATAGGACTATTTAGGTCACTTTTAGTCAGTATTTCAGTAGTGGCAGGAGAATTTAGGTAACATTTAGGGAGTATTTAAGTAGACTTTTGCACATTTAGGCAACTTGGGTGTATTTTGGTAGATTCAGGCAAGTTTTAGGGAGTATTTGAGTAGCTGTACGAGTATTTAGGTAACATTTATTGTGCATTTCAGCAGACTTATTTAGCTAACTTTTAGGGTGTATTTTGGTAGATTTGGGGATATTTAGGCAGCTTTTAGGGAGTACTAACGTAACTCTTAGGGAATATTTTATTACATTTGTAATATTTAGTTAATGTCTGAGAGTATTTGAGTGGATTTTAGGATATTCGCGAGTCTTTATGTAATTTAGGGAGTAATTCAGTAGATTTGAGATTATCTATGTAGCTTTTAGGGCGTATATACTTAAATTGCATGTGTATTTATGGACTTTTGAAGGAGTAAATAAGCAACTTCTAGGGACTATTTTTGCAAATTTCTGGGCGCATTATGGTTGATTCAGGAATATGGAGGCAACGTTCAGGGAGTACCTCAGTTGGTTTAGGAATATTGGTGTAATTTAACTACTTTGCAACAGCTTTGACGCTGCAATATCTGCTCTCTCGTGATATGATTCCACATAAATTCATCCATACGTGTAGTTGTCATGTGTAAGTGTTAGCAGTACGTGTACGTTTTCCTTCTCGGGTGGCAGCAGTGGAGGAAATACCGCAAGTAGTTGTCAAGGTGCATTCTCTGGCTAAACCTGTGAACAGACACTTTGTACTTGGCTTGAAATGGCATGAGACGTGCAAGGTGAGCAACATTTTACGAGACGACACTCAGTCCCAGGCTGAACATGCCATGCGGTTGTGTCATTCTTGACCCCCCCACTTTCTTAAATTTTGCCATTCCAAACCACACACACACACACATAAAAAACACTAACACTTCTTTGTCATTCCCGGTTTGTTGCTTTGCGCTAAACACAAAACAGATCATTCTTGTTGGCGTCACAAACAATCAACTGAAAATGCAGACGGTTTCATTCAAGGCCTTCTCGCTTGCAGCTGCTGTTAAAAGTCAGGCTTCAAGGAAGCGCGCAGGGCCTAATCAAAAACCTCAATCCTCCGTCCGGCGTTCCAGCTCAAGACCGCAGAATTCCCACTGGGTGGGATTTATCAGGCTGGAACCACTTCTGAACTCTAATACACAACAAACGTGTCCAAAGCTACACTGTAGCCTTTTTTCTTTTCAACAGGACCCTTGGATGTTTCCTTGAAAAAAATGGACTAATACCATAGATCATTATTGTGGAATTAACCACCTATTTGTTATTTTATACAGATAATAAACCTATCATAAAACATGATTATTTTCTTTAAAACATGCAAGATATTGTCTTTGATGTTACAAAAAGGTAAGTTAGGCTCCTAGAAAATTCTAAATTGTCTTTGATGTTATGAAAATAAAGGTTTGTTCGGCTCATCAAAGACTCTAAATTGCCCCAGATGTTTACAAAAACACGTAATCTGAAATTGTCTTTGATGTTTATGAAAAAAAAAGGTACGTTAGGCTCGACGACCACTTGAAATTGATGTTTACAAATACACTGTTAGTTTAATGACAATTGTTTTTGATGTGCACGGTTCCACTGAACACTCAAAATTGTCTTTGATGTTTAGAACGCTTGAAATTGTCTGATGTTTCTGAAAACGTACGCTAGGCTCTTTGTGGACTAAATTGGCTAAAAGGTAAAAAAGTAATTTTACGTACGTTAGGCTGATCAAAGGCTTGTAATTGTCTTTGATGTGTCATGTACGTTTTCTTTACTCATTGCGCAAATAATAGAATAATATAATGAATATAATGGTTTACTGCCATAATATAGCATGCATATGGGAAACGACCAATTTCCTGGCAAAATATTTAACTTTTTTTTTTAACATTTTTGGAGGACAGCATAGCATTGTTGTACCTGAATGCAACTTTTTGTGGTGAACCAATGCATTTTTGAATATTTGAAATACGGTAAAAGATTTTTACAAACTTAATAGAAACCCTTCTACAAGATGTTACCTTATGTGGTCAAATATATATATATATATATATTTTTTTGACAACAAAAAATTTCCGTGGGAAACTACCACTTTCCTGACTGAAAATATCCTTTTTGTGAAAACATATTGTATTTTTTGTGCCCAAATCTAAGTGTTTGTGGTCAACTATTGCATTTTTTTGCACGAATACTAAACTTTAGTGGCCAAATATGATATTTTGCACCAAACTCATCCAAGCCTGCCTTGATGGAGCTCGCTTTGTACACCGAACTGTTTGCCTCAAATTTGGACACATACAATTGTCCAACATGAACAATTTAGAATTAGGGGTCAAGTGATTATGTGAATATTGATTTAAGAGGTGTGTCTCAATACTTATTGTCAATAACGTGGCTGCGTTTATGTATGGAAAACAGACTTTAAGAGGCAGAAGGATACAGCAAGCCAGTAAATGTTGTATATTCCTCCATGCGTGTCCTTGTTTGGTTGCCAGTGAGTCAAATGACTGTAATTGGCACATATGCACACACAGCATTCTCCTCTAACCATAACGTTTGCCTGCATTTAAATAGCCACAGGCTCAAGATAGCCATGAATGAAAGTCCTTCTCTTCTTTTTCTTCTTCTCTCCTTCTTCATGGCATTATGTAAACGCTGTGTCCTCCGGAGGACCCCGCCATAGTTGGCTGGGCAGCCCAGGCTTGGCAGCAATAACAGCCGGGGCGCATACACACATGCCCCCACCCCGCACGCACGCACACACGCACACACAGAGGACAGAGGCTCTTAATTAAAACTGAAGGCTTTAGCTCAAAGAGCAAAGCCAGCCCCAAGGGGGACCGTTTGACCCACCTCCTCATTTCACACCATCTTCTCCACATCACGTTATCTTACATGTTACATCATTGCCAAAGCAACACAAAAATGCCACTTCAGAGCAAATTTACAGACTTCATGTGTCTTTTTAGGCATGGCTTTTTGAGACTTTTGTGGATCTACTTCCGATACACATGCCTACCAAATGTTATATTCCTCAGTTAAATTGGCTTTGAATTTTGAAAGAATTGTATTTCATTATTTCTATTTGATTTTCGGCCTCAAATGTCTGCTTCAAAGCAATATGACATACTTCCCGTGTATTTTTGGGCAAAGCTTTTTTTTTTCTTTTCTGGGCCTACTCATGATAGACATGCCTACCAAATTTCATGCTGCTAAGCGAAACTGGCTTCGGTGGCTGAATTTACAAAAGAATCCTATCTCATTAATATTAGAATTTTGGCCTCAAGTGTCTGCTTCAATGCAAAAAGGCGTACTTCCCGCGTCTTTTTGGGCAGGGTTTTTTTTTCGATGTTTTTTGTGGGTGTTTTCCTTATATTCTGACCAAATTTTACGTTAGTAAAACTGGCTTCAAAGTTTGATTTTTTAAAAGAATCCTGTTTCACTATTGCAATTTAGAATTTCGGCCTCAAACCAAATTGGGAGACTTCCTCTGCCTTTGATTTTTTATTTTTTTTACCTTTTGTGAGTCTACTCATGATAGACATGTTTCCCAAAATTTCATTTCTAAGTAAAACTGGCTTTGGGACAGATTAAAAAAAATTTCATGAGACCAAAACACCCTAAAATGTCTGCTTCAAACCAAAATGCCAGACCTCCTCCTGTCTCTTAGTAGTTTAGTAGTTCAACTAGTTCATGTTTGCTGAGATGTTTTTGTGGGTCTATTCATGTTAGCGATGGCTACCAAAATTCATGCTGGTAAATGAAACTGGCTTTGGGAACTGATTTTTTTTTTCAAAAGTATCTGATTTTATTAGTATTATTAGAAATGTGTGCTAAAATGTCTGCTTCAAATCAAAATGGCAGCCTCCCTGTCTCTTTTCAGGCATGTTTTTTGGAATTTTTTTGTGTGGGTCTACTCATGATAGACATGCCTTCCAAATATCATGTCTGGAAGTCAAAGTGGCTTTAGGGGCTGAATACCCCCCCAAAAAAACAAAATGTTATTGTGGTTCAGTTATTTATTTATTTTTATGATTCCCAGCAAGTCATCAAACTTCACCCGCCATGCTCCACCCACGCACAATTACGAAAACTCAAATGTTTTGCAATTTAGTGTCGTCCATTTGTCTGGTATACAAGGTTCTAATCTGGTAGCGTTTGGAGAAAATGTCTCAGAGGAGGTCCTCTTTAAAGAACCCCTGGAAGCCACGACCTTAGATTTACCATCATGCATATTTAGTCGTAACAAACTGATTTCACAACATGTAATAAAGTCGTCTGGTGGCCAAAACATTCTTATTGCTTCATGGAGGTAGTAAGGAAGGGGCTTGTGTTCCTCACATTCCTGTGATATTGATCTGGCCCAACACCCCGATGATTTTCCGCAGGGTTGCGGGCTAATGCCCTTTTTATACGAGTACGCTCTTCTTCACTGCACCTGGATCAACTTGGAGTGAACGACCAGTTGAGCTACATGAAATGAAACATTGTGAGTTTCGGCAACACGGCTTTTCTGGATAACGCTGCATGTATTCGCATTTGAGTTCCCACGCGGAACATGCTGGCTAAGGGACAGGAAGTGGAACTGTAAACAAACACAGTGCGCCTTTGCCTCTTGCTAGCGGACGGCACGGCTAGCGATATGCTTTTTGACTGTACAGTATCCTTATTAACTCATTTGAAACGTCATAATTACTCATTTGCACTGTTCGTTTCCTAAAAAGCTTTGAGTTGTTATTTGATCCTTCCATCTTGCATTTATCGGAGAATTTATTGTTACCAGTTGTTGTTTTATTGTAAATATCATGGGCTGAACAGTGGAGTAGTGGTAGTAGGATATGATTCGCTGGAATTACAAGATGATTCCCTCCAATTTCGATATGATTCACTCTAATTATCATACGATTCACTTTTATTACAGTATGATTGACTACACTTGCAATCAGGCTTAACACTGACTTTTTTGCCCGCCAGCCACTGTGGCTAATGGCTTCCCACAGTCACGAGCCACTGGGCCTTTTTACTAGCTTTTTTTGCTGGATAATTATGCTTAAAAGGATTAAAAGTACTCCAGTTTCATCCTACATTCCTTTTACAGTATGTGTTCCCTACGATTGGCTGGCGACCAGTTGAGGGCACACCCTGAGACATGACTGTTCAGGAATTATTGTGGTAGTACTGTTCATACAATGAGTTGTTACTTAATTATTATATGTTCACAGGCACTTCACATACTTTCCTGTTTCATGTTGTATTGTCTGATATCGATGCTTCCGACTGGTAAGTGAAGGCATCATTCATGGATTGATTTTCTTGTTTCTTGAACGTGCAACAGTGAAGTTGTATTTACAATATCGTTAATGCACAAGGACGCAAATTTAACAACTTTAAAACGTTGCATTATATTGTACAATGGCAGACATGGATGCGGACAGTTACCTGTATTTCTTTGTTTAGTTTGCAAAGATGCAAATTACACAACGGAAAAAAAACGCTGAAATTCGCTTGCTAAAACTTGCCTGAAAAAAAAAAAACATGCAGGGGACGACGTGAAGGGACGGGCATGTGTGTGCGTGCTTGTGTGTGTGGACTCAACGAGGAGGGGGAGGAACCAGGCGGCAGGCATCTGCCCTTTTGCCCTGAATGCCCAAGGTGCCCCGTTCTGTTTTTGTTTATGTGTGCACGACTGTGTGTAAGCCTGTCTGGAGCCTTTCATCAATAACATTTAACGTAACCGTGCTAAAAAAGAAAACAAAAAACGTACTAATATATAATTTATGAAAGAATTGATAAAAATAGGCTCACGCACGCCCGCGGAGGATAAGCGGTACAGAAAATGGATGGATGGATGGATAAAGCTATAAGCGTTTGAAGAGCGAGTGTGCATGTGAGAGGGGAGGGCCTGTGCCGAGTTTCTCCGCGTGCCCTCCGGCAACCTTCGGGAACACTCGGGGAAACATCGATGCGTACTCAGAAGTGTTTCTTCGTCTTCGGTTTTGTCAGATCTTTGAGCTTGCCGGTGCAACAGCATCTTTATGCGTGTGGTCTGCTGTGTTGAGATTCTCGGAGCGCACCACACATGACGACCAAAACTGTCGATTGCTCGATTTTTTTATCTTTATGTGTGGGGTCTGCAGCAGATGCAAAACAATAAATAAAAAAATCAATATAATATAGTCAATATGATTCACTCGACTTGCAAAACGATTAGCTCCAGTTACGATATGATATGATTCACTCCAATTACGATACAATGCACTTCACTCCAATCACAAAACTATTCGCTCCATTTCCCATTCGATTTATTTTCATTGCAACACAATTCACTCCAGTTATAACATTCACTCCGATTACAAAGTACGATATGGTTCACTCCAATTCTTGTATGATTGACTTCAATTAGGACACAATTCACTCCAGCTACAATCAAATTCACCCCAATCATGATGTAATTGGATGTTTGCCCAAGTAGCGACCAAGTCATGGAGGGAGAAAGTCGTGTTTGGGCTCTATCATTCAAATAATCAAGACTGTGACATCACAATGATGTCAAAGCCCAGGGAGCCAAACACTGGACGTGTATATACAAGCAATTGTCTGTAATATGTCCCCTTTAAAGCATGTTCAATGTGACTTCCTTCAACCCCCAGGATTCTTATTATTACACTGAAAGAGTTGAATGAGAGGACACGTTATTTCTGTTATTTAAAGTGTTTCTCCAGCCGTCAGCAACGTGACAGACGAAAGCGTCTCCCAGTGGGATGATGCGTTTATGACCATATTTGGACGTCAATAAAACACAACATCACATTGTTCTGGGCCAGGCCATGCCGTCTCTGAGTTTTCCTCGGGAACCCCTGTGTGTTTACCGGCTGTTTTGCAGCCACCGAGCTCAGCAGCTCATCATAGGAATATGACATATACAGTAAATAATCAAGTAAATAATGGAGCAGCAGCGGCCTCTATCCAGTTACGATAGGATTCAGTACGTTACTAATTATGATCCAATTTACTGCTTCAATTACGATATGATTCACTCCAAAGCCAATGTGATACAGCACACTCGAGTTGCAGTAGATAGGATTCACACGATTACATTACGAGTCACTTCAGTTACAATAGGATTCACTGCAATTATGATACGATTCACTTCAGTTCTGGTACAATTGGCTCCAAATCCAATATGATACAGCACTCGAGTTGCACTAGATACGATTAACACAATTACTTTATGATTCACTCGTATTACGATATGATTCACTTCAATTATGATCCCATCCACTTCAACTACGATACAATTCACTTAAATTATGGCCCAATTCACTTCAATTCCAAAGAGAATTTAATGATTCAGATATATAACAATATGATTCACTTGACTAACAATATGATTCACTCCAATTACGATATAATTTATTCCAATTTCAATAGAATTCTTTCCAATTACAATAGGATTTACTTCAAGCATGACAATGTATGATTCACTCCAATTCCAAAACAATATAGCGCACTCCAATTGCAATAGATATGATACACATCAATTATGAGATGATTCACTCCAATTATGATAGGATTCACGTCAATTATGACATGTTTACTTCACTATCGCGATGATTCACTTAAATTAACAATAGAATTCATTTAGCTAACAATACAATTCACTCCAATTAGGATATGATTCACTCCCATTACTATAGGATTTACTTCTATTATGATGCGACATGGTTCACTCCAATAATCAACGATTCACTCCAATTACAATGAGATACAATACGCTTCACTACAATTACATGATTCACTCAAATTCCAGTACGATTAGGCTGTAATTCACTTCTATTCCCATATGATTCATTACAATGTGATACAACTTACTCTTAATTATGATATTTTGCAATAAAATACGATTTACTAATGAATGGCACAGTTCACTCCAGTCCCGATTCAATTCACTGCAATTACGATGTGATTCACTTCAATGATGAGGCAATTCACTCCACTTGAGATGGATTTTCAACTTGGGTAATGAATTGACTAAGATCAGCTTGTTTTGCTTGTAGTTGACACATTTCATTGTTAAAAGCACCACATCGTTCCCATCTTCAGCCACATAATTGCATTTTTCTATCTCGTGAACTGCTCTCCAGCCTGGGTGGCTTCACATTCTGACACATCTAGTACAGCAATTACTCTGACCTCAGGGTAATCACGTTAAAAAAAATGAGTCCCTGCAGTGTCGTTGCCAGAAATGTGCCGCTAATAAAGGCTGCCAAACAATCATTAGCCTTTATTTTCCCAAAACGTGAACTTTTTGACGTTTTGGTCGCCCTCGTGTGCTAAACTCGACACATTTTGAGTGAGTGCAGTTCTACATCCATCAGTCAAGATCTCGATAAGATCTCTGGGAAGTATCGCCTTTCCTCAGTTTTCGTAGAAATATGCTTTCAGCACTGGGGAGGGTGAGGCATGATGTTATCTGTCAAAATATATGAACGTGTGTGTGTACGTGTGAGAAGGACAGTAACATTAGTTATGTTTTTATAACATTAGTTATGTTTTTAAAGGTTTAGCTGTCCGCCCCAAAATGTGTTAGTTCAAATGTATTCATTTATTTGGATTTATGTATTGTAGTTTATTCATTAAGTGGTTTTGCAATACTTTTGAAAAGACAGGTTGTTTAGCACTGTTACCGATTTTTTTTTTTAGGTTGCAGCTTCCTCGGTCAAGTTTTGTGCCAATAACAATTAATTCTACTTTCTGTTTTTTTGTTCAATCGTCATTGGCTTCATACGACTGTCAGTATATCGAGTAGATTTTTGTGAACAAAGGACTTGGATTTGTATCTTGTGTGACAAGTGTCATGCTGACTCCGTTAACATCATTAACCCTGTTTTGAGTTTTTTCTTTGGCTTTTAACATTTGTTCTGGAAAAAAAGAAGAAGTTACCTCTGAGTTACTTAGTCAGAGCTGATAGAGACTAGATTTTTTTGCCAGAAGGTCATTGATTTGATTTATGCGTGATGTCTTTCAACATACTTCATTTCCTTATTTATGACTACTATTAATCTACTATGTAAAGATCCGCTTATATAGTAAAATATATTGAAGCGAACTATATTCTTTCACATTCAGTAGATGTTATGAAACCACACACTGAGCCGTGCATAAAAAAACATCAGGCCTCATTAACCGCAACGCTAATTCCTCATTGGACCAGAACCAGAGAGGTAATGCTCACAGAGCGGCGGCTAACTTGATGCCGCTTGTAAATTAGATTAATGAGACCCTCTGTCATGCTGACGGAATCCCGCCGCTCCCTGAAGAAGGTCAGCGTAAATGTTACAGGATCATCTGCTTTGGGGGGTTTTAAGTGCCTTGTACGGACAGGGCTACCACCCCTAAGGAAAATGTTGACGTTCCACTTGATATGCAGATAAGACGCTCAGAAACAAAACTGTATGAAAGCACCATGCCATGTGTCAAGTATAGGAAAGCAAAGCCAAGGTGTGTGTATAAATATAAACTCTGGTGAGTGGCCACTAAGTCTCTGTGAATTTTGCTTAAGAAGTTAAACTGTTCTGATATAAATAACAAAAAAAAATACATATATATATATATATATATATATATATATATATATATATATATATATATATATATATATATATATATTCTAGGCGGCACAGGGACCGACAGGTTAGAGTGTCTGCCTCACAGTTATGAGGACCGGGGTTCAATCCCCGGCCCCGCCTGTGTGGAGTTTGCATGTTCTCCCCGTGCCTGCGTGGGTTTTCTCCGGGTACTCCGGTTTCCTCCCACGTCCCAAAAACATGCTAGTAGGTTAATTGACAACACTAAATTGCCCGTAGGTGCGAATGGTTGTTTGTTTGTATGTGCCCTGCGATTGTCTGACAACCAGTTCAGGATCTACCCCTGCCTCCTGCCCGATGATAGTTGGGATAGGGTCCAGCACGCCCGCGACCCTAATGAGGAGAAGCGGCTCAGAAAATGGAAGGATGGATATATACTCTCTTAATATTTCCAAAATATTGTTTTACAGTGTTTTGTGCTGTGACAATTAAAGCATGTTCTAATAATCAATAAAAGACTGTTTGGAAGAGTATTTTGTTGTTTCATCATCCATCCATCCATATTCAACACCGCTTATCCAGGTTAGGCGCTGGAGCCTATCCGAGCTTCAGGCGAAAGGCGGACTACACCCTGAACTGGTCGCCAGTCAGTCGCAGGTTGTTTCATCATTTACCCTAATTTCTCGTGTATAATGTACATCCCCCCCCCCCAAAAATTGTCAATAGTGCGCATTATACTAGGTGTAGGAGAAAATTAAAGACTTTCACATTTTATAAATCTATGCTGCCATCTAGAAGTTATGAAAAATCTGTATACTTTCATTCCAATATGCCACCGCCCCCTAGAGGTTATGAAAAAGTTGTATACTTTCATTCTAGTATGCCACCTAGTGGTAATGAAAAAGGTGTAGCCAACATTTTCATTCCAATATGACGGGTACATATGACTCCATATATGTACAGTTGTGCACATCTTACAAATTATGCCTGGGTAATCAAACATATGAGCACAACTGGGTGTTTTCTCATTTACTAAATAAAATCAGGGCTGTGAATTTCAAAATAAGAACAGGTAAATAAAAAGAAAGTGTTATGTGTTCAAATAAAGTGCTTAACTTCAGAATAATTCTTTGAAAAACGAACTAACAAAATAGAGATAATACTTAATGTTTTGATCATATGGGTAGAAGTAAAATCATGCATTGTAAAAATGCATTATACATAGGTTGAAGGGTTTTCCAGAATTTTGAGGTCAACTTTAGGGGTGCGCATTATACACGAAAAATTAAGGTAATAGTAATTTATATCAAATTGCAATTTGCTGAAGTCTAAGTAAATTTAATGTAACATTCTTAGAAAATGCTAGTAATAAAATTATTATTTTGAACCAGAGTTACATTATACTGATAACCAGGTAACCCAATTCTTGGTAGTTGTAACTCATCACGATAGGTAATTTTTACTCCTCAAGAGTCTGACCCAACATGTTGGGTCAAATTCTCAACCCAACGCGCTGGATGTAAGTAATCCAGCATTGGCTCTATCACTTTTGGACCCAGCAATGGGTTCGCCATTTCACCCAATTTGAGTTACTTTAACCTAGCAATTTTAAGAGTGTAAGATGAGCCAGCAACACTAATGAGGCTAGCTAGATAGTTCTGATTAAAAATTTGCGAAATTAAGTAGTTTTTATGTAATGATCAAAAAAAACATCAGTGGAAATTTAACAGGCTTGAAAGAGGTAACAAAATGGTTTTGAAAACTGAGGAAGCTGTGGGAAGACATTTTGTACTTCCTGGGAGTCCTGGGATGTCTGCTGACGCTAATTAGCTGTTTAGTGTCTCGCTCTGGCGGCTGTCTGCTTTTTGGCCTTTTGAAGGCTCAGATGCGGCATGATCCAATTAGTTGAATCCTGCACGGGGATCAGGGGTTGGCCGGCCACTCGTCCAGACCTCCGTGAGGCCGACCACACCGGACGAATCAATCTCTTCCTCGGTGAGCAGCTCACGCACTAGTTACGCAAGTCTGTTTGGCTTTTGTCCATCAGGTGTCCATTCCGTGCCCGTCAGGCGTCCATTCTATGTCCATCAGGTGACATAGTGTGATTATTTTTACTTGATTTTGCGTTAACTACTCAACTTATTTTTCTAACACGAGACATCACAACCGTAGCAATGCCATCTGGAGATTGGTAGTGCTGCTCTCATGATTGAAAAGTGGGACAGAACCCCGCCTACCAATCACATACCATGATCATATGGGAAGGCGGAACTTAATCAAAAATGCAAAGGTAGAAGTACACGACGGCAGTACTTTGTCCACCACAGTACTTTGTCAAAGATTACTTTTAAACACTATGGTACAATACACTGTAAATGAATTAATTTGAACTGGAAATTGTTTTGTTTTTTTAAAAGAAGCTAATTATATGGAAACAAAAAAACTGACAAATGGACCAACATTAATTTTATTTTTCTTGTTGATTTTTATCAAAGAAATATCGCTATGTAAAATACAATCTTTCATAAAATAACCACAGTCACAGTGTATGAAATCCTCCAACGCAAATGTAACGGGTAGTTTTTAAAGTGTAGTGAAGTCGAAAGTACAATATTTGCCTTTCAAATGTAGTGGAGTCAAAGTAAAGTCTCCCAAAAAGAAATCAGTCAAAGTAAAGTACAGTAAAGATCCTCAAAAGCGGTAGTTCTTAAGTACCGTAATTAAGAAAATTCAGTTCATTACTGCCAATCACTGGCCTTAGATACAACACATGTTTATTTATTTTTGTAGTTATTGCAGGTGTTAGCGGCACTGCTGTGAATGACGGATCAAAGTCTGGAGCGTGTCCGCGAGCCGCCGTAATCCTCTCAGCTCGGAGGCCTCATTCCCAGACTTGTTATGCTTGGTCATGATGTTTACGTGGCCTTTTGTCCTTTCTGCTCCATCCCCCCCCCACACACACAAATGCCCCGCCCTCTCCTAGCCAGCTCCTATTCGAAAATGTGAGGACCCATTGAAACCGTCAAGGCAAGGAGCTTGTCTTGTCTCTATAACCCTTAACAGTGTTTGCCACTTTGCTCATGTTACTCTCCTCACAAAGTATTGGAACTGTGAGGCCAGTTTATCCTTTGATTCGTTCATAATTGCAATTAGACTGAAAACATTTGGCTTTGACGCTACTGCATTCTTCCATTAAACTGCATGCTCTATAGGGTTTAAGTCTGGAGATTGTCAGTCTAAAATCTTCCACTTAGTACCCCTGATGTATAAAATGGCCCATCGATGCAGGAATTGTCACTTCAGAACAAAATGGCAGACATCCTGTGCCTTTTTGGGCATGGCTTCTCAAGACAACGAGTGTCATGTTTTTTGGCGAGTCATCAGATTTTGCCATCTTGATCGGCTCACATGCGCCGGCAAAAACCCAAATGTGTCACAGTTTAGCAGCAGCCATCAGTCTAGGACACAAAGTAGAAATTTTGTAACAAATGGACAAAATCTCTTTACATTTGAAAGAGCCCTGGAAAGGCCAAATCAAATCCTTTGCAATTTAGCGTTGTCCATCTGTCTGGTATATGAGCTCCACATTTGGTAGTAATAGGTTAAATAAAATCTAGGATGAGTCGGTCATTGAAGGGAATGTTCATGAGAAGAAGCTACCCTGTCGTTAAGACAGTTTGTTATGCAGTTACGCGGCCAAATGGAGGTAAATGAATTAGCCGATAAGAGAGCTTCCCTTTGCAGGAAGGCTTTTGCGTCATCAGCCCACATTTCTGGGTCAAAGCTTGTTTGTAATGATTCTCAAGAAGGGCGTTAATGTCTTCGTAAGTGTCCTCGACTTCTGAAATCCAAACACAAATTTGCCGCTCAAGAGTTTGTTATCATTCCTGACAGAGCGTTGTCACTATAGTGCGCAGGTGCCCTGAAATCGGCCCACCGGAGATGGAAGATGACATTTATTCTACCATCTTTCACATTGAACACAACAGACATACATACACAAGTTATACAATGGTACCTTAATTTATGAGTTTAATTCATCCAAGCTCCTAATTTACACCTATAGCAAATAAATGTTTCGCAAAGAAATGAATTAATGAAATGTTTTTAATCAAGAAGAAAAGCATAACATAAAACATGATTCAAGAAAATGTAAATACATGACTTTTTTGAAGTGTAATTGCTTAGGGTTGGATTTGTGTGCCTTAAAGGGGCGTGGCCTAGTGAGTGATATCAAGAGCTGAAGTCAATTGGTCAGTGAGTCCGCGTGTGAGCGTCTGAGCGTGAGTCGTGGCCTACAGCAGTTCCTTGTTTGTCTCGTTCAATAACTGGATGAAAGTGCATCCTATTTTTTTCACTTCACTCGTGTGGTGCTCGTAATTCAAATTTTGTCTCACAACACAAAGCAAAACGTCAACCAAGCGACGGTTCGCAACTTGAAAGACTCCAAGTTGGGACACTTGTAAGTGAATATACCACTGTAATTAGATGACGTTAGCATCTGGTGTATTAAGTGAATATAAAAAGTCTACACACCTTTGTTCAAATGCCAGATTTTTTAGACCGAGCTATACAATTTCAAAACTTTCTCCACTATTAATGTGACCGATATCCTGTACAACTCAATAAATGTTTTTTTATCTGTTCAAGAGGGGGAATAAAAACACCCAACTGAAATAATGTGGTTGCTCAAGTGTGCACACCCTCTTATAACTGGGATGTGGCTGTATTCAGAATTAGCCATGTTAATTCAAACTCATGTTAATTGGGAGTCATTATACACCTGCCACCATTTAGCGGGCCTTTCATTAACCTCAAATTAAGTTACGATATTCTCGTCGGCTTTTCCTGACATTGTTTTTTGCTGTCTTGCAGACACCTGGATGCTTTGTGCTAACACTGATACCATTTGGAGTTGTTCATTATTTCCTCTACCTTTACTGAGGCCCTAGTGCCAGCTGAACAAAAACAGCCACAAAGCACGATGCTGCAACGACCATACGTCACTGTAGGTATGGTGTTCTTTTGGTGAAAAGCAGTGTTGTGTTTGTGTCGAACTTTTGGAATTGTGGCCAGAAAGTTCAACCTTGGGTTCAAAATCTCCCAAACGTGGGAAAATGGTCTGATGCGCAGACATGAGATGCACCGATCGTCTCTCTTTTGTTAATGTTATTTTCTCTTAATTCCAGCCTGACCTTTTTTCTCCACATCTTCAAAGTCAAGTGTGGTGCGTGGGATTAACAACACAAAATAAAATTGTTATAGATGAACATTTTTAGGGTGTTTGTGGAGGGTGCGTCAACTGTGTCGGGATGTTGAAGGTGGTGCGTGGGTCTTCAAAAAAAAAAAAAAAAAATCTCTTGTTTCTCCTCAGGAGATCATCAACTGTTGCTGCACCCCCAAACTTCTACTGTAGACCAATCACGGAGGAGCAAAGCTTGCACATCGACCCCCCCCCCCCTTTTTTTTTTGCCCTCGCTGTAACCCACTATGGAGCCCAGCTCTGTTCACCCCCTTTCCACCTGAGCAGCCAATAGGACCAGGCAGGCTGGTCTGGGTGTGGGCTGAGCTGAAGGAGGAGGTAGCGAAGTGAGGTGGGGGGAACCGACCGGACAGGACCAAACACCCGACTAGTCAGCCAGCCAGACGGGCAGCAGACAGCAAAGAGAAACATTTCACATGCTGGTGAAGATTCCGCCGTCTTCCTCAATGGATCTACACAGCTACAGGTTCCACTACACATGAGCAGAAGAGCCGGGAGACTGATCCCGGGTGACTTTTTGTGGGGGTAAATGCTTCAGGAAAACTTTCCCGACATGGAAGAGCAAGCGGAGATGGCAAGGGGCCGGGCAGGTAGCTGCGTGGAGTTTCACAGTATCAGGGTGAGTGCCTTTCACGCACAAGTGGAAGTGACAGCTGATGATAGTAATGGTGATGACAGGTCGCATGTGGGATGTGATTGGTGTGGGAATTTCATAGTCACACGAACACAGGAAGGTGTTTCCACTCGTTTGTTTCACACTCGGACATGAAATGAAGCAGTGTGTGCAGTCCACTTTGGGAAGAGTTCATTTGTCATGACTAGCTGGATTTTGTCATTAAACTTCCCAGTCATGCTCAGCCCACACGCAGTGGTGAAAAAAATAAGCTGTTTCGCAATTTACTTCGCCCAGCTGTCAAGTATATGTGGTTCGAATTGCGTAACAATCTGAAAAAAAAAATTCTACAGAACCTTTTTGAAGGACCCCTGGAAATGTTCCTAACATGTCTGCTTCAAACCAAAATGGCAGAATTGTTGTTGTTGTTTTTCTTGTTTTTTTTTTCAGGCCTGGCTTCTTGAGACTTTTTTTGTGGGTCTACTCATGATAGACATTTCTACCAAATTTTGCTGTTGCTATGTGAAACTGGCTTCAGGGGCTGAATTTGTAAACAATTGTTGAGCTGAGTTAAGAGTTTCAGGTTTTGTGGCAAGTCATCTAACTAGTCTGCCATTTGCCATCCACACCCAATGACAAAAACTCAAGCACTGCACAATTCAGCGTTGTCCTTCTGTGTTGTATAGATGATTGAAATTTGGTCACAATTGGACCAAAAATCTAAGCATAGTTTCTTTTTGAAATACACTTGGCAATGGCCAAACTGATCCTGAAATTTCCTGTTAAACCAAGTAAGGCAATCGAGAACAGTTTCTCATTTACAATGTCGACCTGGAGGCAAGTTCGGGTTCAGTGTCTTGCCGAAGGACACTTCGGCAGCAGGCAGTTGGAGCCAGGATTCGAGCCGACCTTTCGGGCAGCGGATGACCCGCTCTGCCAACTGAGCCACAGCCTCCCTAAATTGCTGCTTCAAGCCAAAATGGCAGACTTCATGTGCCTTTTCAGACATGGCTTCTTGAGACTTTTTTTTGCGTGTCTAGCCATGTCCAAATTTCATGTTGGTCAGTGAAACTGGCTTTGGGGACAGAATTTTCAAAAAAATTGGGAAATTGGCTGATTTCCTGTGTCTTTTCGGGCATGGCTTTTGAGAGTTTACTTGTAGGTAGACTCATAATAGACATCCCTTATTGCAATGCTCTGCCTACATGCAATGATGAAAACTCAAATGTTGTCGATTTTAGAATTGGTTCCAATTTGTAGGCAATCAGACAAATTCTCTAGGAGTACGTTTTCTTTGCAGGACCACTGGAATTGTCCAAATTGATCCCGAGATGGCTGCTTCAAAGTAAAATGACAGACTTCCTGTGTCTTTCCATGCTTGGCTTCTTGAGATTTCTTATTCTGTCCAAATCTCCCACGTGAGCATAAATCAGCGGCAGGAATGATGCTGACAACTAGCCAAACCTCTTTAAGAATTACGTACTGGAAGCTTTTATTTCATAACGGCAAAACCGCCGCAAGTCACCCAAAGTACGGATCAAGTCACAGGTATTTTTTCTTAATGTCCAAGCGTTATAATGCCACTTCAGGTGTTCAGTAACTGTAAACATGCTCATATGGATCACTTTGAAAGGGATAAACACACTCAATCAGAATTGGGGCCAGCTGTGCAAATCCTGTCTAAAGCAGGGACTATGAAAATGTCTTCTTTTCTTAAGATATTTATGAAGCAATAAATCCAGACCAGGGAATACCTCCAAGGAGAATGGTTCTCATGAAGGATTTACGCTGATGTAAATATTTCTTCTTCTTGTGACCTACAGTACTTCTCATCCATTTTTGGTGAGATTACAGACGTGTGAGTGCAAGCAAGTGTACAGTAGTGAAGTAGTCAGGTGACACCACGTGAGGTCGCCTCCAGACTGAAAGGAATGCCACCGACAGTGTGTGACGCGACTTCCATCACACCTGCTGAGAGTAATGTAGCCTTTGTTTTGACAGAAAATTTGGCTACCATCCATCCATCCATCCATTTTGGATAGCACTTATCCCGTTCTAGGATGGGGGTAGGCGTGGAATGGTCCGCAGTTCTAGTTTTACTCACAGTAACTGAGAATTGATCGCACACTAACCACATTAAGCCCCATTCAAACCCCTAAACCTTGACTCTAACTCCTAACCCCAAGCCCTTAAACACTAACTACAACCCTAAATGCAAACCTCTAAACCCATAAACCCAAAATCCTAAATCCATGTGACAAACCCTAGCCTTACCCTAAACCTTAACCACAATACTAACCCCGAAACCTAAACCCTAGATCCTAACCACAAACCTAAACCTGAACAACTAAGCCTAACCCTTAGCCCGAACGCCAACCCCAAACCATCAGTCTAAACCCAAACACCAGCTCTAATCTAACCCCTAACTCTAAACCCAAATCTTATACCCCTAAACACAAACCTAACAACTAACCCTAAATACAAAACCTAAATTATAAACCCTAACTTTGAACTTGAAGCCAAACCTAAACTCTAAACCCTGACCCCGAACGGAAAGCCTGTCCCCAAAACTCTGCACCCAAACCACAACAGTTCCGATAATCATAAACTATGAAACCAAACCCAACTCCCACAACATTCAGTATCTTGTAACCCAGGATCGGCCACATATTCCCAAAACCCTAAACCTAAGCACAATCCTAAAACTCAACCCCCAAATCCACGCCCTGCCCCTAAACCTTAAACCCCACCCCAAACAAAATTACCCGACCCCCATAAAGCAACCTGTAACCGTGGATTGGTTACCTTACACTAGGGCTGCACGAGATTTAGTTTGAGCATCGTCATTGCGATGTCCGTGTGCTCAATAGTCACATCGCAGGGTCCGCTGCGATGTTGGTCACCTGTAACCGGTAAATCAACTGTCATATGAAAAGTAACCAGCAGAGGCAGCTGAATGGACATTCTCAAAAAGATTGGACACTCGCTGCATTTCCTAATTTGCTCCTCAGAATGAAACTGGGCAGGCACTCGGCAATGTGCGAGGTGTGTTCAGGGACACTGCGTAAATTGGAGTGAATGTGTTCTTTTGTTATATAGTAAAGAAATGTAAAAATGGATTACTAGGAAAATTATTTGTATCAGAATGCTTTAGTTAAAACACTGTACAATCACACTCTGATAATATGGAACTTATTTTGTTTTGTAATATAAGAGTAGATCAATTATTTTGTTATTATAGTCAGCCCTGCGAGGAATGCAAAGTTATCAGTCCTTTCACCATCGTTCCTGTCAGACTGTGTTGCGGGTTTTTGTTTGCACATTAAGGACAAAACTCCTGTTTTTGTTTGAATTCCTCATTTAAAAAAACCACTATTGAAACAACTTGTTTTTCCTCATGTTTTTGAGATTGTAGGGTGAAAGCTGCAGCTTGCTACTAGTGTCGACTGAATGGGTGGCAACAATGGGGAAATGAAATGCTAGTATTTTGAGGGTAATATTAAAAAAATAAAAATTATGTTGAAAAAACATAAACAGAAAAACTAGAAACTAGTTAATTTTTGGACTGGTGAGTTTAGTTTAAAACAACAGATGTGTAATAATATGATGAGGCAATTAAACATTGATATGGTTTTACAATCATAATGGCCCTCTGAGGAAAACCGTATCTACAATGTGGCCCGCGACAAAAATGAGTTTGACAGCCCTGCCGTAGACGTTTAAAGTACCGACAGTTGCTTTGTCATTGTCCCCCTCGGCATTCACCCAAACCGTGAGGAAGGGCTTCCGCCATCGTTAGTCGCAGTTTGGCTAACGGCTAATAGCACTGAACGTAAGCGTGTAAACGCCTACGTAGCATAAACACCACGACGGCACGTTTCAACATCTTCCCATGTTGAGGAATGGTGGTCGTGTGTGATATATGCGTTGAGGGAAAAGCATTAAGGGGGTCAGTGAGGCCATCAGCCTCAAGTATGAAACCACACATGCGCGCGCACACACACACACGCACACGCAGTGATTATATGAAGCTGGAGAGCTTTCATTAAGTGTGCTGGACTGGTTCTGCTGTATCATTACCTCGCCCAAGTCATAACATGCCAGGCAATACTGACGATGTAGTGTGTATGCATTTAGACGAGAGTCTTGTATGTGTGTGTGGGTGCGTGCATGTGCGTGTGTGTGAGTGTGTGTGTGTGGGATACAATTGCGGTGTATTCAGGCATGCATTTGTTCTCATGACTGATTTAATAGATGTTGTTTTTGGGGTGTGTGTGTATGTGTTTTTATGTGAGTGTATGGTCCAGAAAGCTATCAAATGCAAGCAGTATAAAGTAAGATTGTAAAATGACAGTCCAATAGCTCATCCTGCTGATTGGCTTTTGCGTGAATGTCTTTGATTTTATGACTTCTGCTTCTGCACTTTCGCCGCTTTTCAAGGATTCAAGGACTTCAATTGTCACACTAACACACATTTACACAATATGGCACAACATTTGATAGCCACTATCCCAGATTAGCCCAATAAATCTCAAGATTTGTGACATATTAAACGGAATAAGAAATAAGATAAAATTAGCAAGCTTTGAAAATAATATTTACCAGGGTTGGCACTGGGTCAACCAGCCAATGTGGCTCAACAGTATAAAAATCTCCTAGCCACACTGGTGTGTAGTTAGCCATAACATCACGTGTGTTTATGTGCCTAAACCTTTAACCACACTTAGCCAGTCCTCGTCACTGGGCACTAAGCCGATAAGCTTTAACAATGTGGGCCCAATTAAAACTACCTCATCATCAATCACGAGTAGGGCTGAACCAACAGCTTCTGCATTGACCATTCACAAACAGACCAACATCAACTCCATCCTCCAAATGGCCCAGCAGAGGATGTACTTCCTGCGGCTTCTGAGGAAGCATGGCCTGCCACAGGAGCTGTTGAGGCAGTTCTACACAGTAGTTATTGAATCGGTTTTGTGTTCATCCATCACAGTCTGGTTTGGTGCTGCCACAAAGAAGGACAAAATCAGACTGTAGCAGACAGTCAAGGCTGCCGAAAAAAATTATCGGTACCCACCTACCCACTCTTGAGGTCTTGCACACTGCCAGGACTAAAACAAGGGCACGCAAAATCCTCTTGGACCTTCCATCTGCTGGTCAACACCTATTACACCTCTTTCACTCAGGTGAACAAAGCTATCGAACAAAGCAAACTAAAACCAGCAGACATTCCAAGAGCTTCTTTCCATTTGCCATTAACTTCTTAAACAGTTAACTTACAATTTCACTGCAACATGCTGCCGCTTTTGCAGATCTCTGTTGGGACACTTCTGCATTATTCGTACACTCACTGTTTTATCACGCTGCACTATTTGCCTTCTGTTGTTCATTGCTACTGGCCACGTATGCTTGAGAGCTCTCTGTACCATTTGCACAATCGTCACTGTACTAGATCATTGCACTATTGGTCACTTTAAACTGCTCTAAATTGCTTGAGGACGGCATCATTTGCACAATTGCCACTATATCAGCATCACCACACTAGTGGTACACTTTCATTGCTCAATGAAGCGTCACACGCGTGTTTTTTATGTCCTCAATGTATATTTTGCCATAGTGACTGTTTGTTGTCATCCTAGAGTGTTTCTAACTACTGGGGACAAATTCCTTGTGTGTCTTGTAACATACTTGGGCAATAAAGCGGATTCTGATGATAAAAATAAAAAAAATCTCTTTTTTTTTTGCGCTACTTTTCAACAAACCGTAACAGTTTTCAGTGCAAAATGAATCTTTAAACAAGGATAAATAATAATAATTAAAAAAAAAAAAAAATCTTACTTTACCAAACGCTAACTGAATAAATATGCTTTTACAAAGTGCAATCATGAATCGGAACTTAATGGAAGCAATTAGTTAATGCATAAAAGCCATTAATATTAGACTGTAAGCATCAACTTTTCATTTCTTTGGAAAACCCCGTCAATATAGTGAATCGTCAAGGACGGTACATCTCTGTTTTTCTGCTTGGCCATTGCTCAGTCCTGCCCGGTCACAAAGCGCAAAGAACTCGGCGGTTGTGATTTCCCATTATTTTCTTCTGGCGTTTTTCTTTGACTGTGGCAAGCCAAAAAGTGTAAGTCAAGGCAGCTGCTACAACGATTGTTAACTCATTCACTGCCATGGACATTTATAGCGTTTTACTGCCGCCGACGTATTCGCCGGGTACGTTTTTCAAAAGGCAGGCGGGAAGAGGGTCTCGCCCAGTTTGTCTGTGAAATTCAGGTTTGCAAACCACTGTGATGACTAACAGATCCTCGGTGATGGCAACATTGCATCGCTTTGGATTTGGGATCAGCACAGCTTTTGAGTTGAAGATAAAGATTAGGTGGTGAATTTCGGCTCGTGACGACACATTTCTTAGTTGGAGATCTGTAAATAAATTATTTTACCACCAAAAGCCCTTTCTCAGTCTTGTTTATGTTATTCTAAAGTTTGAGGCACTCTTTCTTTTGGTAGCTTTGGTGTTTATATTGTCAAAGAACACAATATTCTGTGGTTCTTGAAAGATTAGCCAAAATGCTGACAATGTAAGGAATTCTGCTTTGAAAATGGTTGGCAGTGAATGAGTTAATAGTGTGTCTTACCGTGACATGCCACCTCTCCGCCAATGTGTTGAGAGGGCCAACTTGAAAGTAAAAGCTTCATATATTACTACATCGGACATCAATGCCATTTGAACCTTTTATTTTGAAGTTGGCCACAGAGTGCGGTGCTGGCCTTTAATGATGCCTTAACAATACATTCGCCCCCTGGTTGCTGGCTCACTAGGTTGCGGGCACTGCTACACATGAAGCACTTTTCATATGCAGCAGTGCTCGCATTTTAAATGTAAAAAAAATAAAATAAATCGCTGATGATCAGGCACATTCAATCGTGGAAGCCAAAATATCAATCACAATTAAAATTCGATTAATTGAGCAGCCCTTACCCAGCCCTTATTATTTTTTATTATTTTATAGTTAAAATTTTAAATCAGTATTGTTGTTGTTATTATTATTATAATTTCATTTGTTGTTTCTCTATTAAATTGTTTTTCTTTACTCTGCGATATAGATCCCCCTGGGTCTGAAATAAAGTATAAAGAGATGCAAGACTGTTTGATTGGTCCGCTGAAGACGAGCCCTTCACCTGCCAATCAAATATATTTTGATGTAGTCAGCTATTGGATGCCACTGAGGTTATGCTTAATAAACAGTTAACTTTGTTTGTGTGAAATGGAGACTAACACACACAACTCGGAGAGACGCGCTGACGTTTTAAACGACTTTGCCGCCTTGGAGCGAGCTGTTTAGCTCCTAAACTCGCTAGCTCGTTAGGTCGTGGGCTAGCGAACACAACAGTTAACTTTGCCTTAAGTGTCTCTTTTGCGTGAATCTATGCGCTATGGAACAAGGTTGTGGAGTATTGTGGAGTAACACCCACAAGAGTGTACCAGTCCGCCAGGGTTCCATGAGACCACTAGCGGCTTATGACACAGCCGTCCCAACTCTGTCGGCTCACTGAATCTGGAAAAACTATCGTGCTCATTTTATTTATCAAACAATAAGTCAGAATAGTAACTATCATGACAGGTCTACTGCTAACCGTAACCCTAAGACTTGACCCTGTTCAACTCTCAATTACCCCTGAGAGTTTTGAAAGCATTCTTACGTACTGAAGTCCCAGTGGATGACACCCCGATGTTAACTCAACATTATATATGTTTTAGGAAGATGCGTGACATCACTTGGGCTTAATTGACTCCAGACCGAAACTCGACTGTGACCTGTCCTGGTACTGAGCAGACCATGATATTTGTCCGCCTTCTTCCGAACAAGCAAAGACTTTATCTGACCTACATTATCTGGGGCGTGCCCCTGGGTGGGCTCTGGCTCAAGGCTTCTACTTGAGAGAGTCAGGTTTTCGGACGGGAGGTGGTGACTTGGCAAGTTGCGAAATCTGAGACGTCAGGATGGCGGCAGGAGGTATTAAGCCAGCTGTAAGAGGTGGGTGGGATTAAGTCCGGCTGATCCATCAGAAGTGGACTAGGGGGAGGGGTTTGCGGATACATAGTGGACACTCGGAGAAGGGGGGGGGGGGGGGGGGGGTAGCTGGAAGGTGAAAGAAGTGAAGGATGTAAGGAAGTGATGGAGTGTTTGACGAGATGGTCCACGGCACTTGTTGCAACAGTCAACTTTTAGAACAACGGTGAGCGAAGTAGTTCCCCCTGCTGCTCAGACCACTGCACTGAAACCACAAAACCGGTTTGAACAAGTTTAGAAAGATAATCATGGCATGGCAGTGACACTTGAGGTCACTGAATATCAAAATCCATTGTTCCTGTGATTGCTTCCCATGAGAAACAAGTGTAAAAATTAGTTAGTAACTGTGGTTAGCACATTTGCCTGACAGTTCTGAGATTGTGGGTTCTAATCCCTGCGATTGTGCAGTTTCTTTTTTTTAATTTTTTTATTCCATCTTCCTCCCACATTCCCCAAAACATGCTTCTTAGGTTAAACGAAGATGCTAAATTGTTCTTAGGTGTGATTATGAGAGTGCGAATGGTTGTTTGTCGCTATGTGCCCTGTGATTGGACGTGCATTTTCCCTCTAGCCAAAAGTCAGCTGGGATAGGCTCTCCAGCTCACCCATGACAGTAGTGAGGATAAATGGTATAGAAAATGGATGGATGCAATTGTCATACAAGTATAAAATGAAATGACGCACTCTTAATATTGAAACACTGTCTTAAACTACTGTATACCACCAATTGCTCTTTCTGTAATGGCCTGGCTAATGAGAAATGAGTAATTGGTGTCATGGAAGTACAGTACTGTTTGAAGTGATACATCTTGACTGAGAGACTAAGATCTTTGTATGTCAGGGAGGAGCTAAAAGTACTGTAGTCAGTTGTTAGCGGAAGTTCTGGAGAGTCTTCTCCACATGTACACGCACACTTCTGGTGATATTTTTATCAATCAAATTTTCTGTAAGCCATTTACATTTAAGGGTAATGTTGTAAGACCGGTTGGAAATGGTATTAAAAAGTGTTTTGGGGTCATAGTTTGTGGTATATGTATGGTTTAAACCAGGGTACGACTGATATGTTGTTTTCTTTTAAGGCCGATCCAGAGTGCGATATTTGGCAGAAACACATTCAGATAACCGATTAATCTGCTGATTGATAAAAAAAATAAAATAATGTATTATAATTTTTGTCCTTTAACATTTACAACAACAAAAATATGAATTACACGCAGAACATTTGACTATTTTTCAATACTTGGTCCATCAGTAATTTTCAAGTACAAAAACATGCAGCAAAAAAAAAAAAAAAAAAAAAAAAAAAAAAGCATCAACTGATGAAGTTATCTTCAGATTTATACGATAAATGTATGCAGTATAGAAGCAACATAATGAGCGAAGATACTGGCAAAACATTATACAGTACAGTACATGCATGATTAATAAATGTTTAGGTCCGGACTAAGAATAACATGGACATCCTGGGTTTTGATCTGGATTAAGATATTTGCAGAATGCAAATTTTGTTGTTGTGCTGTGTGTGCATTTGTTATGCTGATTTTTTTTTTTAATCATTTTGTGCTTTGTGACTTTTTTTGTTTTATTCTGTATTTCCTGCATTGTTCTTTGTTTGATAGTATTTATCTCTGTCTTGTAATGTGTTAATGTGTAAAAAAAAAAACAACCTAAAAACTAAAAAATAAATAAATCTGTGAATTTCTGACCATTTGAAAATGGCTAATATTGGCCAATAAACTCGGCCGGCTGATTAATTGGTTTAAGCTATCAGGTAATTATGGAAATGTTTGGGGCGATGTCAATTATTTGTGTTTTCTCTCTATTTGAGGCAGGGCTTTGTGCCTATTACTGTACCCCATCAAGATGGCTGCTGTATACGCACCTCTTTAACCTCATTAACATATAGATCCTGACAATTAATCGGCGTTGCACTATGCTTCACCACCATGGCCGCTGACTTGAAACAGGCATTTTTATGCCATCATGACTATTTGACAGATTAATGCCATTTGTGGACTTTTGTTGGCCAACAATCACATTGCTGTGGGTCCAGTATTCCCCGAGCTCATGTAGCTGTTGGACAAGTACTACACCTAGATTTGCTTGTTTTGGCAGCTTCACGACGTTTACACTTTTTTAACGAGACAAATCACAGCAAAAGACAACGTGCGCTGGCAAAAATAATTTTCTATGTTGTTGTATCAGAGCCAAATGTTTGCTGCATTGGCTCTTGTCGTCCATTTGGGCAAACCATTAGGTACAACTATTGTGTTGGTTCTCTGACTAATGTTTTGGCCAATGGGATTTATTTCTCATTTTGTGGAAGAGGAGTCCTCACAAATAAACACACACGCACACAATGCGGAAAAGAAAAGGTAAAAGTCCAGTTTTGTTTTCCTTACTTGGCTTTGCTCCGACATGCCACGTTTTTTTTATTTTATTTTTTTGTTTGATGTTATGACAGCGCACTTGAGCCCCTGTGGTGGAAAAGGAGGCTCTGTCATGCTTTCAAAACACCTTTAAAAATAGCAACACCAATGCGTGTGTGTGTGGATGTATTTGTGTTTGTGTGGACCCTCATAAAAAACAAAACAAAAAAAAAACAAAACACGTGAGTAGGATAATTATGACATCATCTTTTAATTTAATAAGTTGAAATGTAATTGTGTTAAGCATATAGACCAGAGTGTTGCATTAGTTAAAGCTGTTTTTACTTCTATAAAATATAAAATGCATTTATTATTTTTTAGATTTATTCATTAAATTAATTAGTTGATAGTAAATTAGTAAAAAAATATCTAATCCTGAACATTTAGGTTTTTTTATTTTATTAATTGAATAGTTTATTTATTGTAATTAAAAGAATTATTTTTTTTTTTACAAATAAAATAATATATTTCACGTCATTAATCATTCATCAATTTTACATCTATTTTATTCATTTATTGCATAAAATATTGGTTAATTTATTTATTGTAAATAAAAGAATGTAAGTAAAATAAACAACTTTTTATTTATTATATGGTTACATCAATTATAATCAAATGAATTATAAATAATATAATTATTAGACTTTTTTTTTCACCTCAAATGAAAAATGACCTGATCTGTTATGTTATTATGTTAAATATATTATCATATTATCCTCTTGTTTTAATTATTAGGGAATCTGTATCCCCCCAGATTCCCCCCTGACCCAAAAAATCCCAACATCAGCATGCAAAGCTTCCTCTATGCGACCTATGACCTTTTTGTTTATTGTCTGACCTTGAGTCAGTGGGAACGACTTAAGATGTCCTCTCGCTGTCCAGGTCTCTCCTCGTGGTCCCGCCCCCCCTCCCAAGGTGGAATGTGGCCTTTAGACCTCTTGGCTCCTGACCTCTCTGATACGATACAATACGAGACCGAAGCTGTGAACGTGACTGTTAACTAACACACACACACGCACGTATGCATGCACGCACGCGCACACGCACACACGCACACACACACACACACTTGCGCACACACGGAGGTCAACTAACACACTTGTCTTGTGTTGACCAGCCTTGGTGGCTCCACGTCTGCATCCTCCAACCGAGAGCTCGAGAGCCCCGTTGAGCTTTCAATTTGGTTCCCAAACAGACCTTTGCAGAATGTTTGCAAACAGTAAGCGCCAGCTTTCTTCCAGGTGGCAGAAAGTGAGTTTTTTTTTTAAATAAAAAATGTATTCAGCAGAATCTGGCAGGATGTAGTATGCACTTCTAAAGGGACAGAACAAAACCTCCATCATCAGGTTTTTGGAAGACATTTTTGCCACTGAGAACTAATGTGGGGTACTGTAACTCCTTGTTTGTCATTTTGCAGGAGAGTGATTAAAATTCTATGGCTGCAATAAAATGCATTTTGCACATGTTGCACATATCCGCAACTGCGGTGTTGTCATCTTCTTCAGTTTCATAGGTTGGATCCCGGTCAGTGTCGTCAAGGTTTCCTGAAAAAACAAACAAACGAACTGGGATTATAATTGTTTAGTGCAATAGTGGTCTAAATCCAAACAGCCATCAAATCTATCATTATTTCTTGGAAGATGATAAATGCGTTCACTTATACAGTGTAACCTTGGTTTTCGTAACTAATAATTTCCAAAAAGTCTGACAAAACGAAGTGGTACGCAGCCCAAAGCAGTATTTCCTATAGGAACTAATGTAAATCGATTTAATCTGTTCCAGACACCCAGAAATATATTTTTGTATAGCAAATAACTGTAGATTAACATCCAGAAAAATAAATATCAATGAAATGAAATAGCTCCATGAAGATTAAATCGCTATTACCTTTATTTCACCTTAACGTACACGTTTAAGCTTACGAAAGTCTTGGTCGCTATGACCGTGTTATAGTCTGTTAGCACCCTCTATTGGTAAAAAGCTCAATGCACCTATGCTGTGAGATATATAGTTCAGTTAGTAAGCGATCGGCAGCGCTTCACTCAAGGGAGTGCTGCTCCCTTTAACACAGCAACGTCTGACCATACTTAAACTTGGCTGACAAAATGTGAAGTTAACAGAAATACAGATGGCGGAAACACCGTGACTGGGTACATCCGAGTAGCAAACAGATCGTAATATGGCTGATATATCCATGATGTACGAAAATAAAATTTTGGTGAAAAATATCGTCAAAGACCGAAATTTATGAGAACTGTACCATACAATAAGCAAGGTTCCCCTGTACTAATGTGCAGATTAGTTTCGGGCATCGAGACTTGAGAACAGACTAGAACCGGGACTAACATTCTGGTTCTCCCAGAATCGTCCATCCATCCATTTTCTAAACCGCTTTTCCTCGGGTCGCGTGTGTGCTAGAGCCTATCGCAGCTATGTTCGGGCGGGGCACACCCTGAACTGATCGCCCGCCAATCACAGGGCACATATAAACAAACAACCATTGCACTCACATTCACACTTAAGGGCAATTTAGAGTCTTCAATCAACCTACCACGCATGTTTTTGGGATGTGGGAGGAAACCGGAGTACCCGGAGAAAACCCACGCAGGCACGGGGAGAACATGCAAACTCCACACAGGCTGGGCCATGATTTGCTTAATTGCAATTGCTTAATTGTTGTTTATTTGGTTTTATTTCATCGTTTAATACCAAATGAACAACAATAATCGGTTAATAAACAGTAATCAGAAAAATAACAGATTTTGCAATAAACTTTAATGCAAAATAGTTTTTGCCAATTTTCAATTAATCAATGGAATATTCGATAGAATCGATTCTAAAAATATTAGATTGTGACACCTTCAACCTACAGCAGTGGAAAAGAATTCTCAAATCCCTGTTCTTGCCATTTGCCCTGTTTTCTCAATCACTGCATGACATCACAACAACAACAGTCGTAGTAGTCGTAGTAGTAGAAGAGCACATGGCAGCACGTCAACAGCATGTCAACTCTCTGCAGGCACGCCACACTAATCGGATTAGGCAGGTCACAGGGTGTGTATGCGTGTGTGCATGTGCATGTGTGTTCGTGTGTGTGCGTGCGTGTAAGAGGACAGTGGCCAGGCTCAGACGTCTGCCTCTCTGTCTTGTGTCTCTTCGCCATCATGTCACGTTCGTCTGTCTGTCTCATCTTCCGCAAAGGTCTGAAACAAACATTTGTTTTTTATTCAGGCTCTCGTGGCAACCTCCTAAGTGGCAATAATTGTAGTTATGTCGAGGATGCTGGACCCGGTGTGCATGTCATCTGGTGGGGAGGGGGGAGGGGGGGGGGGGGGGGCGTGGCTGGGATATTTAATGTTTTTGTTATTAGCCAATGGGGCAGCTGGAATTGAGCCCTGTCAACTCTGCATAGCAACAAGTGAGCGCTTGTGTGACAGGACAAAAAAAAAAAAAAGATCAATTTTTTTGGATAAATGTCCTCCTACTACCTATGACAAACCTTTACTACCACCTCTTACTACTACTACTACATGCTATACTACCTTCTACTACCTACTACTACTAGTACTACTACAATGCTACTAAATACTATACTCCCTTTTACGCACTACTACTACTTCTATTACGACTATTACTACCCACTAATAATAATAATACTGCATACTACTCTTCTACTCCTTCGACTACTACAACAATTAATATTACAGTACTTCTACTACGATACTATACTATATACTACAGCCACCTACAAATAAATACTACTTCTACTATACAATACTATACGACTACTGCCACATACAGTAAATACTTGCTACTGTGACTACTACTACATACGGTACTATTACTTCCTACTGCTACATACTACTGTACTTCGACAAATACTCCAAAATACACAAATACTTCTACCGCATACTACGATGACGAGTACTACATGGTACTAGCGGTACCTACAATTTCTCATATTACCTACTAATAGTTCTGATACTGCTACTACTACTACTACTACCCACTACTAATATTACTACTAAGTACTAACACTACTCCTACTACTACTTCTTCCACCACTACTATTACTACAACTAGTACCTACTACTACTTATAATACATCCTACTACAAATAATACTGCCAGCTACTGTACAACTACTAATTCCCACTACTATTAAAACTATTATATACTACTACTTCCACTCCATACTATTACTACAACATACCACTAATACGTTTAGTGCATCCTATGAGTACTACTAATAGATACTACTACTTCTACTATGTACTACTACCTATAACTTTTCCTACTGTATTACCTACTAATACTACCTTTATAGATACCACTGCTAACTTCTACCTACCATATGCTATTATATAGCATGCTATGTACTACTTTAAAGTACTACGACTACCACTACTACTAATACAGGAAGGCTGTTAAATTAGCGTGGTACATGACCTTATGGACAGGACATGGCAAAGAAAGGAAAAGTCTGCAACGTTGCTATTGTTGTCATCCTTTGGCCGGCAGAAAGAGCGCAAACCTTGCAGGCAGGCAACGCACGTGGCGTTGCCAACCACAACGCCGACACACCCTGGACCGAGTCTGGCGCGGCGCTCTGGATCCTCCACACAGACCAGACCAGACCAGACTGCTGCTGTCCGGAATAACATCATGAAACAGACAGCTTGCCTCGAAAAGCATCTGCACTGGCTCCAACTTCAGCTGGGCCGTCATTTAACTGTACTGCATCATACTGAGAGCTGCTTCTAATATTACATTAGAGGAGTGGTTAGGAATGTGGCTTGTTAGCAATAGTTCTCATATAGCCTATAGTTAAACAGCCCAATCATTGATCATGATACATGAATCATGAACTAGTGTAAGTCCATCCATCCCTTTTCTGAACCGCTTATCCTCACTAGTGTCGCGGGTGTGCTGGCGCCCATCTCAGCTGACTTTGGGCGAGAAGCGGTGTACACCCTGAACTGGTCGCCAGCCAATCGCAGGGCACATACTGTATGACCAAACAACCGTTCACACCGACAGACAATACAGTCTTCAATCAACCTACCATGCATGTTTTTTGGAATGAAACCGGAGTACCCAGAGAAAACCCACGTGGAAACAGGGAGAGCATGTAAACTCCAAACGGAGGCCGGATTTGAACCCTGGACCTCAGAACAGTGAGGCAAATGTGCTCACCATCAAGGATTACAAGAACTAGAATAAATATATTCATCTTTTTAAATGTATTCCAATGTAATTTACTATTTATTTATTCAAATGATCACAGTAAATATAATTTCCAATTTTTAAAGAAAATTAAGAATTTTCTAATTTAATAAGATTTTTAAAAATATTTCTAAATAATTTAATCGCAACATTAATGTATTCTTTTAAACGTTTTCTGTCTCCGAAATCTTCAAATTAAGACATTGTAGTCAAGCACGTCTCTTTTTCCTGTCAATTCGCGTACTGCTGACATGTCAAAATAAAGTGTAGTTCAAAAAAAGAAACCAAAATGTCACACTCTGTTCCGTGTACGTATTTTATTTTGGTATTAAATCGGAAGTTTCTTGTTTAACTCAGTCTAACTTGACGTTGGTGTTGGAATTGGTCGGTCCTCTTGCGAAGGGGGGGGGGGGTCTCAGACCAAATTGCGCCCGGTCGGAGTCAGCAGCGTTCCGGCGTGTCTCTTGGCGAACTCCCGCCGTCATGGATCCTCCTCGGGCTTGCGTCCAGCTGTCCGCCGGGTAAAAGCAAGAACTTTATCGGACCACCGTGTCATGGGAATACCAATTGCCCGGTGCGCTCGGCCCGGTGGATCCGTTTCTTGATGGAAAGCATGTCGCCGCAACAACAGCAGCAGGGCGCCGCCATGGGCCGGAGCGGCTCCGACTCTGTGGCCGGGAACAACGCGTCACTCGCGGATAGTAAAAAGGTAGACAGCCGCTCCTCTTCCCGTTCTCTCATTTTTTTCCTGAAACATTGTGCATCCTTGTGTGCGCATCTTACACAATCAGCAAATCAATTTCGCACACTTTGTGGCCTTATATGTGTCTATTTTATTACATTTTCCATAGCCTCTATTTGTAATCAAATGCAGTGTTTTAATGGCAAAAATTGCATTTCTGTGGGGAACTACCACTTTACCGACCAACTGCAAAATATTTGTGGCAACATTTAGCTTTTTTTTATTTGTGCCCCCCCAAACAACTTTTTGTGTTCAACTGTTGAATTTACATGCACACATATTACATTTATTGGCAAATAGTGTTTTAATGAAGAAAAGAAGAAAGAAAAAAGGAATCCCAACTACATGAGAAACTAGCGTGTGTGCGCAACATAAAAAATTGTGGGAAGCATGTCACTTTAATTTCCGTATGATGCATTTATTATTATTCTTATTATAATTATATTCGCAGCATTTTTTTTTTACACACACGTTATCATTTATCATGATGCTTTATTAGATTGACACACAACATTAGATTAATTGATAAGAGATCGATCACATTGATTACAAATGTGTTAAAGTGACTGACGTGCGCGCGCGCGCACACACACACACACACACACAAAACAAGTGCAGTGGTATCAACAAATCCTGGTAAACAGCGCGGCCAGTGGCCATTGTTGGAAGCGCACTTTCATTTGTGTAAATTTAGCTTTTAAAAAGTTAGAATTTCCGGTTTTTTGAACCGTTTGGCGATATATATATATATGGCATTTAAAAAACTATCAAACTAAGATCAAGTTAAAAAAAAAAAAAAAAAGAAAATGCAAAGTTTGTCCTTTTGATTGTTGATGCACTGGTGGTTTTCCTCCCAAAATATTTACGAGTGAATGTAGCACTCCCCATGCTCTTTGTGGTCAAATACTGCATTTCTGTGCACAAATCTTGCCCTTTTGTGACCAATGGACTTGACATTATGATATTTACTTGGGAAACTAACCTGTTTGGGCCTCATTTCTGAGGCATTTTCATTGGCTAAAGTAGCCTTTTTTCATACCATTTTTTGCACATTTGTGCCCAAACACTTTTTGACTTGACTATTGCATTTTGAACACATACTGGATGTTGCACTTTTTGTGACCAAATAGTTTTTTAATGGCACAATATCACTTTTACATGGGAACTAGCCTGTTTGAGCAATCGAGTGCACTAAAAAGTCTCTTGACTTAACACATCCATAGCCTGTTGTAGTCTTTTTGTGATCAAATATTGTGTTCTAATGGCAAAAAAAAAAATAGCATTTGCATACTGGGAAACAATCCACTTTCATTCCAAAATATATCATTTTGTGACAATATATGATGGGTTTTTTTTGTGGCACAACACTACTTTTTGTGTTCAACTGTTGCATTTTATGCACAGATATTGAACTTTTTGTAAGCAAATATAGTGTTTTAATGGTGCAATATCACATTTACACAGAAAACAAGCCTGTTTGAGCAACATATAACCAAGTGTACTAAATAGTCTCTCTTTTCTTAACATACTGATAGCCTGTTGTAGTCATTTTGTGATCAAATTCAGTGTTCTAGTGGCAAAAAATATTATTTGCGTAATGGGAAATGACCACCTTTCTGGTGAAATATCTCATATTTGTGACCGTTTTTGTACAAAAAAAAAACAACTTTTCATGGTCGACTTGCATTTTTGTGTACACATCTTGCACTTTCCTGGCCATATATGCCACAAACCAAGTAGTGCAGTCAGACATAAACACCGAGTAAGCATGTGGTATTGGTATTTGGAGCATGTAATGCTGCATTTCACATCGGTTGAAGGCGTCTCAAATGTGTGTAAAATTGTAGTTTTTTTTTTTTTTTAGTAGCTGCACCCTGGTGAGCTTTTTGTTATCATTAGTACATTTCACTCGCGGTCACCAAAGTGCTCACAAGGGTCGAATTTCCACATGCCGACTTTTATCTGCCTTTTTGACTCGAGCCGCTCACGTCAGAATGACGGATGGGCTGCTTGGTGACAGGTACCTGCATAATATACGTCCACGTCAATAGATAATATAGTTTCATTAGCAGTGCAAGCTTTTGTGAGGAAATATAGGATTTTAATGGCATATCATATTTACGTGGGAAACCAGCTTGGCTAAGCAAAAATCTATCATTTATTTATAAAGCTTCTGTTTCGGTGGCCCAATATACACTCATTATTTTCAAATAATAGTTTCTTAGTGGCAAAACACAACATTGTCATCGCCTAATGTAGCCTTATTGTGAACAAATATAGTATTTAAATGGCAAAATAATGCTTTATATCAATGAACTTGTCACTCAAAACACATCTTTCCCCATTGAAATACAAATAAATGCAATTAATCAGTACCTGGTCAAAAAAAAAAAACATTTTTGAAACGTTTTTAACAAGAAAAAGAGCCCTCTATAGTATTGTACTTTATGAAAACATACAGTAATATCACTTTGTGCTATACAAAAAAATGCAGTAATGATATAACAAAATAAAATGTAAAGAATGAAACAGTTTTGGCCATATTTATTTGCGTCAATTCAATGGACATTACGCTGCTCCTTCTGGTGTGCACGCCTTGGCCACGTGGGGGAGGTATAATATCCATCCATCCATCCATCCATCCATCCATTTTCTGAGCCGCTTCGCCTCACTAGGGTCGCGGGTGTGCTGGAGCCTATACCAGCTGTCACCGGGCAGGAGGCGGGGTACACCCTCAACTGGTTGCCAGCCAATCGCAGGGCACATACAAACAAACAACCATTCGCACTCACATGCACAGAGTCTACCGTGCATGTTTTTGGAATGTGGGAGGAAACTGGAGTAACCGGCGGCAACCCACGCAGGCGCGGGGAAAACATGCAAACACACGGAGGCTGAATTTGAACCCGTGACCTCAGAACTGTGAAGCGGATGTGCTAACCAGTCGTTCACCGTGCCGCCCCAATATTATACAGGCATACGCATATACAGTACATGGAGTCAGTCATAGCTCCTCAGTAAGCTGTAATATTAGGTCTTTGCAGAGGATAAAGAATATACTGTATGCCTGAGTATGGTTACATTATCTGTCTACATGTGTTGCTTGACAACTTGTGTTCAAATATCCATTGCTTAAAGGGTTATAACAGCATGACACTGATGCTGTTATTTAGCTTATCCCATTATATGTTTGCATTAAGCTCGTGGACTTTTCCTCTTCAGATTTTCCTCTTTGTTTTGTTTATTTGATAGTGAATTTCACCTGGGAATGGCATTAATCAGCTCAAAGCCTCTTTTTTTTTTTGGTTGAATTGTTTACGATTTGCCAAACTGCTGCTTGTTGTGAAGCGAGTTGAGTCACTGCCACCATAGAGCGCTCGTATCTCGAGTTCTTGCTCACGAGTCAAAGCAAAAAAATTGGCCAAACGACGGCTTGTATCTCGAAAAACCGGGTCGCTCCTATCTCAAAGCACCACTTTTCACTGTTAAAATGGCAAAACCTAACATTTTCATAGCCTAAGACTTTTTTGATCAAATATATTGTTCTAATGGCAAAATGTTACTTTTATTAATAAACTGTCACTCTTTTTGCTAAACATACCCTTTTTATGTTACTATGTATTGTGTTTGGACAAAGTACTGTATATAGAATTTTTCTGTGCAAATACAACTTTCTGTGTTCAACTATTGCATTTCATGAACAAATATTGCACTTTTGTGGGCAAATATAGTGTGCTAATGGCAAAAGCTGTAATTTTAATGGTGTTAAATAATATTTTTAGAAAGACTGAAATGGTGTTTTGCTGCCTAATGTGTCATTTTTGTAACACAATCTCAGCCTAAGTTGGCCTTTTGTGTACAAATACTAATACAGTGGTGCCTTGAGTTTAAAGCGTTCCGTGACCACGCTTTAAGCGATGGATATTTGAACACAAACGGTGGAGCAACACGTGTAGACCGATAATACTATACAACAATACTCACAGGCATATATTCTTTATCCTCTGCGAAGAACTAATACTGCGGCTTACTGAGGAGCTTTGACCTTCTCCGTGTATTCCTGTATTATACTGTCGCCGAAGAGAGATCATTTGAGATATGAATGTTTTGAGTTACGAGCAGGCTCACGGAACAAATTCAAGTTGTATCCGAAGGCACCACGGTATGCTGTTTTAATGACAAAATATTGTCTAATACGTCAGATTTGGGCGTAAAGAATATAGTTTTTGTCAAAATACAACTTGTTCTGGTTGACTACTGAATTTTTGCGTGCAAATATTACACTTTTGTGAGCAAGTGTACCATTTTGCCAAGGAATAACCCTTTAAATAAAATAAATTTTAACTAAAGAACAGAAGAACTATAAATAAAGCTAAACCTCGCTCTGCATTAGGAGGAGAACAGGTGCTTTCCACGAAGTTGCACAATGAGATGAAGAATTAAGAATAAGTGGGCTCATCAAGTCAAGTCAACTGATAGACTGTGTCTCAATACTTTTGACCACAGACGACTTTCCCCCTCGCCACTTTCCATCTTTAGCGCTTAAAACTCAATTCCTCTTTTTCCTTCTCGTCCGCTGTGGCCACTTCTCTTTTCTTTCCAGCCGCCACACTTCCTCTCGTAGTCTCTCTTCTGCCACACACACACACACACACACACACACACACACAAACAAGTTGGCTTCCTAGTGGCATTTCCTGCGGCGTCAATGAAAATGAACATAAAAACTGATCACGTGTCTGATTGAGTGTTTTTCTTCTCTGTGTGTGTGTGTGTGTAAGATGAAGACGCTGGCTCAGAGAAGACAATCTGCTCCCTCATTGGTTATCAGCAAAGCACTGACCAGGTCTAGAAGCACATCCAGGTATGCATACACACACACACGCTGGGATACACACACCTATGCAAATAACCTACGCGCGCACACACACGCACGCACGCCGTCCCTTCTTTCCCCCCTCCTGCGCCAAGCTGGCAGCCCATGAAACAGGGCTGGTGTGGCCATGGCTAATTAAAGTTTCTCCCGGTGCGTTTGGCTGTGGATATCAGGTGGAAGAGGAAGGAAGGGATTTGTGCACGCGTGCCACGAAGAACACGCTCGTATCTCATAAACATGTCAATCAGCCCCCCGCAGAGCTGCCTGTGAGTCACATGACCCCCCCCACACACACACACAGACGCTGCGCTTGGCGTGGCCCGTGACCCATCGGCCTTCTCATGAAACATGGAGTCAATATAATAAAATCCAACATGTTTGCACCACAACATGTGTTGAGTGTTGATGCTAGCTGTCTTAGCTGCGTAACTACTGTAGCATGACATCATTACATGACAACAAAGTAAATGCAGTCTATGTGTGTGTGTGTGTGTGTGTGCGTGTGCGTGTGTATGTGCCAGAATTTATGTGCGTACTATTGTGTGTGATAAGTGCGTGTGAGTGTATGTATGCATACACATGTACAGTATGTGTGTGCATGGTGTGTCCGTTACACGTGTGTGTAGGTGTGTGTGTGTGTGTGTGTGTGTGTATGATTCTACCATATGTGCTACATGTGTGTATGCATGTGTTTATGTTTGTGTGTGTGTGCAGGTATACACATTTTTGCCTTGTGCCACCTGATTGGTGAATTGGAGTCTAATGACGTGTGCGATCACGTTGGATTGGCGCAATGGCGCCCTATGTGGAAGTCAAAGATGAAGTCTCAAAATAGATCGCGCATGCAATAATGGATAAACCAACGTAGCGAGCAACATGTCAACCATTGTAACAGAGTAAAAGTATCAATTCGACCAAACATAAATACTCAAATAAAAGTCAAATCTATGATGTATTCAAACTACTCTGACAAGTACAATTTATCCAAAATGCTACCCGAGTAAATGTAACGGCGTAAATGTAACGCATTACTACCCACATCTGCTTATGAGTCAGTAAACAGTGTAGTTACTGTGGTTCAAAGACGCACACGATCACGGGCAGTGCTGTACAAATCCAAAAATGCCTCGCACCGATGACATAAGCATGTTGTCTTTGTGCGTTTGCTCTGTTACGCTTTACAATTAACTATTTCCTGCCATTAACAGGCATGTAAACAAATAGTATCAAACAGAGGGCCGGCAGTCAAAGAGTTAAAGAAGCGGATCCCCAAGTCAGAAAGAATTCCTCGAGCATTTCTCGTCCTCGGAGTCCTCGAAATACTAAATAATATTCGTTGCAGCCCTCGTGCGTTTAAATGTTTGCATGTGTATACTGTATATCCCTGTATGTGTGCACAATTGTGTGCTTGTGTGTGTTGCGTTTGTGTGCATTCAGTATGTTATAACTTGTGAGGATCATATGTTTGTTTGTGTGTGTGTGTATTCCCGCATGTAGCGGTGTAATGTGTGTTTATGCATGCATGTGTGTAGGAATGTACAGTATGTGTGCATGTATGGACAAGTGCATGTCGAGACATGTACAGTACATTGTTTGTGTGTCTGTGTTTGTGTGCGTGTGTTCCTGCATGTGTTCTACTTGTGTCATTGTGTAAGTTCATGTGCATGAGCGTGTGTGACTGTCTGCATACATGCGAATATGTCAGCGTACGCGCGTATAGGTACGTAAACAATCCGAGCGCTCACACCTTGAGTCGGCCTTATGGGTCCTTTTGTTATGCAGGCGAGTTTCACACATTGGTCCAATCACATGACCTCATGCTGCCTTGCTGCTGTTTCATCATAGGCAGGAAAGTACCGAAGTGTGTGTGTGCGTGTGTCTTTGTAACCTAGCAACTTGTTTTCCGAAAGGCAACATGACATTCTGACATTGTGAAAAGTGAAACTCAATAATGCAGTGAGGTCACTTCCTGCTGGCCTGGCTTTCCCATCAGGAGCCCCCAAAACAGAGACCGTGGATTTGAACTTGGCTGCTTACACGTACACACACACACACACACACATACACACACACACTTCTACATTCGAATCATGCCATCATCCAGGACATTATGCCACCTCTCTTTTAATGTAAAGACAAAAAATATTCTGACCTCATTCTGTGTGTGCGTGCTTGTGTGTGTGCCAGCACAGATGGGGGCTGTGAGTCACACGGGTGGGAAGACTTTAGAAAGTGTGAGAATGTTCAACTTCCTGTGGTCGCCTGTCAATCGAACGATCACGGTGTTGCGGCTATGCTTTTTTTTTTTTTCTTATTGAGCTCATAGATTTTGTTGTTTTATTGTGACACTGTACATCAAATTTTACTGTACATCAAATTTTGGTGTCATGCTCCACCCACACGCAATTACGAAAATTGAAACGATTTGCCATTTAGAGTTGTCCATCTGTCTTGTACAGTATGTGTTTCAAATTTGGTTGAAAACCCTAAAATGGTTGCTTCAAACTAAAATGGCAGACTTCCTGTGTTTTTTCACGCATGTCTTCTTGAGACTTTTGTGGGTCTACTCATGATTAGACATCCATCCATCCATTTTCTGTACCGCTTCTCCTCGCTAGGGTTGCGGGCGTGCTGGAGCCTATCCCAGGGGCGATCTACGGGCGAGAGGCGGGGTACACCCTGAACTGGTCGCCAGCCAATCGCAGGGCACATAGAAACAAACAATTATTCACACTCACATTCATACCTGCGGACAATTTAGAGTCTTCGATCAACCTATTATGCATGTTTAGGGGATGTGGGAGGAAACCGGAGTGCCCGGAGAAAACCCACCCAGGCACGGGGAGAACATTAAACTCCACACAGGCGGGGCCGGGATTTGAACCCCGGTCCTCAGAACTGTGAGCCAGATGTGCTAACCAATCGCACCGGAAAAAAAATCTTAATTTCAAAATACAAAATTTCAAAGGTAAATTGTATATTTAAACCAAAATGATAGACTTCCTGTGTGAGCGCTCAGGCATGGCTTCATTGAGACTTTTTTGTGGGTCCACTCGTGCTAGACATGCCTGTCAAATCTGAATTTTCCAAAAATCCGTCCTGCTTGCAAAATGAGACTTTTATGTTAATGGCGAATCATAATGACCAAAACTCAAATCATCTACAATTTAGTGTCACCCATCTGTCTAGTTTCAGTGATGTGGGTTTTGTAACAATTGGGGGGGAAAAAAAATCTAGGAAAAGTCTGATTTTGAGGGACACCTGTAAATGGCCAAAATGACCCTAAAATGGCCACAAAATATGTCCTCTTTTGGTGGGTCCACTTATGATAGACATGCCTACCAAATGTCATGTTGCTAAGGGACACAGGCTTCGGGGGTGAAGTTTCGAAAACTTCCATGATGGGTCTACCGAGCCGTGCTAGTAGCGATTAGTATGCTGTGTTGTGTGTCTCTGTTTGCCGGTGCCATTAATCAACATTGGGAGCGTCACAATGTGGTGGCCATTAGCGGCGCATCCATCACGCTCAAAAAGAGGTGGGGTCCACTCAGCTGTCAATCTGGCATTCAGTGTGGCGGGACGCAGGCTGAATACTGACGATGTCTTCTGTTGCGCTTTTATTCAGGGAAGACAAGACACCGTTTCAGGAACTTAAGCTGTTTTTTTTTTTTTTTATTTCATTCTTTCTAAGGTTACCGGTATGATGCTGCAAAGTACAACACAACATGCCACGTGACATCATAGTGTAACATCACTAAGTAACATTGTACTGTAATGCTGTAGCGCAACATCATAGCGTGACAGAATGGCGCTGTAGCGGAACATTGTTTAGCATTGTAGTGTGGTGTAACGTAGTTTACCACTCTAGCGTCGCTTCGTAGCGAGAGATCATGTCCAGACGAAAACATAACGAGCACACAAGAACACAAAAAGATAACCCCAAAATTTGATTATGCTGATTAGGGGTGTCACAAGGTTTTATGGACAGGGGGGCTTAGCCCCCAAGGAGATGCACAGGATATGAGCGAACATAACACGCGAGCACAAATTTCACAAACAGCTAAATATAACACTAATTGTTTTTCAATGGATTTAAAAAAGATACAATGCTGTGTATATGTTTTAGGCCACCGTTACGTCCATTAATCAATGAATTCTCTGTACCGCTTAGCCCCCTGACAGGTCACAGGTGTGCTGGACTCTATCCCAGCTGACTTCGGGTGAGAGGCGGAGCACACCCTAAACTGGACACCAGCCAATTGCAGGGCACATATAGACAAACAACCATTCACACTCACATTCGCACCTATGGACGAGTTTGAGTCTTCTATACACCCAGCATGCGTGTTTTGGGAATGTGCAAGGAAACTGGAGTACCCGGAGAAAACCCACACAGGCATGGGGGAGACACTATTTATGTTTTTCGCCAGTATTTATTTTGCTTGAGCCACAGTGAGGTGCTAGGACACATGCTATAGGACGCATCATCCCTGTGTCATCACGTTTTTGTCTGTTTGCTCCCTTCCTGTGTGTCAACAGAGTTCTTTGATGCTTTAATTATTTGATGGCTGTTGTCTCTGAGAGACTGATTTCAGCACAGCTCCTTAATACGTTTGCCAAACTTGGATTATCATTTTCATCATCATTCATTCATCCAAATGCAACGGTAAGCTGCAACAATGGAACAAAACTCCACATACGAAGGCCGCAGCGCAAATTTCAACCCAAGACCTCTGAACTGTGAAGCGGTTGTGCCAACCATTCGCCCAATGCCGTACAAATGTAGTGTTGTTCATTTCATTGTTTTTAACTGGTCACCCGCCAATCGCAGGAGCACATATAAACAACAATTTGCACTCACATTCACACCTACGGGCAATTTAAAGTCTTCAGTTTATCTACCATGCGTGTTTTGGGGATGTGGGAGGAAACCGGAGTTTCGGGTAGGACATGCAAACGCCACAAAGACGGGGGCCGGGATTTGCACCCGGGTCCTCAGAAATGTGAGGCAGATGTGCTAACCAGTTGTCCACTGTGCCGCCACATTATTATTATTATTAATTAGAAATATCTATTTGTTCATCTAGTAACATATGCAATGCGATGCAATGACAAACACAACAATTAAAGTCTCCCCTAGACGGCAGAACGTACAATAAACCCAAGGGATTTGAGGTTGTAAAAGACGTGTCATGTCTGACAAGTACTGAAATTATGAAATAAATTAAAAATGTAAAAAAATAAAATAAGATAATTAAAAAAATATTCATAATGAACCAAAGTCAAAAAGCAAATTCATACAAAAAGAGAAACAATCTAGAATACAGAAGTAATGGCATGTGCGTGAGACAGTGAGTGAGTTCAATCCAGTTAATTATAATGCAACAGAGAAATCCAGTCCGGACCTTTCCGTGACATCAACAAAACAAAAACACCTCACAGGACAAAATCAACCGCGCTCACAGTGTTTATGATACAAGAAAATAATTCATACAAAAAACTGGCTACTCACGTCATTGAGGGTCACGTCATTGAGGTTCACGTCATTGAGTTCACCACGTTTGCACGTTTGCGGGAAGAAGAGCGTCTTCCAGAAATTCTCTTCCCGAGGGAAAGCTTTTGCTCCCAAGTCTAAATAGAAACAAATCTTCAGCAAAGCGTCCGTAATAGACCGCAGAGACTTCCTGAAAGACAGATTAGACAGATTTCAGACTGCGCGGGGCCAAATGTGATTGGCTCATTGAAGGGATGTGGGCGGGGAGGAGGGGGGGGGGGGGGGTGGTGGTGAAGACGGGCCCACGAGCCACAAGGTCGCAGCAAAAACGTGGACTGGGATCGTCGTGATAAGGGCGTTCTCTATATAAACAAGCGGAACGGATTCGATTAACACACTGGGGCTCCTACACAATGAAGTGAAGAGGAATCGGCAGCTTTATGATCATATGTAAGTGAATAATTACAGGTTATGATTATTTTATTATTAAAACGTAAATTCTGGCCACCTTATATTGACTTTGTTAGTACTTTTTGGGTTAAAAAAAAAATAATAATAAAAAAAATAAAAATAAAAAAAAACACTGCAGCCCCCCTAAAATAGGCCTAGTGGCGCCACTGATGCTGATGTGCTAGTATGCAAGTCGGGCTGGGGTCAGTGTTCGTGAGAGGGACGGCGTGTGTTTGTAAACACGGATGGGATGCAGATAAGATGACATTATTTGCCCAAACAGGAAAGGATGGAGCTACCCAAGCACTTCCTGACTCGGATGTCATGACAACCAGTCCACCGTATACTCATTTTTAGCCAATCGGAAGAAGGTCAAGTCACGTAATGACGGATGTCTCATTTCAGGGAGAGCTACCTGACTCCGGTGAGTCCAGAGTCTTGTGGTCTGGTCCAGAGCTTCCTGAGTGAGAGTCCGGGCCAAGCGTTCCTGGGTCACGTTCAAGTCCAGATGAAGATGGGCCTGCAAACCCAGGACAGACATCTCTTCCTTTTCACAGACACGCTCATCGTCACCAAGACCAAGTCAGTCCTCACTTCATACACTTACCTCTTTACCACCTTACTTTCTTACCACCATTCTTTCACACTAACTTCCTTACCTCATTACCCCAATATCTCACTTGATTCCTTACCTTAAGGGCCTGTCTCACTGGCCTTTTAGACAAATTGGCAACCTGATGGCAACTCGAGGCTCAGCTGGTCTTGGCGACGTACCCTGGAGAGGGTTGCCAGGGAATCGCGGTAAATTCAAACATTAGATGTATTTCTTATTTTTTTTGGGCCACGTCGCAGCGACCTTTTCAAGCCTGGACTGGGGAGACGTCTCCACGTTGTCACAGCGACGTTGCCACTTCCGGGGTAATAGGTCTCCGCGAGACGTCGCCCCGGTAAGGTCTCATGAGTTCCCGCACCTCAGCCGGTCTCTCCCTTTACTTGCCACTGTCCCCCAGGTTCCACCTTACCTGGCCTTTTACTAACTCCTTACCTTCTGCAAAACCCTAAATCCTTACCGACCTACTGCCTTACCTTCCTAAAACCCTACAACCTTACCTCATCCTACTACTTTCTTAACTCACTAACCCCTTAACCATCCTAAAACCCTACAACCTTACCTCACTACCTCCTTGCTTCACGACTTCCTTACCTTGATCCCCTGCTACCTCCTTGCCTCCCTAGAATCCTACCTCCTTACCTCAATACCTCCCTAAAACCTTATGTCCTTATCCTTGTACTACCTTTTTACCTCACTACCTCCTTACTTCACTACTTCTTTACCGCTATGCCTGACTACCGCCTTACCTCAATACCTTTTATCGCAATACAGTCATGGAAACAATTGTTAGACCACCCTTGTTTCTTCATTTGTTTATTCATTTTTAATGCCGGGCACAACTGAAGGTACATTTGTGAGGACAAATATAATGATGACAAAAATAACCACTTTCTGCGGTTTTCTAAATAGTAAACAAAATCGCTAGGAATGCAATTAAGGGTAAGCATGTCAAATAGGACATAATATGGAATCAGCTGCATTTTTGTCGTGTTCATTGTATTCTATAGGTAATATACCTTTAGTGGCACCAGACACTACGATGAACAAGAAATCGATGAAACAAGGGCGTTCTAACATGTGACTATACTCTACCTCCTTACATCCTACACCCTACCTCCTTACATAACTATTACCTAAGCCGTTTCCCTCACTACCTCCTTACCTCAGTACCCCCTTACTGCAATACCTCCTTACCATCCCTAATAGCCTACATTCTTAACACAGTGCTTTACTTACCCTCACTGTCTTCTTACCTCACCATCTTCCTCCTTACCTCCTTAACACCTTCCTCCTTCCTTCCCTCCTCTTTACCTCCCCGACTCCCTCCCTTACCTCTGACCCTCACTAGCTCTCTAGCTCCCTCTTTACCTCCGTAACGCTCTCCTCGCCTCGCAACCTCTTAAACCACTTCCTTTCTCCCTCCCCACTGCTTCCCTCCTTGCCTCCCTCTTTTTGGCTATTGCCTCATCTTTCCCCTTTTCCTCCCTCTTGAACTCTAACCTCCTCAACTCCCTCTGCTAAACATGTAATTATTTTCCGGCCAATTAAATCCATATGAAGCCCGGCGGGGATCAAAGCCCAGTGTGAGGGCTCCCCACCCAGACTAGTGCACCGAAATAGAAACTGAAACAGCACTGCCTTATTTACTGCACGCACGCACGCACACACACAGTGTGCAGACCCAGCAGGACCTTTGTGGTCGGTTCCAGTCGGAGCTGACCCCTCGACTATAATTGTCTTTATTACACTGCGGCTGAACTGAACGCGGGCCAACTCTCTGGAATGTTTGACAAAATGGCAGTCCCGGATTGACGTGCACCGCCCACAATTGGAACGCCCTTTTCTGTAATCGCAGCAGCTAAGATGCACTTTTGGCTGAGCATACCTGCCAAGAACCCGACTTTGGCCGCCTCCCAATTCACACTGCACCTGACCCCCTTGACCCCTCCCAAAGGTGGTGAGCCCATGGGAAGGGCGACCCACGTTGTCTTTTTGGGCTGTGCCCGGCCAGGCCCCATGGGTGCAGGCCAGGCCACCAGGCTTACCATCGTGCCCCACCTCCGGTCCTGGACCCAGAGAGGGGCCCCGGTGACCCGCGTCCGAGCGAGGGAAAATGAGGTCCAATATTTGTACTCATCATAAGGGGTCTTTGAATGTGCTTTGTCTGGTCCCTCACCTACGACCTATTTTCCATGGGTGACCCTACCTGGGGCGTGAAGCCCCAGACAACTTAGCTCCTCTTTGGGACACACAAACCCCTCCACCACAATAAGGTGACGGCTGCAAGAGGGCTTTTATAGGATAGTAAATTGAGAGAATTTTTAACAAGATCTAACTTAAATGTGTAAATAAATACAAAATGTAATATAGCAAATTGCATTCATTTCTTTAATAGAGTAATATAATATATCAAAATACACACAATGGCAGTTAGAGTGACAGAAGTGAAATATTAGGACTATACACATTTTGGGATATAATACAAATAATAAATGATTAATTGTAATATGCAAGTGCATTAATAAATAATATATATAATATATAATTATAGCAAATACAAGTATTCCTTGCTAATAAATATATTAACATGTAATACTTCAACTATAGTAATTTTTTCTTGCTCATTACCAAATAAAAATATGAATGAATAACAAATGTATTATAGAAAATGAATTTATTTTGCCCAATTTTAACAGTACGTGGGCAATATTTGCTCGATAAGAGCATTTATGGAAATAAAAAAAGAATACTTATTTTTTCCACTAATGTAATTTATTTCCTATTTGGAAATTCTTGTATGGATTTGGCGATGAAAAGTGTTCATTTGAACTGCTCATACAATAATGAAGGGCTAACATGGTATAATTTCACCCCGCAGGTCTCCGTCTCACTTCAAGGTGAAGGCGCGAGTACGCGTGTGCGAGATGTGGACAGCCGCCTGCGTGGAGGAGGTTTGCGAGGGCAGCACCAGCCTGGAGAGGAGCTTTGTCCTGGGATGGCCCACCTGCAACTGCGTGGCCACCTTCAGGTACAGACCACAACGTTGCCCACATGGTGCTCCTGTGAAAGTCATTCTGTTTATTTCTATTTTTTACGGTGGCTGTCATCATCAGTACATTTGTATTTGTCCACCGGAATCCAATCGTTTTTTCATGTCCGACCCAGGACTCTTTTATATGTGGATATAAATTGAAAAAAAAAGGAGATGCTTTAGAACAGATAAATATTAGAAAATGTTGGCTCCGGTTGCACAAAATCCTTGCAATTGCCACAAATGTGTCAGAACGAGACCTACGCAAGGGGCTGTATTTACTTCAATATGACGTCCTGTTTTGTGCGCATGCATGTGACGTCGCGGACTCATTCCGTCCACGGTAGAAGTCTCATTTGTGTTTGCAATGTGAACGATGACATAAAAAGATTGGATTTTTGGGCATCATGTCCTGCAGTGTGAACGTAGCCTACAAGATCCCTGCAGATGGTGGCGTTGCTTTGGATTTGTGATCAGCATAGCTTTGGAGTAGAAGATAAAGATTCGCCACTGAATCTCAACTTGTCAGCTTATGAAGGAGAAAAATGCCAACACGTTGGAAGTCAAGATTAGGCACCTGACACTCGAATAGAGTATGTCTAGAAATGGTATAAACAGAGTATGTGTCGCGGTAGGAAGTAGAACGTGTGTGTCGCGATCATGAGAAAAGATGACGTAATCCATGGAGTGGATGATGAATGCCGTGTAAAAAAGCCACTGGCGTTCATCTCGAGCCATGCGGTGAGCCAGCGTTGCTTAAAATACATTTCTTAGTTGTATATGCCTAAAAAAAATCCTTCTCGCATTAGTTTAGCATTTAGCAAATACAAATAATAACAAATAGAAATAATTTTAGTAATCCTAATTGACCTACAACAGGAAAACTATAGTCTGATAATATGTCAGACAGTGAGGGGGGGTGGGGGAAGAGTATGTCTTTTTATAGAGTGTATGTAGACATCTGGTTTCAACTGTACATTGCGTGTGACTGACCATACCGTGGACTTTTTGGACTCTTTGAATTACTTCGAGTCATTGTGTTTATTTCCATTGTTCAAAGTGGCTGTAAAATACATTGCATAGCTTGAAGAGGGAAACCTCAATATGTATATATATATACACAGTACAGTACACAGACTCTGAAGCCTGAAGGGCGGCAAGTCATTCCTCACGCTCCTCAGCTAAACCGCAGCATGACAGGCTAACATCAGACACACACAAACACGCATGTTCACATGTGGAGTAGTAAGTTTACACCATTACACCCTGTGGCCTCATCGCAGGCAGCCATGACATGGCGTAATGTTCTAACGTTCCCCCTCAGCGGGAATCCGTTCGTAGCTTCAGCGCTGTTACGTAACCGAAGTGCATCTTTCAGCAATATTATTATGAATGTAATGTGTATATTAATCCTTTCATTTCTCCTCATCAGCTCCGAGGAGCACAAGGAGAAGTGGCTGCTGCTCATCAAAAGGTAGAGGAGGATTTCGTATTCAGTTTGAAAACGTTTTAGAATTGTCACCTCAATAGGAGGAGGCTGAAATGGAAACGCGACACCAATAAATGGCATGTTTGTTTCTAGCGAGAAAAGACCAAAAAAAAGAAAATTTTCATGACATTGTTTTTATGAATTTATTTCAATTCTATTAGTATTTATTTTTTACGTTTTCATTTTTTAGTTTGTTAGTTAATTTTATGATTTTTTAAAGTTTATGTATTTATTTTAAACATTTTAGTTTATTATTTTTAGTTTTGGGGGAATTTATTTTTCTTTAGGTTTTTATTCATGTATTTGTAGTTATATTTCATTCATTTCTAAAATGTTTTATTTATTGTTTTTATTAATACATTTAGTTTTTATTTAATGTACTTAATTTTGTTTTGTTTTATTTGTATTCTTATTTCTATTGCTTTATATACATTTATTTTGTATTGATTCATTTATATTGGTTTTTATTGTTCCATTTTATTTTAGATGCAATTCATTTTAATGTGAGTTTTCATTCATTTTTAGTAATTTATCTTTGTTTTTAAGGGGGTTAGGGTTATCTATTTAAATTGTTTTTTTAAATTTAGTAAATTGAAGGTTTATTTATTTGTATATTATATTCTTTTATATATATATATATATATATATATATATATATATATATATATACAGTATTTAGAACAAATTTATTTACATTTGTCTTTGTTATTTTATTTTTGTACTCAATTTGTTTTATTTTTTTTAAATTTTTTTATGAATGGATGTTTTTATTAATGTATTATTTTTCCATGTTTTATAATTTCTTATTTTTTATTTAGTGTGTTTTTAAAGTGAATTTATTTATTGTTGCTTTTTCTACTTTTTACAACATATTTATATTTGTTTTCCATTAATCTGCTTCTGTCAATTTTTAATCAAGGTATTGTCATTTTAAGTTCTTATTAATTTAAAAAAAATATTTTTCAGTTTAGTTGTATTCATGTTTTTACTCATTTATTTTTGTTTTTATTTGTTTAAAAAAAATCAATGAGCAATGTTTACAACAACAACAAACATTTTCTGTGTTCGCTTGTCAGTCGCATCAACGAGGGAAAGGAGAAAGATGAGCCCAAGACGGTCCCGCTCAAGATATTTGCCAAGGATATCGGAAACTGCGCTTATGTAACATTCTTCTTCTTATTATGATCAACATAATTCTGATGAATAATTCTGTGGTTAAATAAAAGAGCACAACTCTTTTGTGTGTTTAGGCCAAGACACTGGCGGTCAACAACACGGACGACACCAACGACGTCATCGGCATGGCACTCATGCAGTTCGGGATAGCCGTAAGTACTACTTTCACATCCTGATTTGAAACCCTAACACAGGGTTGAAACTTTAACTTGAAACCCTAACCCTGGCTTGACACCCTAACCGTGTGTTTTTTGGTCCATAGGGTTGCGTGAAGGACCACCGCTTGTGGGTGAGCTCCAGTAAGGACGAGCCGCCGTACCCTCTGATCGGTGAGGACCACCTCTTTCTAAATGCCTTACTCCTAATTGAAAATCACTTTGAAGACCTTCATGTCCTCATTTCAACTTCCACATCTGGAAGCTCAGTGTGTCCATTTTGTTTTATGGCATTTGTGTGTTTTGGATTTCCAAACATCCCCACTCCAGTGGTTAGGGGTGGGGCGGTAATTTTTTGCAAATCCCTTCCCGTCCAGGCCATGAGTTCCCGTTTAGCATCAAGATGAGTCACATTCGAGACGGTGGCGGGAGTCGAGGAGATGCGAGCAGCCCGTGCGACTGTCCTGAGGTTCAACTCCTGGACCGCTGTCTGCCTCCGGACACGCAGTGCCACTTCATACTCAGACCCAGCAAAGTCACACACAGCACGGACGCACTCGTAGGTGAGCAACAGCAGCGCCAGAGTCATTAGCACCATTTTAATAGGCAGAAAGTGGCGCCTTGACGTAAGAGCTTAATGCGTTCCTTGACAACGCTCATATCTTAAATCATCATTGAAAAAGAATGGAAAGGCCATTAATCCATTCCAGCCTCCCAAAAGAAACCCCCCCATTTTTGCTTTGTAATAAAAATAGCACTTTTTATTAATTTACTTTGTTAAAATGTAATGTTTTTTTGTTTTCAGTCCAATGGACGTTGTGCTGCTCCTTCAGGTGTGCGTGCCTTGGCCACCTGGGTGCAGTATGACACAGACAGACAGACAAATACGAAGAAAAGGTTCACAACTGATTCAGTCAGCTGCCGTAATGCTAGTCATTTTTCGAAAAAGAATAAAGAATACAGTAGATCTCTGCTTTTAATGGGGAAAGTTCTTTAAGTTACAAGCATGGTCAGGGAACAAATTAAATTCGTATCTCAAGGCACTTTTTTCCCCTTTTTAAAAAAAAAATTAACTACCTCCTTATCTCACTCCCTGCCATTTTAATCTATAAAACCTAAAGAGAAAAAAATTTAATATATCGAAAACAAAAACAAGATGATGAGCTTGTTTTTTGAGAAGGCTGCAGCGATATCGCAAGCTCCTTTGCGGGGGATTCCCGAGAGGAGGCAAGTGATGCGACGTGTGTGCTATGTTGCCTCACAGCCCGCCCGGAATGTTCTTGAACCCCCCCTCAAACGTTACTGACAGAGAACGAATATGGGAAAAGGAAGATGGAAACGTGAGTGGAGATAACCACGCTTGAAGGTCAGCAGGCAGCCGGGCAAAAGCAACAGCCGGCGTCGGGTAAGCGATAGGACAGGAAACGGGACGGGACAATGCGGGAAAGACAAACAAGATGGACGCTGACAGCAGGGAAACACACGTTTCCCCCCCCCCCCCCCCCCCCCCCAAAAAAAAATCATGAGACTCTATAAACATCTGATCATGTGAAGGGTTCAAAGTAGGGTTTCACGCCAGGGTTGGGCATTCAAACTAGGGGTTAGGACTCGGGGGGCACCGTCGTCATAGGCTGTTTCGTACTCCTTGAACGCTGGCAGCTAGATCCATTCGACACATCCACCATCCACACACAGATGTAATTTCTGAATATTACTCCGCAGCGGACTAATATGCGAGCGCATCGGCGTGAGGTTCCGTCTGCGCGCTCGGGACCTGCTTTGGTCACAGGAGTTGACGACACCAGAAAAAAAAAAACACTTCTGCCGCTTCTGCTGTTAAGAAGTAACGGTACTTTTACTCCGTTACAATGATCTAAATGTCGCTCGCTACTTTTATTTAGCAATTATTGCTTATTTATCAACTATTTCGTGCGCGAGACTACGACTTCCGCATTGGGCGCTGTTTGCGCCAATCCAATTTAAGCGGTAGTGACATTTAAATGTAGTTCACTAATCAAAGACTTCTTCTATTGGGCTTCCCGGGCATAGGTATTTAACACTAAATAAGCCAGCCCGGCTTATCGTCGTGCCTGCGTGTCCACCATTTTGGGAAGGTCGTCGTTATCATGAAAATGTCAATGGTTTTCTGCGTGAAGTAAATTTATTTTGCTTTATTGTACTCTTCAGTCTTCCAGATTACTTCATTTATGTTAAAATAAAAAATAAAAAAGTTCTCTGTGCGGGCCTGGGGAATCCCCCCAGACCTCCCTGCAGTTTTTTTTTTTTTTGGGTGTTTGCATGTTTGCAAAGTAAGGTTTCGAGATACTTTTGAATCTGACTTTGTCTTCGAGCTGAGGTCTCACACGTGGCTGCAAACAACAAAAAGAGTTGTTCAAATAAAAAAGTCAGTATGTGTCATACATGTTAGTTGTTTGGTTACTCATTGAACACACACATACAGGCACAATGCTCAGTCAAGAATGTGAACTGAGACCATAAAATTAAAGATGGAATATTAAATAAAATAAGGGTTTCAAGGCATGGTAAGGGTTTTAAGAAGGCTTAGGTTTTAGGTATTGTATGCAACTTGTGTCATACCCTAAGTTGGAATTCAGTATTACAACAGAGTTGTTGCTTCAATATGACTGACGTAGGCTATGCATTCTACAACATGTTTTACATATTTCACTTCGAAGAATAGCCAGTGGCGGGAAAAAAAAAAAAAGAGTCTTCTTCAGTGGATGTAATTGTTGTTTATTCCCTACAATTGCTGCATTTGGGCATGCATTGTTCGGTACTGAACTTGGTGTATTTTACATCAGGAACTTTGTTGAGCAGCTAAGAAGTCTTTGGAAAGACATGAGATTGTTCACTGCAATTATTGTTTTCATTTACACAGCAATTATTGTATGATTATTTTCTGCGACAGAAACACAAAATAATATGTTTAGTTAACTTCTTACAAACGGGAAACCAGAATCCGCTGCCTGCTAGGTCAAATGCATAATTTTAGGACCGTCGTTTCTGCTACGTCATTTTCGGTGCACCACCAAGTGGGCCGGCGCTGGACTGTTGCCGGTCGACACAAAATGTAAAAAAATGGAATACTGAAAAATACAACAAGACGTTAGAGGAGCTGATAGGCTTAATCAGCATTGTGTCATCTCCTCTAGTTGTGGCTTGGGTGAAAAGGACTTTAAAGACAGTTTTTAACAAAAACAAGTTATGCACTCCAGCTTTCAGCCTTAAAGGGTTTTCAAACCAGGGTTAGGCTTTCGAATGAGTGTTTCAAGCCTGGGTTAGCGATTAAACAAGTTTTAAGATGTCAAATTAGGATTCAAAACAATGGTTCCGGTTTTGAATGAAGGTTGGACTGACTACAAGTTGCTCTTCCTCCATGCAGACGCCGCCCAGCCGAAGTCGTTCAAGCGTAAGCGCTCTCTGATCAACTGGCCCTTCTGGAGGGGCTCCAGCAGTCAGCTGGACATCGCCGCCCCCCCACTCAGCCCCACCTTGCCCGGACCTGCCATCCCTGGGCACCTCTTCGGGCGGCCGCTCGCCTCTGTCTGCTCGCAGGACACTGGCCTGCCCAAACCTGTCATGGTGAGCGCAATGCGGTTAACAAAATCCAAATGCTAACAGCTACCATTGCTAACAGTTAGCATGCTAACAGCCTGCATGCTAACACCCCGCTTATTATCCATGAGATTAGTTTTTGTGCCTCAGCAGTTGCTATACACCTAAAGCCCACTGAGATATCCATCCATCCATTTTCTGAGCCGCTTCTCCTCACTAGGGTCGCGGGCGTGCTGGAGCCTATCCCAGCTGTCATCGGGCAGGAGGCGGGGTACACCCTGAACTGGTTGTCAGCCAATCGCAGGGCACATAGAAACAACCAACCATTCACACTCACAGTCATGCCTACGGGCAATTTAGAGTCTCCAATTCATGCATGTTTTTGGGATGTGGGAGGAAACCGGAGTGCCCGGAGAAAACCCACGCAGGCACGGGGAGAACATGCAAACTCCACACAGGCGGGGACGGGGATTGAACCCCGCACCTCAGAACTGTGAGGCTGACGCTCTAACCAGTCAGCCACCGTGCCGCCCACTGATATATGTAGAATGATAACATGCTAACAGTTGATACGCTAACATATAGCAACAGCAATCAGGGTGGAGACAGTGCTTAACAAGATAAGTGAGGATTTTATATCTTGCCCTGAAGTTGGGTACTATTTCAAATGAGAATTGCTAAAATGCTAACATGCTGACAGTTGTATTGTAACTTATAATATATGTCATTTATATTGTAGCAATATACAGTAGCAAACTGAAAAGACAAAGAGCTGACATTTATCTACAAACCCCAATTCCAATGAAGTTGGGATATTGTATAAAACATAAATAAAAACAATACGATGATTTCCAAATCCTTTTCAACCGATATTCAATTGAATACACTACAAAGACAAGATATTTAATGTTCAAACTGATGAACATTATTTTTTTTTGTGTGTGTGCAAATATTCTCTCATTTTGAATTTGATGCCTGCAACACGTTCCAAAAAAGATGTGAAAGGGGCAACAAAAGAATGGGAAAGTTGAGGAATGCTCAAAAACAAAACAAAAAACACCTGTTGTTTGGAAAATTCCACAGGTGAACAGGTTAATCGGAAACAGGTGAGTGTATGTATGAAAGCAAGCAAGGATGCATTATTAGGAATCCCAGAGGCGTTCCTGGCAAGACACGTCCCGCTGCAACGTGATTGGCTCCTGCATCGCAGGATGGGCAGGCTGCGCAGATGTAACGAGATGTTCATTCCAAACATGTATCACATTTGTGCGAAATAAAAACAAAGTTTGTTAATGTTAGGTTTTGGGTTGGGGCTAAGGCGGTTTATGATGGGTTGATTAGGATTCCGGTGGGTTAGGGTTAACACATAGACATTAACGCCGATACACTTAAGTCACATTATTTTTTTCCTGTCTGGAACCAATGGGGCGTTGGTCTACTGGGATACGGCAGCCAATTATAAAGCAGCAGCGTGTGTCCTGAAGCCAGTAATATTGGATTCCTAATAACGCAGCAAGGATGGGGTGAGGTTTACCACTTCCAACAGTTGAAGAACAACGATTCTCAATGTATAATTGGAACGAATTTTGGGATTTCATCTAATATTGTCAAAAAATTCAGAGAATTTGGAAAAATCTCTGCAAGTAAGCGGCAAGGCCCAAAACCAAGACTAGGGACCTTTGATTCCTCAGGGGGTATTGCCACCTGGGCTCAGGAACACTTGAGAAAACCATTGTCAGTTAACACAGTTCTTCGATACATCTACTAATGCAAGTTAAAACTACCATGCAAAGCGAAAGCCATATACAGTACGTATCGTATCGTCTTTTTCAGGGACGTCCCTACTTATTCCAGCAAGACAATAATACCAAGCCACATTCTGCACGTGTTACAACAGCGTAGCTTTATAGTAAAAGTACTAGACTGGCCTGCTAGCAGTCCAGACCTGTCTCCCATTGAATATGTGTGGCACATTTTGAAGTGCAAAATACAACAACAGAGACCCCAGACTGTTGAGCAACTAAGTTGTACATCAAGCAAGAATGATAAAGAATTCCACCTACAAAGCTTCAACAATTAGTCCTCAGTTCCCCAAACGCTTAGTCTTGTTGAAAGGAAATGGATGTAACAGTGGTAAATATGCTACTGTCTCATCTTTTTTGGAACGTGTTGCATGTCTGAAATTCAAAATGAGTGAATATTTGCAAAAAAAACCCAAAACAAAATGCAGTTTAAAAGTTTGAACATTAAATATCTTGTCTTTGTGGTGTATTCAATTAAATATAGGTTGAAAAGGATTAAATTATTGTCATCTGTTTGTATTTATTATCCCACAATCCCACACAGATTGGGTTTTGTATAAGGGTTTTACATTGTAGTCCGATACCATTTTGAATGACAATTTCTAAAGTGCTAACATGCTAGAACTTAGTATGCAAACATATAGCAAGATAGCAACTTCAGTAGAGAAAGCGCAATGACAGAAAGGATTTTACATCATACCCTTTAGAATTTTTTAAGAAGAATTGCTGCTCGCTAACAGTCGGCATGCTAACATTTAGCAAGCTAGCTACCTGAGAAGAGAAAACACTAAGGCATATCATTAATGACTTTACATCATGCTCCTTAGCTGGTTACTACACTATTTCTAATGAGTTGCTAGAATGCTAACATGCAAACAGTTGCTATGCTACCACATATCAGGATAGCAACAATGATAGATAGACTTTATCTGCTCTTTGTATTATCTGTAAAATCATGTTACACTGTTGTTACCTCAAAATGCTAACCTTACACTAGGCTAGCTACATGCTAATAATAGTAAACAACGGTCTTTGTTCAGGACATGCTGGTGTTCCTGTACATGGAGGGTCCGTATACTCGGGGTGTGTTCCGGCGCTCAGCAGGGGCCAAGGCCTGCAGGGAGCTGCGTGAGCGACTGGATGCCGGGACAGACGACGGCGAGATTGCGAGTCAGTCCGTGTTTGTCGTTGCCGCTGTCCTCAAGGTAACATGAGCACACACATAAAACAGACACACTAACTTTCTTTTAGTAACATACTTCCTTATGTGATGGTTCAGTTGACAATTCCTATAAAACCTCTAGACGTGTAGTTCTCAAACTTTTAACACCAAGTACCACCTCTAAAAATACTTATTTCAAATGACCACCATAATGAACAACGTAAACATTCAGTAATGTAGTAGGACCAAGTGTTAATCAAAAGTCAGACAGTTTAATTCCTAAAATGTATATTTAATATTTTTCTCAGCCACTGTAACATTATGCCAGATCGAACATTAGGACTGCGTTCAAATATAGAAGAATGAAAAACTGCACTTGAATAGTGATTAAATAAAAATTATTGCACACAAGTTAAATACCGTACCTAAATAAATGTTTGAAAACAGACAGTTCTAAATGATGAAATACAAATCTATCGCACTTGAAATAGTAATTTGAGTGAATGAATGAATAAAGTAGTTTATTTCTAAGACCAAATAGAAAATTTGATTTAAAAAAAATTATTTTTTTTCTAAAATATAATTTAAAAGTCAAATACAACTCAACTGTACTTAACAAAAGGTACTGGATTTAAAAAAAAGAAAATTTGCTTTAAACATTATGCACAGTTGAAACATTTAATTCAGTAATTATTTCACGTACCACTCGAGGGAGAATGCGTACCACTATTGGTACTTGTACTACAGTTTGAGAATCACTCTAGACAGTTAGTCATAATAAAAAATAGAAATTATCCACAATATCAAAATAGATGACTAGAAATGTTTTTTTTTTTTACCCATTACAGGACTTCCTTCGCAGCATCCCGGGCAGCCTGCTGTGCTCGGACCTTTACGATCAGTGGACGGTGGCCATGGACAGTGAGGGTAGCGACGACGTGACCGGCGAAGTCCACAAGTAGTGACATTTGCCACGAGCTAATCTAATTCCCCCTTGATCAATAGAAATAACCAAATTTTCCCATCATTTTGTAGATTACTGCGCCTGCTGCCCACCGAGAATCTTCTGCTGCTGCGCCACGTGGCCGCCGTGCTGTACCGCATTCAAGGCTATGCCCACGACAACCAGATGAACGCCTTCAACCTATCCGTCTGCATTGCTCCCAGCATGCTCTGGGCCCCCACGCCTGGGACCCCCGAGATGGAGGGGGAGGGTGCCAAGAAGGTGAGAGAACGCAATCGGTTAGCATTCGAAAAGGCTAAATGCTAAGCTAACAATGACTGCGACACAAATATTCCTTCTTACAGTACTTGTACTGACAGAGCTCCAGCACTTTAGCATTTAACATTAGCTCATCCCAATTAGCCTGACATGATAACATTAGCATGACATGCACCAACAAAAATGTTGTCATACCTAATGACGTCAAGCCTAGCAACAACAGTAGCTTCGTTCTTTCACAAGGTTAAATTGTTAGCATTTGAGGAGGCTAGAAGCTAAGCTAACACTTAACATTTCAGAAATCATCCGAATTCCAAATTGCCATGATGAATTTGCCAACATAAGCATCCAGCATCAGCAACAATGGAGTCCTACCAAATGGCATTAGGTGTTATCTGTTGGCATTTGAGGACGCCAATAGCTACGCTAACACTTAACATGCAGTAACTGTAGTTCATCCCAATTTCCCTGGCGTGTTATCAGGATTCCCACATCGTGTCCAGGCAGGACACGCCCTGCTCCAATATTACTAGCTCCAAGACATGCGCCGCTGCACTATGATTGGCTGTTGTATCCCGGTAGAACACGCCCTACAGCAGCCAGATGGGAAAAGAAGTATGTGACTTAAGTGTGGCGGTGTTGTTAACCCATCCTAATCCTAACCTTTACCCATCTTAAACAGTTTTAAGCACCAACCTTGCCCTTAACCTAACTATAACAAACTTTTATGTCTTATTATTCAAATTTTTTTTGCGTACAAATTTGATACATGTTTGGGATGGTAACTCATTACATCTGCATAACCTGTACTTCCTGTGACGCAGGAGCCAATCATGTTGCAGCGGGGCATGTCCTGGTTAGAAACTATGTGGGAATCCTAATAACGGTTCCTTGGCATGCTAGCATCGTTATGAGTTATCACAATGATTGAGTGATGACATCAACTCCAATAGTCTGCTTCCAAATGTCATCAAGCATAGCAACAATACAACAGCTATGTTCTTTCAAGAGGCTAACTGTTAGGATTTGGGCATGCTAAAAGCGAAGCAAGCACTTAATGCTAAACATCTCTTCTTAAAGTACTTGAACCCAGTGACACATTACTTATAAATGTGGTCAGGTGACTTAGAGTAGTCAGATTAGTTAATTTGATTTATCTGCAAAGAGTTACTTCTTTGTTCACGAGAACCAGAGCTTTGTATGCTTTTGATATTAAAATATGCTATTTATGCTCAGGCAACACATATTTATTATTAACAAACTACAGTTCTTGGGAACATGAGGCAAGTCATGGTGCATGTCGTAAGTGTAGAGCAATATTCACCCTTTGTTTTAGTAATGACCAATAAAACAGACAAAACACTATATTCTAACCAAGTAATGAGTACGGTTAAGCTCATGCATTTTTTTGTACTGTGGATAAGTGATATTCCTGCCACTTGCAGTTACTGCTGAAAGTAACTAAAAAGTTACTTTTTTTCCAACTTAATTACTTTTGAAATGAAGTTAACAGTAAAGTAACTAAGTTACTTTTAAGCTCAAGTAATCAGTAAAGTAACAAAGTTACTTTTTCAAGGTAACTAGCAACACTGCTTGGGCCTAAAACTTTTATCAGTTAACATAACCTGGCATGCTAAGGTACTAACATTAGCAGTCAATGTCAACAAGTCTCTTGCGATGTTATTAATACGGAATTACATTAGCTTGATTTTCCAACGTATGCGTGCGTGTGTGTGCGTGCGTGCGTGCGTGCGTGCGTGCGTGTGTGTGTGTGTGTGTGTGTGTGTACTTGCATTTTAAGATGGAAAAAAGTGACATGTCAGCAAAAAATAACCTCAGCAACCACAAATATCTCTTTGGCAAACACTCTGCTTACAACATTTCCCCTAGTGGGGCCTGCCTGAGTCGGCGGCCAAGTCTGACTGTGGTGCACCCCTGCTGAGTCCTGACCGGTCTCCAATCCGGACCGGAGTCACATGACCACGCTGTTGTCTACAATTAGCGTTTAGTTTTTTCAAATGCTAAGAGATTAGCAATGCGAAAACGCATTACGCTTGATCTCATTTGATACCGGATAACTCCATGGTAGAACTCTCATCACAGGGATACTTCATGACATAATACAGTGGGGGACATTATTTGAAACAAGGGGACAAAGTGGGACATAATAGGGGACATTGTTGGTGATGAGTGCTAATGTTAGCATGTTGGCATGTCACAGGAAATAGGATAAGTTAATGGGCAATTGTTGGGTCTCTGGTTCTTTTTGAGTATCCTATTATACAGTGGTGCCTTGAGTTACAAGTTTAATTCATTCCCTGACATGCTCTTAACTCAAAACATCCATCCATCCATTTACAACACCACTGATCCTGGTTAGGGTCGCGGGGTGCTGGAGCCTATACCAGCTGACTTCGGGCGAAAGGCGGACTACACCCTGAACTGGTCGCCAGTCAGTCTCTTTGTTTTATGTTTAGTTTGACAGCAAACTTCAGCTGGGAGTGGCAATAAACAGGGTGAAGAAATTTTAAAAGAATTGTTAATTAATTCTATCTGCCAAACTGCTGCTTGGTCGAAAGTGAGTTGAGTTCACTGCCACCATACAGCGCTCCTACCGCAAGTTTTTGCTTGCAAGTCAAAGCAAAAACTCAGCCGAACGATGGCTCGCATCTCGAAAAGCTAGTAACTGGGGTCACTTGTATCTAAAGGCACCATTGTATATTATTTTACGGTATCATTCTTGAGTATGGATTCTCCTTCAAGCAATATATTTGCTCGTAGATTGGCGCAAATGTTGCGTTTCCTAGCTGTTTCAAAAGACAAAAAATGATTCGTTGTCATCACATATGAGGAAATTTTGGCTTCATCTTTGTTACACTAAGACTAAGGAGAAGAAAAGAGGAGGATTAGGAGGATGTCATGACAATAATATACACTCTCGGCTCCACACTGCCAGCATATTGGAGCCACATTTGCAAAGAACACAGTGGACGTCATCCAAAACCACAGCTGGGAATGTGGATTCCTGGATCTTGCTGCTCCTTCTAATCCCAAACCAGGTGGCCGTCTTTTCTTTTTATTTCTCTTTTTAAAAATCGGACAAATAAGTGACATCAGAGAGCAGCCTGGCTGTTTACGCGCAGATGCAAACAGCATTCAGACGCACTAAACCGCAACATCTGGAGCCAAACAAACAAAAGGTGCCTTGCGTTTCCATGGCGTCAGCGAGGCTAACTTGCTTGTGCAAACACATGCAAGGCTTGTTCTGTCTACTTTTCCTTGGAAGACATTTTAGACACTTAAACTCATATTCATATTGTAGTTATGCTTTCCTTTTACAGTGTTATTTATTATGCTCATTATATTCCCTCAGGGGGAAATTCAATTTACACTCCGCTATGACTCTGAAAACCATATGCTGAACAACAAATTGAATAAATAACATTTAGTTGAAATCAGAAGTCATGGAAAATAATGGTAAGCAAATATTTAAGTAGAGGTGTCACAATTAATTGATCATCAAATTAATTGATTTTGATAATCAATTAATCGTTTAGCGCCATTGTTTACCTTACAAATTTCCATATCCTTTGATATCAGCCTCTCAACAGTTAATATTCTCAGATTTCTGTGGTCATCCATGAAAGCAGACTGATTATCTTTTGTGTTGAATCAAAATAAGACATTTGCAAACATTTTTACTTTCGAAAACAATAATCATCATTTTTGACGACTTTCTGAAAGTTGTTACAGACCAAACTAGTAACTGAATCATATGGAAAAAAGTAATAGTTTAATGTATTTGGGAATAATGCTTTTTGCAGCCGTCGAATGGATAATGTATAATTGACATGTTGTTCGATCCTGCAGCCACATCAGAAGTGTATATCCAACTAGTAGCCACTTTGTTACAGCATTTTTCATTCATTTTCAAAATTCTACCCATAACACCCCATAATTACAATGTGAAAAAGTAGTGTTGAGATTTTTGCTAATTTATTAAAAATCAAAAACTTAAAAATCATGCATATAGAGAGTGCATCAGAAGGTATTCACAGTACATAACTTTTGTTACATTTTGCTATGTCATAGCTTTATTACAAAATGGTTTAAATTTGACCGAAATTGCCATTTTCCATCAGTTTAAGCAATTTGATGTGCTGTAATAGTTGTAATAGTTATAGTACATTCGAAAAGAAAACACCCAATAATGACAATGTGAATAAAAGTTGCTTTGAGATTTTTGTGAATTCATAAAAACATTTATAAACTAAGAAATCACATTAGTATTCACAACCTTTGGCATGAAGCTCAAAATTGCGCTCAAGCGCTGATCTTGTTTCCACTGATCAGCCTTGAGATGTTTCTACAGCTTAATTGGAGTCTACCTATTGTAAAATTTTGATGGAAAAATTCAGTTTTGGAACAAGGTTGTAACAACAAACTGTGGAAAATGTGAAGCACTGTGGATACTTTCCGGATGCACTAACAATTGCCTACAACTATTGTTCAGTTTATGTCAAGAAAGGATTTGGTGAAAATAAATGCACAGAAAACCAGTCAAAGTGAAGAAAGATTGCAATTTCGGCCCAGATTTTCTGCCAAAATGATGAGGTACAAGGGGGGGTTTCTTGTTTACGTGTTCTGTTTGGAATGCGTGTGTGGGTGTTGGAAAAGGTGGATATTCTCAGAATAAAAATATGTGAAGAAAAGTTTGGACAGCTGTGCCAATATCAAGGGGGGAAAAAAAGTTATTTAGGTCAGGAATTCCTCCAATAAGCACGCCTCATGTGAGCAAACACTCCACTAGTGTTGTCTGATGACTACTACTAGTGTGTAGAGGAAGAAAACACTGTCACGCAGTGGTACTGCAAAATTGCCATGTAACAGCTACGTTTCAGCATTTATTTTGCCTTTGTCAAAAAAGTCTGCAAATTTCACACAGCATCCTACTAAATTGTCAGAAAAATGACTTAGAGAGAATTGACGACAACTGTAGCCGATTTCGCACAGAGATACTGCTAAATAGGCACATAACAGTTCCTCTGGCTTTCACACAGAACCCCACAAAGGAAGGCTATTACTTGAAAACTTTGCACAGAAATGTAGCTTTTCACGCAGAGCTCATGCAAAATTAGGTCATAAGAGAGCTAAAATTTCTTCATCAGTGCCTTTCACAACGAACCTCATCTTTCAGACTGCAGCACAGCTTCCTGTGTAGAATTGACTGTAAACTGACATCATACAATTTACACAGAGCACATACAAAAATGCCTTTTATGAAGATACCACTAAAACGACATCTAATTGAAGATCCAGCACTTTGTTGGCCTTTTTTTAAAAAAAAAAAAAAAAAAAAAAAGAATAGAAAAGATACGGCTAACATAAGATTTCTTTTACACAGAGGCCAGCAATGGCAGGATATTTCCGCACAACCGTGTGGACCCAACTGTTGCCTGTTTCACACAGAGATACCGTAAAATTGGCACATATCTTTTTTTTTTTTGTCTAGTTCAGTGGTAGGGTCAAACAGAAAGGAGCATCTGTATCCCTTTTATGCCACAACACTTTTATTGTGCCACAGTGGAGTTTTAAGCTGCCACTGTGGTTCTTTGTATTCTGATGGAATTTTATTGAACATTTCCGTCAAACAGAACAAAGTTTTAAAGGGGAGTGACAGAAAAAGAACTAACAAAACAAAGGGGAGAAACAGTGAAAAGTTAGCTAAATAATATAGGAAGAGAAGAAGACAAAAGACAAGACATTAGCTGTAATAAAGATGACAAAAGTAAATCATTATATGCCTAGTACAATGACAAATTAGATTTGAGTGTTGTATGGAGCAGTAGTGCTCACACCCTGTGAAGGAAGGGCAGGAAAATCTAGGACAGGACTGTACAGGACAAGGATAGGAGGGGAAGCATGCAGGACAGAGGTAGTGGACCCCGGCTGTAAAACTGAAGTGTGGTGGGAGTGGCTATGTAAATTCTAAACATCTATAGAAACACAATGCAAGTGAGGGGATACCGAGGAAGTTTGCATAGTTATTAGTTATCGTAATGAGTGAGTGGCCCCACTAAGCGAAAAGCAGAAGTATTTCCAGGTGAGTATCTGCGGACACATGCAAGTGAATTGATACCGTCTCGCATGCACAATCACTTTCAGAAGTGATCTGGAATTGCTGCGCCTGCACCGCAGGGGCTGAGGATCCCACCCAACCCAGCCGAGAGGCGGGGTCGAGCCCAGGAGCCCACCTTAGAGTGGCCCAGTTGACAGGACACCACTCACACACACAGAAGGACCCGGGGTGGTCCACTGGCTCCACCAAAGCTCCACCAACCGGAGGACACCGCAGGGGCCCAAAGTCACCCTCCCAGCCAACCCCCTGGTCCCCGACTGCCAGTCATTGGCCGTACCCTGTGCATAGTGACCCGAGTGGTGTAGTGAATTAAAATCTGTCGTGGCCCGTGAGGACCCCCCAGGAATCAGTGTATGTAGCGCATAAAAAAATGGGGATGGGTGTGTGTAACGCATTCACGGGGGGAAGCAAAGCGTCTAGACCAGGAACCAGCACTGATGTACTGAATCCTGGTCCGACGCCCGCACCGGCACCCCAAGAAGTGAGCGGTGTGAGAGAGTGAATGAATGAAGTCAGTGAATGTGTGCTGAGTGAGTGATTAAGAGGAATGGCTCCGCAGGCCGGGCCCATCCAGTGGGACAACTACAGGGAGAAATGACCGTCACACACAGCCTTGCTGTACCGCCCCCTGGAACCTGCCTCCCCCCCCATCCCAGCCAGCGCCCGCTACCTGTCCCAGGGTGCGGAAGGTGGATCCGCCCCCGAACCAGGCAGTGACAAAGCCCCTGAGCGAGCCCCACGGTCAGCAGGGCACCCCCCGCCCCCCACGGGAAGAGGGGTAGGCGACCGCAGCCGGACGCAAGTACCAGAGAGAAGAGGAGAAAGCAGGCGCCACCATCCCCACCAGCAGCCAGAACGGGGAACCAAAGCAGACGCCAGTTAGCACCACACCTGCACACGCGGAACCTGAGCACAGGGTCAAGAAGAGAAGATCCCCAACCCATGCATGTGTCCTTTCATCATGCAAATGAGTGTGAAGTATGAGAAAGGGAAAAAGTAAATCAATACATGAGAAAAAGGAGAAAATAAAACCACAACAACAAAGAATACAGAAGGCAAAACTTTGCTCATTTACAATGTAATATTGTTATTGCCAGATGACATTCTACCCAGGCAGAGGAATCAAAGATCTAGGTTCAGCATCTTGAAAAAGGGTGACCAGCTATCTATGTAATTACTGTATGTAACAGATTTTTTCATTTTAATTTTTTCTAATGCAATATAATTTATGATGAGATTTAACCAGTGATTAATATTGATATATGTTGTTTATTTTTTTATCTATCCATCCATTTTCTTCCGCTTATCCGAGGTTGGGTCACGGGGGCATTAGCTTTAGCAGGGACACCCGACTTCCCTCTCCCCAGCCACTTCCACCAGCTCTTCCGGGGGGATCCCGAGGCATTCTGAGGCCAACCGGGAGACATAGTCTCTCCAGCGTGTCCTGGCTCGTCCCCGGGGTCTCCTCCCGGTGGGACGTGCCCAGAACACCTCACCAGGGAGGCGCCCAGGAGGCATCCTGCGTAGGAGCAGCGGCTCTACTCTGAGCCCCTCCCGGATGACCGAGCTTCTCACCCTATCTCTAAGGGAGAGCCCGGACACCCTACGGAGGAAACTCATTTCGGCCGCTTGTATCCGGGATCTTGTTCTTTCCGTCACGACCCTCAGCTCGTGACCATAGGTGAGGGTAGGAATGTAGATCGACCGTTAAATCGAGAGCTTCGCCTTTCGGCTTAGCTCCTTCGTTACCACAACGGACCGATACAAAGTCCGCATCACTGCAGACGCTGCACTGATCCACCATTCGATCTCTCGTTCCATTCTTCCCTCACTTGTGAAGAAGACAAAATACTCCTCCACTTGGGGCAGGATCTCATCCCCGACCTGAAGAGGACACTCCACCCTTTTCCGACTGAGGACCATGGTCTCACATTCGGAGGTGCTGATTTTCATCCCAGCCGCTTCACACACTGTTGCGAACCGCTCTAGTGAGAGTTGGCGATCACGGCTTGATGAAGCCAACAGAACCACATCATCTGCAAAAAACAGATTTATTTTTCTAGTTCAGTAAAATTGTTTTCTTAGCGATAGGAAATGCAACGAGTATTGATTGTGAATATTAATTTGGGAGGTCGATTATGCTTACATCACAGAGTATGCACAATCTGGGGAAATTGGCGCATAACAGAAAATTCAGCATTTATCAGCATGTGGCTTTTACACAAAACCCAGCAAAGGCAAGATATTTTTGCACAACTGTAGCTACTTACATGCAGAGATCCCGCAAACATTAGTGCATAACAGAAGATCCAGCATTTCTATTAACTATGACTTTTACACAGAACTCAGTAAAGGCAGGGTATTGTTGCAATTTTCACACTGAAACACTGCATCCTGCAGGAAATTGACTTAGTCCCATTTGCACTTCATACAGAAAAGAGAAATTTAGCCTGTTTTATACAGAAACCAGCACGGGCAGGATACTTTGTCCTTCACGTGACAACAATCTCCCATTTTCCTCATACTAATTTTTACATAACTGTTTTTTCAAAATGTTGTGTGAAGATTGACGCTGCTTTTCCCGCCTTCAAGGTGTGTGAGCTGGTGCGCTTCCTCATCGAGAACTGCACCGCCGTGCTGGGCGACGATGTCACCTTGCTCTTTTCCAACTTCAGCCCGAAGGGTGGTGGCAGTGAGCACAGCTCTGGTGAGAGACCCATCGTTATGTTGCGTGACAGTACGATACAAATATGGAACGTCGCCGTCGCTGTTGTCATAGGCGTTCACCAATCAAACGACAAGAGAAAGTCACATGACCTCACACGATGTCTTCTATTGGGATCCCCGGGCATAGGTATTAACACTAGATAAGCCAGCCCGGCTGATCGTCGTGCCTAAATGGCCACCATTTTGAGAAGGTTGTCGTTACCATGAAGGCAACTGCGCGCTACTCTTGTTTACATTTAGACGAACAAAATCAACAGCTTTCATGTATTGTAGTATTTGTCTGCGCAAACGTGGATAATTCAGCTCACCAATAACTTGAGAAAACACCATGGAGTAAATTGCAAATGTTTTTGTTGTTGGTTTTTTTAAATTATTTTGTATTGTTTGTTCTATTTACTCAGTACTTGAGTAATTATTTCACTGTGTACTTTTTACTCTTACTCAAGTATTTTTTTGGAGGACTACTTTTTACTTTTACTTGAGTCACATTATTGTCAAGTAACAGTACTCTTACTTGAGGTCAATGTTAGGCTACTCTGCCCACCTCTGTAGCGGACATCCTCTATTGCTACTCTTACATTTAAGCAACATTTTTGCTCATCAGATCAGCCAGTGTCGTATTAGTTGCACTGACCTTTTGTATTTTTGCGTTGAGGTGCTGCCGGTCGTGGCCTGGTTTTGTCTAGTTCAGCGGACCCGCAAAGCACACGTAACATCGGCGACAAGAGCTGATCCGCTAGTAGATTTTGTATTAATTAGGAAACGCGTCTACAATTATCGAATTAATTTACGGATGTTAATGTTAAATGTATTCAGCGACGGAGCGATGTTAGGGGTTATGTCACATCACAGAATGAACTAACTTCAAATTCAGAAACAGAAAAATTCTGTACTTAATATTTTCCTGGAGGATGCATTTTGGGATTAGCCTTTGAAGTTGGTGATAGTGAAAAAGGAAGTGAAACAGACGATTGTCGTCAGTTCTTTTCCAGAATGATAGTGCTGAAAGAGGAGGATGCTATTCATGTGGCACAGCTTGAAGCAGGCATCAGGTGCAGGTGGAGATGGGCCTGGCTCAAGTTGGGGGCCAAAACAAAAAAGCAAAGAAATTAGGCAAATTTAATTGTAATCATAAATTTTTACATTAACATGTACTTGAGTGGTGTAAATAAATGTTTTTCTGCGTGAAGAAAATTTGTTTATTTTGCTTTATTGTACTCTTCGGAGTCTTCCAGATTTCTTAATTTATGTTAAAATAAAAAAGATTCGCTGCAGGGGGCGGGGGATCCCTCCCATACCCCCACAATTATTTTATTTTGTTTCCCCTTTTACATGTCTTTGGTGTTTGCACTTCTGAACTTCATAAGCAGTATACCGATATACATGTACATATTGAATATGAAATTAAAGTGACTCGTCAGCAGCATTGTAGGCAATAACAAACTGCATAATATATATTTTTTTTTTATAAGCAGTTGATAGTTTACTGTGCACACCACTGTACATATACATAAGCATAAAGCTGTGAATGACAACGAAAGGCAGCGAGAATAGTCAGCAGGGTTGTATGAAACAACAAACTGCATATCTACATAGAAGCGATTAATGGATAGTATAGTAAGTTATACTGTACAGTACATACGCATTTTCAGGTGACCAAAAGGCAGCAAAAATAGTCAGCAGAATTTTATATATTAAAAAAGATATACATGGTGTCAATAAAGAGTATGTATAACAATGTATAATAATGTATGGATGATCCTGAATACACTGTTTTACTGTAAGATGTGAATGTGGAAAGAAGGCAGTATCATCCGCAGCAGTGGGTAGTATAAAAAAACTGTATGTGTATAAATAGTCTATGTGTAAGCAGCTGATGCATAGTATACAGTACTGTACATGTGCAAATGTGAATGGCAACAAACGCAGCAGCGTTGTATGTGCTGACCAAACATTTACTCATTGTGTGTGGTCCCTTCTAGACGCATCGTCGTTCCAAATGAACGACTCGTCGTACGACAGTTTGGAGAACGAGCTGAACGACGAGCCAGAGTCTCCGTCCCAGGACCAACTGCCTCTGCGTGACAAACGTGACAAGCCCGACAGCCGCAGCCGCGACTCGGTTCTCACGCTCAGCGACTGCGAACCCGACACTGAGGGCCGCGCCGATGACCTCCTGTTGCAACTGCCGCCCCTGGCCCGGCCGCGCCGCTTCAGCCCCGCAACGCGCCAGCCCCGCGTCCGCCACGCCAATGGGGTGTCCTCGCAGGGTGCCAGCCGGAGATTGAGGCGAAGCTCAGAGCCCGCCTTGGCCGCCCTCACGGGGGGACGCCTCCCGCTACGCAAGGCCAGCTATGATGCCGCCATGGAGGGCGAGGAAGAGGAGGAAGAGTTCTTGGAGAAGGAGCTAAAGGGGCTCCACCTGAATTCGGAGCAAGACCAGAACAGTGGGCGGCGGAAGAGCAAGCAAGCATCCCCGCCCTCGCTGCGCCTGGACGCCAGCTGCTCCAGCCTCTCCTCGCCAGCCACCTCCCCCACCGGCTCCTCACTCAGCTCCTTAGACTCCGCTTTCTCCCAGTACTCCACCGATTACAGTGCCATCCCGCCGGGGGATGCCCCACTTCGGTCCCCACGGTGCTCTCCGCCGCAGAAGGATCCCCGCCCCAGCGCCCACCCCAACACGTGGATCAAGAAGGACCACCGCCTGTCCCTGAAGCAGCCTCTCAACGGACACGCAAGTGAGGACTTGCCGCCGTCCGCTGGTACCCAAAACGGGACGCCCAACCGGCGTTCCAGCAGTCCTCCGTCCTACCAGCAGGCGCTGCTTCAATTACAAAGCACCTCACCTTTCTACAAGGGGGCGGACAAACCCCTGACGGTGCGAGAGCTTAGGCTCCTCCACGACACGCCACCTGTGGGAGCTGACACTGTCCAGCCCCCCATGGGTGTCTTCTATGGACAAAGTTCCACCACTCTTGTACTTAAACGCCAGAAGTCCCACTCCCTGACGCTCCCTGTCCAGAGCCGGACGCTTCCCCGCCGCCGGTCCGAGCCCGTGTGCCACCCCTCCAAAACGGGCACAGTGGACAGACCCCGGGCCTGCCTGAGGGTGTCGGATGTGGAGCCCCTGTCACCCTCCGCCAACCGCACTGTGCGGGACTACTTTTCCACGACTGGGGACGCGGCGGGCTCCGCACGGCGCAGCCAGGAGGTGGCGCTGGCCATCGCCCAGGCCAAGAGGGAGTGGCACAGTCGGCAGTGTAGCGAGCCGCAATTGGACGATTTCGACCAGCTCTTCTTCGCCGAAGAATCCTACGTGTAACTACCACCTTTGTACATACCTACTTTGTACCCGCTTTTTATTACTCACTGTGGTCTATGTGGTGTGTTTACGGTACCAGGGTGGGAGACTACTTCTGGTTTTAAAAAGGTACCCAGGCACTTCCTGCTTCCCGCCAAAATAAAAGGTGGTTTTGGTTCCGCTGAAACGAACAGAAGTCACTCAGAAGTGAAAAAAGGGGCATCATATGGATAAGGTAGCAGGTATTGATGCACTTCTTAGTGCCATATGTATTAACACAAAATAAGAGCATTTGCATTGATAGCCCGCCAAATTAAGAGCATTAGAGAGGCCACATGCACTTTGGTTTATTAAAAAAAAAAAGAGAATTCACCCAAAAGTGACCAAAAGAGGCACCACATGTGTGAGGTAACAGATACATATTCACTCGCATTAAAAAAAATAAAAAATTCTAACAATGAAAAGAATTCATTCTAGAGGTGCAACAAGTAATCGATTAATCGACAACTGATTTTAAAATTAATCAACTATTTTAATAATCGATTAATCGTTCAGAGACCTTGTTTATTTTAAAATTGTCCACATTATCAGAATTTCAGCCTCTCAACAGTAAATATTGTTCGGTTTCTGTAGTCCGCGATGAAGGCAAACTGATTATCTTTGGTGTTTAATCAAAATAAGACATTTTGAAAACATCTGCTTTTTATTTGGAAAACAATGATCAACATTTTTGTGACGGATGTTACGGCCCAAACAGTAACGGAATCATAATCAATTTTTCACTTTCACTTTGAAATAATGTCCTGTTTTTGAAAAGCAGATTTTGAATTTTTTTTTTTAAAGATGATTCATCAATAAATCCCAAAAATAATTGACAACTTCATTGATTACTAAAATAATTGTTAGTTGCAGCTCTAATTTATTCCAAAGTAACAACAACAGACACCATTTGGATAAGAAGCAGGTACAGATTGACTTCTTGCTTCCCGGGTGCCCATTCACATTCTCCCAAAATAAGAGCATGTAAATCAGTTTTGCTAAAACAAATAGTGATGTATGAGAAGCAAATGAGGCTAAGGTAGCAGACCTAGATGACTTAACTTCCCACTTCCTGGGTGCCATCTGCGATCACAACCTGCCAAATTAAGCGCGTGAAACACATAAGATTAGTTGAATTAATTTAAAAGTGACAAAAATTTGGGGATTGAACTAGCATGCAGTTGCCAAAATGAAAGAGTGTCACCTTTTTACCACATGAATATTTAGTTATTATTTTGTAATGATTAAATCAAGCTGGCAGGTATTTATTTATTAGTGTTAATTAATGCCCATGCTTCTGAATGAGTGCTTTCTACATCCTAATATGGATATTGAAACACCACTTCCTGGCAAAAATTTCCACCGTATCATCTTGTATAATGAAGTAACGCGTCTTCTTCAAACTTTTTCCCCCACATTGTAAAGTTGTTTGTATTTATAATACAGAAATATGTATATGATAAATATGTCTGATATTTGCTATATGATCAAATCAAATTGTATTTTTGTACATGTACTGCTGCTGCTGTCGCCATAGAAACTTTATTTGCTGCATATTTCTGTCTATTGTGTACAACATTTGAATAAAATGCTCTCTTACCACTCTAGCAGTTACAATTTTTTAAACGTTGGGGTTTCAAATTGGAGTGAGGTGTTCAAATTTGGGTTTCAAGCCATGGTTAGCATTTAGCATTTGAAAGCCAGGGTTAAGGTTTTAAAATTAAGGTTTTAAGCAATGGCAAATGATTCAAATCAGGGATGGAAGCTGGGGTTAAGGTTTCAAAGTAGGGTTTTAAGCCATTTAGGGTTTCAAACGGGGGTTATTTAAACAAGGGTTAGGGTTTAAAATTAGGGCTCCAAGACTGGTTAAGGTTTTCAAACAAGGGTTTCATGCCGAGGTTAAGATTTGAAATGAGGGTGGTTTCAAACCAGCGTTAGGGTTTGAAATTAGTTGCTCAACCTGTCACAAAATGACTTCTTCGGCATCTCTTGACCAATTCTTTGGTGTCCCGCCAATCTGCGTTCACTGGCGTTGACAAAAAGCAGCGAAAAAGGCGTAGAAATGCAACGTATGTACACCAAACAAATGAAAAGTTTATTCTGCCTCAAGGCACTCATAACAACGGCATTAAGCAGGCGGGACAAAGTGCGACAGGAACAAACTGTGCTCGCCGGCATCGTCGTGTCCTGACTGACGTTTTTTCTGAACGTCGTCTTTGAACCGTGCTCCAGTGCTACAACAACACTGGCAGGCTGCCACATGCTAACACCACTAGAACATTAACAGCATTGCGGAGCACCCATACAAACTGTATTCAGACAAACTCAGTGTTGGGAATTTGACTTTGGAAATGTAGTTTGTTACAAGTTACCCTGTTGAAAATGTAATAGTACTTGTAAATATTTCTATGACTTTCTCAAAGTCATATAACTAATTACATTTAAATTACTTCTCGTAATTTTCAATCAAATCAACAGGACCCTTGGATGTTTCCTTTAAAATCGTGGCTTAAAAGCATAGATCATTATTTTGGAATTAACCACATTATTGGTGTTTACACAAACAAAGTGAAAACAAAACAGGATGAAATGTAAATACATAATAAATGTGTTTGTTGCATTATATGTGTACAGCGCACATAAAACATGATACCAGGTTGACCAAATGACAAATGTCCACAATTTAGATATGACAAACCAGATAGGGAATGTTCCATAAAAAGTCAGAAATTATAAAGATACAACTATTCAAAAGTCAATGTTCTTTTATGTGTTAAAAAGTATACAGTGTAACTACGAGTCTAACCTTTCCAAAACCTCACACAAACTTTATATAGATTGCACCACAAAGTGGCACTTGGAGGTTATAGCTGGAAAAATATGAGCTGTTTGAGACTACGGGTGAATAGCACATGACCAGAGAAGAGCCAACCACAAGCGTCGGCTTCCAAAGCAGGAAGTCATATGAAAAAAATCTGAGCCTTTTGTGGCTATATTTCCAAATGTAACACAATTGTAATCACAAATATTTCAAAATGCAACTGTAATTTACAGTTGTGCTCATAAGTTTACATACCCTGCTAGAATTTATGATTTCTTGGCCATTTTTCAGAGAATATGAATGATAACACAAACACTTTTCTTTCACTTGTGCTTAGTGCTTGGGTGAAGCTATTTATTATCAAGCAACTGTGTTTACTCTTTTGAAATCATGATGATAACAGAAGCTACACAAAGGACCATGATCCAAAGTTGACATACCCCAGTTTTTAATGGCGTGTATTACCCCCTTTACCATCAATGACAGCTTGGCGTCATGTATGTATGAGCCAGAGTGGCTCAATGATACTGAGGTCAGGAGACTGAGAGGGCCACTCCAGAACCTTCACTTTATTCTGCTGTAGCCAATGACAGGTCGACTTGGCTTTGTGTTTTGGATCATTATCATGTTGGAATATTCAAGTACGTCCCATGCGCAGCTTCTTGCTGATGAGTGCAAATCTTCCGCTAGTATTTTTTGATAACATGCTGCATTTATCTTGCCATCAATTTTGAGCAAGTTTCCAGCGCCTTTGTAGCTCACACATCCCCAAAACATCAGCGATCCACCTCCATGTTTCACAGCAAGAAGGGTGTAACTTTCATTACAGGCCTTGTTGACTCCCATTCAAATGTAACATTTATGGTTGTGGCCAAAATCACTCCAAATGATTTTCTTGCAGAAGTTTTGAGGCTCGTCTCTGTGCTGTTTGGCATATTGTAAGCGTGATTTTTTTTGTGGCATTGGCGTAGCTATGGCTTTCTTCTGGCGACTCGACCATGCAGCCCATTTTTCTTCAACTGCATCTTGAAACATCCACACCACTTTTTTTCCAGAAAGTCCTGTATTTCAGGTGACGTCATCTGTTGTTCTTTCTTTGCATCTCAAACCATTTTCCTAGTCGTTGTGGCAGAAATGTTTGTTGGTCGACCTGATCGTGGGTTGGTTTCAAACAGAATCTCTCATTTTCCACTTCTTAATTTGAGTCTGAACACTGCTGATTGGCATTCTCAGTTCCTTGGATATCTTCTTATTTCCCTTTCCTGTTTTAAACAGTTCAATTAATTACCTTTTCCCGCGGATCTTTTGCTTTCCCCATGACTCAGAATCCAGAGATGTCACTGCAAGGGTCTGTCAGGAGCCCAGAAACTCACTGAACCTTTATATACACACTGATTACAAGCAGACAGGTGTGGATGGTTACCTTTTCGTAACCATTCAAACCCATTTGTGTCAACTTGTGTGCATGTTATCTGGCCAAAATCTCAAGGGTATGTAAACCTTTGATCAGGGCCATTTGTATAGTATCTGTTGTCATTTTGATTTAAAAAGAGTAAACACAGTTGTTTGATAATAAATGGCTTCACCCAAACACTAACCATGAGTGAAAGAAAAGGTTTTTGTTTTATCATTCATGTTCTCTGAAAAATGGCCAAGAAATCATAAATTCTGCCGGGGTATGTAAACTTATGAGCACAACTGTAATTGCACTTTTTCTCTTAGTAATGTATTGGATTACAAGTACATACATTTTGTAATTAAATTGTGTAATCTCATGACATGTAATCAGTTAGTCCCCAACACTGCATATTTCTGCTGCTTGGTTATGTAAGCTGCGCAAGACTGTTTGCGGACAGCATTCCCGAATTACGGCGCTCGGGAGCATCGTGGCCCTATTTGTGATTTAAAGGACTCCATGCAGGCCTTTCAACCTGAAGAGAAATCAAAAAGCCGTCGTTAAACGTGTGCACTGTACGACCCGTGCCGACTGTCAACGATTATACGATTGTCATCAACAGAAGGTCCACGCGGTTAGTTGAAGTGGGACATTGATGTGTTTTCTGCAATCTGCGCCATATCTCATAATTCTTGCAATGACTCAAGTACAAAGACAACTTTAGGTGTTTCCAGCAAAGCTTAAAGATTCAAATTAAGAGTTCCAAGCCTTGGTTACCATTCCAAACTACACTGCAAAAAATATTTGTTGTCTTATTTCTAGTAAAAACTAATCCAATTATACTAAAATTAGACTATCACCTAAAAAGAAAATTGTTTTTAGACAATTTTCAATTGTTTCAAGCTAGGTTTGACTACAAATAAATAGGGGGTAAAATGTCAGTGGATTAAGTTTTTTTTTTTTTTTTTTTTAATTACTCCACTGTCAATTTTTTTCTACTTATTTCAAGTGAAATTTTGCTTGCAACGTGATAATTAAAATATATACAAATGTAAGTGTTACGTGATGAGTCTTATATTATGTCACGGCTGCTGTTTCAGCAACCTGAGTCAAAGTAAGGTTTCAAAGAAAAAAGTTATGTTTTCAAATTAATGTTCCAAGCAGAGGTGGGTTCTGATTTCAAGTTAGGCCTTTATGGCAGTATTAAGGTTTAAAATGATAGATTTTAAAGAGGGGTAAGGATTTCAAGCAAAGGTTATTGTTTCGGGTTTGAAATTGGGGTTTCAAGCCAGGTTTAGGGTTTCAAGTCAAGGTTAGGGATTTCAAATTCTATCCATCCATCCATTTTCAGTACCACTTATCCTCACTAAGGTTGTGGCTGTGCTGGAGCCTATCCCAGCTGCCACTGAGCGAGAGGCGTGGTCCACCCTGAACTGGTCACCAGCCAATCGCAGGGCACAAAGAGACAAACAACCATTGCACTCACATTCACACCTGCGGGCAATTTAGAGTCTTCAATCAACCTACCGCGCATGTTTTTGGGATGTGGGAGGAAACCGGAGTACCCGGAGAAAACCCACACGGGCACGGCATACATGGGAGGCCGAATTCATGGTTATGGTTTTCAGCCAGGTTTAGTGTTTCAAACTTGATAAAGTTTAAGGTTTCAAGCAAAAGTTAGGGTTTCAGATTAAGTAGTGGTAGGGTTTCAATTTGGGGTTTCAAGTCAGGGTTCAGGTTTGAAGTTGTGGTTTCAAACAAAGGTTAAGGCCTCCAACTAGGGTTAGGTTTTGAAATTAGGATTTCAAATCAGGGAAGACCCTCTTCTTCAAACATTATCAAAACTTAAAAGCCAGTTGTTTTTAGTTCTATTCTCGTATTTTTCCTTTTGATTTTGGGGGGGAAATTATTATGTGCAGCACTATGTGCTGCAGATCCCGTGCATGAAAAGTTCTATATAAAATAAAGTTTTGATTTATTAGTTTAAAAACAATGTAATAATGTAATCATGACATCCTATTGCCACCTTAAATCTTGCGTAACCCTTGACGGGACAAGGGTGCGCTTTATGAAATATGAAAATATCATGAAACAAACAAACAAGATTACCATGGCGCATTCCCACTCAGCTCGAGGTCAAATCTCCTCCCTGGGCAAACACATTATGATTAGCTATTGTGTCATGACGTCATCCATTGTGAAAAGCCAAATAGGACAGTCCTCTACACACAAAGGTCGAGATGGAAGTGTTTGAAAGAGGTTAATATTCGATTCCTGATGACAAATGGAGTTAAAGCTCACCTCTAATGCAAATTGTGGTATTTTACTGACACCTTGTGGAGAAAGTGAAAAATCATGCAGGCTGATTTTTGATGAGTCTGGGTTGCCCTGGCAACGAGCTGTCGTACTCCAAAGTGGTCACACGGTGTCAGTGTTTTACACCAATTTTAAGATAAAGCTGGATGCTGTTTCAACACACACCTTAAAATGCAACTGTTGACCACAAAAAGTTGTAATCGTGTAGCAAAAGGCCCCACACAATATTAGAGTTTGTCACAAAAATTATATTTGGCCATAAACGTAATGTTTTTTTTCCAAAAGAATGCAATACTTTGCCAATGAAAGACCATATTTGCTCACAAAAATTGTCAAGGTTGTCTTCATGCGCATGTCACAATCCTTTACTGGCTTCATTCATCACTTTGCATGTGCCCTTCATTTGACTAGGACAGATAAGCATGGATATGACTCACACAGGAAGCTGCTGGGTGAAGAGCATGTGAGGCGCTTACTTTACTCTTATTCACTCATACACTCACTCGTCAGGTGATGAATATGGAACTTTTTATCATCTGACCTTTTCCTCATAATACTAAGACCTTTTCCTTGTAATAATTCAACTTCATCCATGTGAAGTGTTTATTTACAATCCAACTTTTTCTCAAAATGTTCACTTTATACTCATTAAAATATAACATTTGTCTGAGTATATTTTGAGTATTTTAAAAAAAGAGCTTTTTTTTGGTAATGTTTAGGTAATTTCTTAATAGTTTGACTTTATGCTCATAAAGGACAACTTTTTTTATTGGAATTTCAGTACGTTTTGTCTTTCAAAAGTTACCATTTTATTTACATTACATCCCTTTTCTCATAACAGTTCTTGTAAAAATATTACCTTTTCCTTGAAATATTTCAACTTCATTCTTGTTAAATTGACTTTGTTCACTACATTTTCTAACCATTTTTTTCTTCTAAAAATAACTACTTTATTTTCATGAGTTTAGGACTTTTCTTTTGCTATTTGGACTATTCTTCACTTACGACAAAAACAAAACTAAAAAAACTGTCATGTCTTTTTGTCATTTATTCTCTAAATATTTTGACTATATTCTTGCAAAATTACATTTTTCTCATATTTCAACTTTATTCTTTAAACTTCTTCCCCTGTAAAATTGGTACTTCATTCTCATAAAACTAATTTTTATTAAAAATATTTATATATTTTTTCACTTCATAGTTCAACTTTACTCTGGCAATATTTCTACTTTTTTGTAACCTTTTTGTGTTTTTTTTTTCTTTGAAAAATGAATATTTATTCTTGAAAAAAAATTCTTTTTTAGTATTCCATATTTTTCCTCATAAAATTATGGCATTTTTTCTTGTAAAATGAATACTTTCCCCCTTCAATATTTCAACTTCATGCTTTTATTTATAAAATCCAAATTTTCCCCATTAGTAAAATCATTGCATTATCATCATATACAGCGGCAGAAATAAGTATTTAACACGTCACTGTTTTTCTCACTAAATATATTTCCAAAGGTGCTATTGACCTGAAAATTTCACCAGATGTTGGGAACAACCAAAGTAATCCATAAATACAAAGAAAGTAGAAAAAATAAGATCATAAATTTTGTTGTGTGTAGAAATGTGAAATGACACAGGAGAAAAGTATTGAATACATGAAGAAAGGGGCGGTGCAAAAAGGCAGGCGTGGAGTGCTTCAATGAGACCTGGATTTGGCAGGTACTGTTGTCAGAAGGAAAACTGAGTAATGCACTCTGCCTCCATGGCCTGTAAGTAAATTCCTTGTGTTTTTTTTGGACATACTTGGCAAATAAAGATGATTCTGATGAAACAAATCTAATCTTTACCCTTTGTGGACACATGACTAATATTACTGCAGCTTACTGAGTCAGTTGTGAAACTTCAAGTTTTTCTCTATTTCACTGCCCCCAGGTGGCCAACACACACACTAGGAGGAGCAGCACAATCTCCATTGAATTGAAGCAAAAATGCGGCAAAGACCGTTAACATTCTTAATCTTGTTAATCTTAACATTCTATTGAATCATGTCAGTTTGCTGTTATAAGATACAATAGCATAGTTATTTTTTTCCATTGTCATGAGAGTGTGGTCACGGCAATTTAAACTCGTATCTCAAGGCACCACTGTGACTGTACTTTTCCTGTAATATACAAATATTTTCACCCAGAAATGACGACCTTTTCCTGCTCATGGTTTTACTTTTTTTTTGTAGGAGTAAGGAGGAAAAAAAATAATAATAATAAAATAAAATCTGGAGCTTGTTGGAGAAGGGAGGGGCGAGTGAGTAAGTGGTGACTGCCTGACTGGTGAGAGAGCGTGTGAGGCGAGCGAGACTGAGGCGAGCCGCTCACCACTACCACGCCTCACTATAGCAACTTGCTCAGCCATATTGACAGTACGCGTGAGTGTGTGACGACGCTTACCCGTATCACTGAGCTCCGTTTCCGAAGCAGCGGGCTATTTTTACCCGCAGCGTGGATATATATAAAGCGGCAGCGCTCGGGTCAGGAGGAGGAGGTGCAGAGTTTGGACCGGTGGCGGCGGGGTGACAACACTCCATCGCAGGCATCCTTTACTTTGACGCAGCGCGGCCGTGCTGGTGAGTTGGAACCGGAGGTGATTCTCTTTGTCAAGTCTGGATATTTGTCGCTTCTTCGGCGCTTTCCGGCGCAGAATTCGCGGACATTTTGAAGCTGCGCGGAGAGCGGTGAGGTATCACTTTTGTCGGCGAGGTGAGGTGCGTCATTGGCGGCCAGGCTAATTAGTTTTACCCCCAGTATACAGGGGGCATCTCCGGAATGACTTGTAGCCACATTTTTTACGCTGCCTCGTGCATTGTTGGGATACCATTGTAACGTGTGCTTCGTTGAATGAATATTAATGATGTTTATAGCAACTTTTTTGGGGGTCTCGATATCTACCTGGCTGCAGTGCCCACTGACAGCCAGAGTGCTCGACCGGTACTGGCGCGGGAACAACACTCCACCGCAGGCACCCTTTACCGCGACACAGCGCGGTCGTACAGGTGAGTTCGAACCAGGGGTGATGCCTTTTGAAAAGTTCGGATATCTGTCGCTTCTTCGGCGTTTTCCGGGGCCGACTCGGCGGTCATTTTGGAGGTGAACGGAGAGCGGCGAGATGTCACGATGTTCTCCGAGGATGAGGTGCGTCATTAACGGCCAGGCTAATGAGCTACCGGGGGCACCTCCGGGTCACGTTTAATGACTTAGCCGAATTCATGAGCTGGCTCTTGTCTTGTTGAGACGTTACATTGACGAAATTTGTGAAGATTACAAGCGTGTTTTTTTGGTCTGGAGACGTATACCTGGCTGCCCACTAGTTATTGGTTAATCTTAGCCCGTGGCTACATCGACTGACGTTAACGCGAATGGCTTTGACACGTTGAGGCACATTAAGTTAGCCCGAATACGTTTGTTCCAGTGAGTCATCTCCACTTCCTTTTTATAAAGCCGCTCTGAATCACTCCCCCATCATCCGCTATTTTAGCCCGTTTAGCACGTCACCATGTCATTTTAAACGGCAGTTAAATAAGCCGTCTGCACCGCCGTTAGCCAGGGGACACTCCTGGCTCAAACCGAAGCGGTGAGTTTTAAAGTCCGCTGATTGGCGAAGCAGCAGCGAAGGAGCATCGTGATTGGCTGCCTTGCGTGTCGCTCAGACCCACTGCCACAAGGTCCTCCTTACAGCCCCGCTGATTGGGCAACAGGGAGTGGAGGAGTGTTTTAATTGGCGGCATCCTTTGTTGCTTACGCCTTTTCGACAGTTCCTTGGCACGTCAGGGTAGTTAGTGTGGAAATTGAAACTTATATTTTTACATTACATCTTTTTTTTCCGTTGTATTTCTTGTGAAGTGTTTACTTTTTTTCCCCCTAGTAAAATCTAACTTCTTTCCTCGTAACAAGTCTGCGTTATTTTTATAAACAAAATATTTTATTTCATAATATTGTGATATTTCTTTCCTTTAAAAATGATGCTTTATGCTCAGAAAATTATGAACTTTTTTTTTTCTTGTAAAATGCTTATTTTTTCTGTTGAAACTAAGCCATTTTTCTAGTCATCGTTTTGGGAATTTATTCTCTTAATAGTTTGACTTTAGGCTCCTAAAACTTTCTCTCAGAATGTTAGAATAGTTTTCTTGCTAAATTTGTATTAATTCACAACTTGATAATTTTAATTGTACTTAATGTATCTCATAATATTTCTTGTATAAGTACTTAATGTATCTCATAATATTTCTTGTATAATTGTGTTGTTTTTGTTATATTTCAAATTTATCCCACGACCCTTGTGAGGATAAGCGGCTCAGAAAATGGATATTTCAAATTTATCCATCCATCCATTGAGTTTCCGTACCGCTTATCCCTATCCGAGCTGACTCTTGGCGAGAGGCAGGGTATACCCTGAACTGGTTGCCAGACAATCGCTGGGCACACATAGACAAACAACCATTCGCACTCACATTCACACCTACGGACAATTTAGAGTCTGCACTTAACCTACCATCAATGGTGCCACAGTTACCTTGAAAAGTAACTTGGTTACTTTACTGATTACTTTTTTCTAACTTAGTTACTTTTGAAATAAAGTACCTTTTTAGTTACTTTCTGCAGCTGCCAAGGGGCAGGAATATCACTTATCCACTCACATTCGCACCTATGGGCAATTTAGAGTCTTCCATGCATGTTTTTGGGATGTGGGAGGAAACTGGAGTACCCGGAGAGAACCCACGCAGGCACGGGGAGAACATGCAAACTCCACACAGGTGGGATTTGAACCCGGATCCGCAGAACTGTGAGGTGGATGCGCTAACCAGTCGTCCAACCGTGCCGCCCACACGCAAACCTTTTTTAAATTATGATCTAAATAAATAAATTAATATATGGGAAGCATAGTACTAGCAGTGTGATAGGCCCGTTCGCTTGTCCCTCACACCTTGTCCTGTTTACTGTCACACCGTCTAGTAGCGACCAAATTAGAACTCATGTGAGAAAGAGGCTTCTTGCTTGTTGACACCAGATAGCCGTGCAGCAGGGTTTTAGAGTCCTCTCTCTCTCTCTCTCTCTCTCTTTTTTTTTTTAAACTCACATTGCATAACCACAGAAAAGGACCTTATTGCCAACTTGCAAATTTTGGAGCGGAAATTAATAAAATTATGAAAAAAAACAATTTTACAATTACAATGTTTAAGAAAATGAATTTGCCATAGTACTAGGGAAAAAAAGTCATATTTGAGAATAAAGTCATAATATTACAAGAAAAAAGTTGCAAAGTTTGGAGAATAATGTCATAACATTCTGGAAATAAATGTAATTTTATGAGTACAAATGTGTAATTTCAGAGAATAAAGTCAAAATGTTACTAGGAAAAAAGCGGCGAATTTTCAAGAAAGAACGATGCAAATTTTTTGGGAACATGGAAAAGTCTTACATTTTAAAAAATACAAGAAAAAATCTTTATGGAATCTAAGTCAAAATCTAACAAAGAAAAACACATAATTTTAACACTCATGCAAGGTTGGAATTTCTGTGATCGAATTCATAAAATTTCAGTGACAAAGTCAGAGAATCTTGAGAATAAAATTGAAATATTACATGAAAAAGTCACGTTTTCAAGAATTAAGGCATAATAGTACAAGTAACAATTTTTGTTCAATAAAGTTATAATATTTTGAGGGGAAAAAAATTACATTTTTATGAGTAAACAATGGAAATTTGAAAGAATAAAGTCAAAATATTACACTTTAAAAAAAAGTCTCAATTTCAAGAACAAAATCAAAATAGCATGAGAAAAAGTCACACATTGTAAAACATTGTTTTACATTTTTTTTTAAGATTAAAGTTTAATTTAAAAAAGTAACAAATAAAGTTGTAATATTGCAAGAAAAAAGTGGCAAGAAACCACTATCTAACTTGTGTCCTTGAGCAAGACACTGATACCCCGAAATGCTCCCCGGGCGCTTCAGCTGACCCCTGCTCCAGTCTGTTCCACTAACGTGTATGTGTTCACTGTGATGGGTAAAATGCAGAGAACAAATTTCGTGTACATACATGCATGTTCATGATTCTTCTTCTTCTAATGACCTATTTTTGTCTGTTCTTGTGTACCGTATGTCACTCTTAACATTGCTGATTTCGCCAAGCTGTCCACTTATTTCCCCCCTTTCAGCTGCATTTCTGTTTTGCTACATAAATCCTATGGTCAAGTTTTTTTTTTTTTTTTTTAAAGTTATTCGAAGTCAAATGCTAACAAGAAACAAGATAGCATCTGTTCCTTGTAACCGCTGTTAGAAAATAGTGACACCTCTCCCATATCAATGTATAAATTCTTATTATTACTACTGTAAAATGTGGTTTGTACAGAAATGTATTCATAATTCAGTCAATTCTCACACGAGTTGCCACTGTCAGGCTGTATTTTGTACATTTGTTGATGTATATGTATATTACCAAAAAGCACTAGAGGAGTATGACAAAGTTGAATCAGGAAGTGTCAACGGAAATGAAAATGCTTAGTGTGAGGATTTATCTTAACCGCGAGGTCCCTCGTACATTGTTGTCTTTACACAAGTTCTTATATACCAAATGTATGCAACAGATTATCATAGAACGAATGCAGAGAATATTACACATTTTTGTCATACTTAAATATTCAGATTTTGCCATGAATTAACAACTTTAATTCTCAAAGACATTTCAACATTTTGATTATTCTATTAACTATTGGAACATTTTTCCTGTTTAAAAAAAAACATGATATGGTGTTACATTTTTATTATATTCTATTGTATTTTATTCTATTTTAGAATGAAATATTGTCATTGTTTTTGTAAAAATTGTGTTCATTTAAAATCCTGTAAAAATCGGACTGTGTTGTCTAAATATGATTTATTTATTTATTATTATTTTTCCCCCCTCCTAATGTTACTACATTTTTATGGTATTTTTTTGTGAACTTAAAGTATTCCGTACAATTTGACTTTTTGTATTACATAAAAATGTATTTAGAATTTCCTGTATTTTGTTTTACATTATTCTCATAATATTACAACCTTATTGGAAAATATTGTTTCAAAATGATGACTTCTTTTCCTATTAATATTTAGTCTTTGTTCCTATTTAAAATCTTTTGTAATACTGTGACTTTATTCTGAAATAGTCCAACCTTTTTCTTGTAAAGTTATTCTTTAATCTCGTATTATTATGACTTTTTCCTTGTAAAATTTAAAAGATTTACTCTTAAAATCTGAATATTTCATTTAAAAATGCCACTTTTTTGGTAATAAAAGTACAACTTTATTTTTAATATGACTATTCTCATTTAGAAAATTAGCATTTAAAACTTTTTTTACACACACACATAGAGAGAGAGAGAGAGTACTTTTTTAAAAGTGTAAAAGTGACTTTTTCCCCCCCTCATATTTGCACTTTTTCCCTGTTGTTAATTTCTTTCAATTTTTCGACACAATTCTCCCTGTAGTATTATTATTCTGCAGGTTATCCCATTTACAAGGCAGCAAACTTCTGAACAGAGCTGATCTGTGTTTCAGCACACATGCGCGCACGCACACGCACACAGCAGGTCACTTTAGGTGTGCGTTGCCATAAAACCTGGACCATTAAAATGATTGCGTTTTACCGTGTGCAATCATATTTACTGTGTTGGATGAGGAACAAAGCTGATTGACGAAGTCTAGCCAAAACTCATAACAAAGCGATTAGAGTGGAGCTATAAAATTACACGTCAGGTCTATTTACTAAACCAACACGGAACCATCAGTGTGTACTGTCTGTATATACAGTATATAGGTCACCAGGAGGCTCTCTCAAGTGGACCTGCATTATTATTATTATTTTTTATTTTTTTGCTGATAAAGTCCATGTCAGGAATTAATCCAAAGGATTAAAAATGTGCACGTTCATCTTCTCACTAAAAGAAATCACTGGATGAAAGGACTTGATGGGTAGCAGACATTTTGTGGTGACTGACACAATGCTAGTTTTGAAGTGAAAAAAATGAAGGGGAAATAGTGCAACACCACGACAGCGTTAATGAGTTTAATTCTATAATGAGAATAAAGTAGGGCAATGAAGAGAAATGAGTTGAAACATTACGGGAGGGAGTCAGAATAATTTTTATTTTGTATTTTTCAAAATATTGCTAAAAAAAGATGTAATTTTGAGAATAATGTAGTAATTTTATGAGAACATTTTAAAATAGGGCGGCACGGTGGACGACTGGTTAGAGCGTCAGCCTCACAGTTCTGAGGACCCGGGTTCAATCCCTGGCCCTGCCTGTGTGGAGTTTTCATGTTCTGCCCGTGCCTGCGTGGGTTTTCTCCGGGCACTACGGTTTCCTCCCACATCCCAAAAACATGCATGCTAGGTTAATTGAACATTCTAAATTGCCTGTTGGTGTGAATGTGAGTGCGAATGGTTGTTTGTTCCTATGTGCCCTGCGATTGGCGACCCTAGTGAGGAGAAGCGGCTCAGGAAAATGGATGGATGGATTTTAAAATGGTTGAGAATAAAGTTGTAATGTTAGGAGACAGAAAGTGGCATGAGAAAGTTGGCACAAGAAAAATGTAATCATCTGAGCAAAAAGTTGTAATAGTATGAGTAAAAAGTCAGAATGGTACTAGAAAAAGGTGGTATGCAATGTTAGGGGGTAAAGTTATGAATGATAGACGGCTAAAAGGTTGTAATGTTACAAGAAAAATGTCTTAATTGAGAAGAAAATCTTAGTTATGAGAAAAAAGTAATAATGGTATGAGAAAAAATTCATCATGGTACGAGTAAAATTCATAATGGTATGAATTGTTTCGGCCGCACGGTGGCCGACTGGTTAGAGCGTCAGCCTCACAGTTCTGAGGACCCGGGTTCAATCCCTGGCCCCGCCTGTGTGGAGTTTGCATGTTGTCCCCGTGCCTGCGTGGGTTTTCTCCGGGCACTCCGGTTTCTTCCCACATCCCAAAAACATGCATGAATTGGAGACTCTAAATTGCCCGTAGGCATGACTGTGAGTGCGAATGGTTGTTTGTTCCTATGTGCCCTGCGATTGGCTGGCAACCAGTTCAGGGTGTACCCCGCCTCCTTGCCCGATGATAGCTGGGATAGGCTCCAGCACGCCCGCGACCCTAGTGAGGAGAAGCGGCTCAGAAAAAGGATGGATGGATGGATGAATTGTTTCTAAATGTACAAGGAAAAAATTGTCATTCTACAAGAAAAGAGTCGTAATGATACTAGAAAAAAAAAGGTGTAATGGTACAAGATAAAGTCCTAAGGTTACGTGACAAATTCATAATAGTATGACTTGAGAAGTCATAATGGTACGATTAAAAAGTTCTGATAAAAAAAGTCTTATCGAAAACAGCTGTAATGTGATGTGTAATGTGAGAGGCTGTCACATTACAAGAATAAAATTCTTATTATTACTACTGTAAAATGTGGTTTGTACAGAAATGTATTCATAATTCAGTCAATTCTCACACGAGTTGCCACTGTCAGGCTGTATTTTGTACATTTGTTGATGTATATGTATATTACCAAAAAGCACTAGAGGAGTATGACAAAGTTGAATCAGGAAGTGTCAACGGAAATGAAAATGCTTAGTGTGAGGATTTATCTTAACCGCGAGGTCCCTCGTACATTGTTGTCTTTACACAAGATCTTATATACCAAATGTATGCAACAGATTATCATAGAACGAATGCAGAGAATATTACACATTTTTGTCATACTTAAATATTCAGATTTTGCCATGAATTAACAACTTTAATTCTCAAAGACATTTCAACATTTTGATTATTCTATTAACTATTGGAACATTTTTCCTGTTTAAAAAAAAAAAACATGATATGGTGTTACATTTTTATTATATTCTATTGTATTTTATTCTATTTTAGAATGAAATATTGTCATTGTTTTTGTAAAAATTGTGTTCATTTAAAATCCTGTAAAAATCGGATTGTGTTGTCTAAATATGATTTATTTATTTATTATTATTTTTTTCCCCCTCCTAATGTTACTACATTTTTATGGTATTTTTTTGTGAACTTAAAGTATTCCGTACAATTTGACTTTTTGTATTGCATAAAAATGTATTTAGAATTTCCTGTATTTTGTTTTACATTATTCTCATAATATTACAACCTTATTGGAAAATATTGTTTCAAAATGATGACTTATTTTCCTATTAATATTTAGTCTTTGTTCCTATTTAAAATCTTTTGTAATACTGTGACTTTATTCTGAAATAGTCCAACCTTTTTCTTGTAAAGTTATTCTTTAATCTCGTATTATTATGACTTTTTCCTTGTAAAATTTAAAAGATTTGCTCTTAAAATCTGAATATTTCATTTCAAAATGCCACTTTTTTGGTAATAAAAGTACAACTTTATTTTTAATATGACTATTCTCATTTAGAAAATTAGCATTTAAAACTTTTTTTACACACACACATAGAGAGAGAGAGAGAGAGTACTTTTTTTAAAGTGTAAAAGTGACTTTTTTTCCCCCTCATATTTGCACTTTTTCCCTGTTGTTAATTTCTTTCAATTTTTCGACACAATTCTCCCTGTAGTATTATTATTCTGCAGGTTATCCCATTTACAAGGCAGCAAACTTCTGAACATTAGCCGTCTATCATTCATAACTTTACCCCCTAACATTGCATACCACCTTTTTCTAGTACCATTCTGACTTTTTACTCATACTATTACAACTTTTTGCTCAGATGATTACGTTTTTCTTGTGCCAACTTTCTCATGCCACTTTCTGTCTCCTAACATTACAACTTTATTCTCAACCATTTTAAAATCCATCCATCCATTTTCCTGAGCCGCTTCTCCTCACTAGGGTCGCCAATCGCAGGGCACATAGGAACAAACAACCATTCGCACTCACATTCACACCAACAGGCAATTTAGAATGTTCAATTAAGAATAAAATTGTAATGTTTCAAGAAAAAAACTTGCGAGTCAAAAAATGCTGAGTGTGAAAAGAACAATTCTTACACCTTCTCAATCAATGTACAAGAAAACGCTAAACTCGCTAACATTTTAGCTAAAAAAAAAAACCAACAACAAAAGTACCAATCTCAGCAGAAGCATAGAGAGAAGGCTGCATGGTCTCCTATTCTAGGCCACGTTTACCTTCAGGACTTGTCCTAAAAGAGACGTAATGATTGGAAGGTGTCACATTTAAGTCAGCGTCCTTAATTCCGGAAGCCTGGATGGGATTATAGAAATGACAAGATCCATTTTAATATGTAAATCCTCTTGCAGTGAAAATGTTGGAAAGACAGTGTGACCTACATTAACTGTACAAGTCTTTTGGTAAAGTTCCAAACTTAACACTTTTTATTTCATTTTTAACGCCATTGTCTGTTGTTGTGTTGTCAGCAGGAAGACAGAGGACGACTTCTTTTTCTTTTCTCATCAACAGAGGACGGGCAGAGAGAGGATGAAGATGCCCAAGCCGGTGAGTCTTTCCCTTTATATTACCATTAGAAAGTCAACATAGCCACAAGGTGGACATACAAGATTTATATTGAATAGCGACAACGGTGGACAATCACATGAGGTAAAAACTCAAAATTCGCTGTAAATTTTAGACAATCAAAATCACTTTTTTTTAATAGCACTTTTCATGCATGAAAAAATGCAACCCAAAGTGTCTCACAGATATAAAAACGAACAATTAAAATAGCAAGAAATATGCAAAAACTCACCCCTCCCTTCCCCATACACAAACACGCCCATACGAACACACACAGACCCGCACGTACACAAACACACCACCGGTTGACAAATACTATAGCAAGCGACATGGCAAGACACTGACGATCCTGGATGAGGAAAGAAATCCTGTGGGAGCCATGCACACCAAATGGTGCCACAGCCTGTAACCACAGAGGATGCCACCACAGCTGGGGTAGCCAGAGGGGCCTTCCCACATTGTGCAGAGCCCCCCAGGGTTCTGGTCCAGGGAAACTGCAGGATGACATCCCAGCGGGCAGAACGAACACACCTCCCTGCGTGGAGGCTTCCATGAGGAGACATTGGAGTAAGACTAAAAGAAAATAGGAACGGGTTAAAAACAGAATGATAATAGGCTATACAATAAATAGGTTAAAAAGAATATTTAAATTAATAAGCAAATGAGTAGCTAAATGTCTAAATAAAGAAATCAGTTAAAATCTATATCAATAAAAAATAAAAGAATAAAAAGCTAAAGCAAACACGTGAGTCTTGAGTCTCTTAAGACTTAAGACCTCTCTTAGGACCTTAAGACTTGCAAGGTTTAAAATGATAAAAGTATATCAGATACTGGAGATATGATGGCCCATGGTCGTTAAGACATTTGGAAACTAGTAAAATAACCTTAAAATCGATCCTGAAACACATGGTGAGCCAATGCAGTGATCTTAAAACCGGTGTAATGTGCTCATCCTGTTTACAATTAGTGCTTTGTCTTTTGTCCTTGTTTCTCTCTCCCTTTTAGAAACTTTGTTCTGTTCGAGTGATCAAGTCTGATTCTCAATAAACCTGAATTGTAATACTAAGGAACCACAGCGGAAGCTTAAAAACTACACTGTGACACAGTAAAACTGTTCTGGAATAAAAGGGATACAGATTTTCCATTCTGCTTGACCTAACAGACGAACAGGGCAAAAAAAGAAAGAAAGAAAAAAAAAAAGTGAAAATTCTAAATCGTCCAGAAGTTAATATACAAGGTTTTCATCAAATGGATGTGGATGTAAAAGCTTACTTAGTAGACTTAAAAAAATTTTTGTTGCATTTCGACAATATGGACATAAGAATAATTGTCAGAAAGTGAACATACACTGTAGCGGCAATATGGACGTACAAAGTCCAAATTGCCGTGAAGTGGATTTTCAAACTTTTCATCCAACAGTTACAATGTAGGTGCAAATGTAAAAGTGTATTTATTCAGTGAATACAAAGTCCTTCAGCTAATCAGTTGCCTCCTGGTTTGTTGAGTGGAGGGTGGCTAATCCTCCTCTCAGTCTGGAGAAGGCACGCTTCAATGATGTGTTCGATTGTCTGCTCCTCTCCGCAAGTGGACTGGGTACTGCCCATCTATGAAGGTTGGCCAAGTACGGACCATGACCAGTCCTATATCTATTAATGGTTGAACACTAGCTCCTTGAAAGCTCTGTGCCAGGGACTTGTTGAGTAGGGTCTAACACCAGATGTTTATTGGGGACCTCCTCGAACGCCCATTCCTTCTTCCAAGCTGCTTGGATGGTAAAGTCAGCTGGTGGGAAGTTCTTCCAGATGAGGCGTCTTGATGGGAGTCAAGCAGTGGGTGGGTTGAGGATATCTTGATGGATCGGTAGATGGGGGTAGCCTTCAATCTTTTGGAACATCCTTTGAGTAGATGCTGTTCACCAGATGTGTGGGGGAGCAATGTTTGATAAGATAGGGAGCCAGGGGAGTGGTGTTGAGCGAATTGTCCCAGTTATGATTCACATGGTTGTGTTGAGCTGGGTGTCCATTTGGTGTGTAAGGAGGGGCATAATATTCTGCTGCAGAGTACACAACGGCTAGTGCTGTGTTGCTAAGTGTGGAAGTTGATGCCCCACAAAATTGTCATAAAGTGGACATACAAGATTTTCATCAAATAGCGACAATGCGTATATCAACCTTTTCTAAAAAGTCAAAATGGGTATTCATCGAATTACAAAAATGTGAAAGTTTTCTTTAGCTAACAAATATAAACAAAATGGTTTTGTTTTTTTTCAATGTGTTAGAAAGCCAGAATTGTCAGAAAGTGGCCAGAGAGAGAGAGAGAGAAAGAGAGAGGCACTTTGTTGAAGTCCACCTCAGCTATCCAATGCCACCTTGAGGGGAAACTCCCCGTCTGGTTACCTTATCCCCCGTGTCCCCTACACAAACACACAGGACCCTTTCACTGCCTGCTCTGTGCATTGTGGCACCCTGCAGCCATGCTTGTTAAAAAAACGTGTCTCCTAGCTTAGCTTCGTTAGCTGCGTATCAGGCCGTTAAAACGGCGCCGATGCACTGCGGGGCCTCCTCAGGTTGTCTTTTAATGCTGTTTGTGTGCGTGTATCCTCAAAGGCCCCCAGTCGCCTGCAAAAAAATGTATTTAACAAAGACGAAATATCTCGAATCAAGGCGAAATATTCTTGTTCTTTGTCTGCCAAGATATTTTTTCTTACCAGGCAGAGCATTTTACTCTCATTCTCAAAATCTCATTGTATTCCACTGCAAAAACTGGTCTTAAAAACAAGGTAATGAAGTGGTGGTTGTCATTAGTTGAGCAAACTTGCCAATAGAACAGGAAAATTTGCCAAGCCAAGTTTTTGCAGTGTAGCCCTAGTGTGTGCGCTTACATACCTGAATCTAATGACCGCGCCTCGTCCCCGCTTATCTTAATCTCATGTTTCATTTATTATAAAGCCTGCAAGCGTCCCACAATGCAACGCTTCACACACAAGAGCAACTTGATCGCTTCCTTTTGCTTATATGACACAGCCTACAAATAGAGCTGATGTAACGCAGCGGCATTCAGTTGCAAGGTGCATTGCCGCATCCCATAAAAAGCTATTTTCTGTTTTATTTAAATGCATGTAAGAAATCAAAGGAGAACACACACGTGGCAACAATACAACCCCCAAAAGATAAAATAAACAGAACCCTAAAGGAGGTCGAATGGTGCAGGACAATCTGTTGAAAGACAATGATTTTCCAAATGGTTGTACTATAGCTCTCTTAATGAAGTCATAGCATTGAGAGAAAAAAGGTCATGTTTGGAGAACAAAGTCGTAATGGTACAATAATAAAGTTGGAAATTTACAGAAAAGAAATGCTACAAGAAAAATAAGCAATAGTCAGAGAAAAAAATTGGTGTGATGGTAATAGACATATTTAGGGTAAAAAGGTTGTATAATAAGGAGAAAATGTTGGAATGTTACAAGACTAAAGTCTCTTAATATTACAAGAAAAAAGCATAATGTTACTAGAAAAAAAATTGTCATCTTATGAGAGGCATTGTCTGATGTAAACTCAGTCCTACGAGCCCTATTTGTTCTTGGGAAGGGAAGCCATATTTCTTCCCAAGGAAAACAAAATGTGTTCAACACCAACAAAGGAGAATCAGCATGGTCACATCTGTTCAAAGACATGGATTCTTTATACGCTTAAATCAGCCCCAAGCAATGCGCATGAAGCCTTGTTAATCCACGCCATGATGTCGTACATTATTCATTTATCACATGCTGTAGGTGTAACACGTATGAACGTGTGTGTTTGCGTGTGTCTGCATGCGTGTGTGTGCGCGAGTGAGAATAACCATAAAATTAAGAGAAAAAGGTAAACTGTTATGAGAAAAAAGCTGTAATTTTACTTGAAAATATTCTAAATAAAAATTTGCAATTTTGCACAAAAAAATCCCAAACCTATGAAAACATTTTTTATTTTGCGCAATTTTTGTAGTATTTGTAGCAAAAAGGTTTTAATTTTTCATTAAATAAACCACCACAATATTGTGGGGGAAAACAGTTGTAATTTTATGTGAAATAAATCAAAATATTAGAGGAAGAAGAAAGTTATAAGTTTACATACTTTTTAAATATTAATTAAAAAAAGTTCATAATTGGGGTACTCCGGTTTCCTCCCACATCCCAAAAACATGCACTGTAGGTTAATTGAAGACCCGCCACCTCAGCTGCTCACCCACCTTACTGTTATTGTCATCTGAATAGTGGAAAGTGTGTCTGAATGTCTTGCTATATAAGTTGAATGTATTTTTATTATTATTATTATTAAATAAAAAGCTTTAATAATCGCATTAGAGACAGAGGGAATGATATGTATGTGTATGTATATACATTTATTATTAATTTACATGTATTTTAAATAAGTGTACTTGTTTTCATGTGCTTGAATGACTCAACATTAGCCGTTAGCTTGAAGAAACGGCTGCTAGTGAAAGCTATCCCCACGAGGACGTCGGGACTTGCGGTTAAAATCACTCATGAGTACGTTCACGGCATAGTACGCCTTCCTTGCGCAAACGAATCGCTCATCGTACTAGTACATCGCTCCTTAGCGGATCACGAACGAAGAAGTTCAACGAATGACTCACTCGTGTCTAACGGATCGTGAACGGCGATAAGTCAACGAACGAATCACTCTTCAGTTCTTCAGTTCCTCAGTACACCAGTTCACTGAACGAATCACTCAGTTTACTTAAGTCCCTCCCCCGCTGCTACGACCCAGCTTGACGCTGGCTTCTCATTGCATTTGGTAAATAATTAACATAAACTGAATATAATAATGGACCCAAGCAACTCCCCTGTGGAACACCAGATTGTATTGTCACCGTATGTGAAAACGCACCATTAAACATCACACATTGTAGCCTTTTGAACAAATAACTTAATTAATTAATTTAATAGCTTCTTCAGGCGGCACGGTGGACGACTGAGGACCCGGGTTCAATCCCCGGCCCCGCCTGTGTGGAGTTTGCATGTTCTCCCCCGTGCCTGCGTGGGTTTTCTCCGGGCACTCCGGTTTCCTCCCACATCCCAAAAACATCCATTAATTGGAGACTCTAAATTGCCCGTAGGTGTGACTGTGCGTGCGAATGGTTGTTTGTTTGTATGTGCCCTGCGATTGGCTGGCAACCAGTTCAGGGTGTACCCCACCTCCTGCCCGATGACAGCTGGGATAGGTTCCAGCACCCCCGCGACCCTAGTGAGGAGAAGCGGCTCAGAAAATGGATGGATGGATGAGTAGCTTCTTCTTCAAAATTATATGCCTGTAATTTATGAATTAAGAGGTCATGATCAATGGTGTCAAGTGCTGCGCTAAAATCCAGCAGTACAGCACCCACCAATATCTTTTTATCAATGTCTTCAAACCAGTTGTCAGTCAGAGATGTTAGTGCTGTGCTCGTGGAATAGCCAGCCCTATATACATGAAGACACTGTAAATATCATTTCGATCAAAATAACATTGAATCTGCATACTCATAATCTTTTCCATCAATTTGCTTAATACTGGTAGAATGCTCACAGGCCTGCCATTCGGTCCAGCAAATGTCTGCCTACTGTTCTTTAGCAGCGGCATTACCTTTGCAATGGTGAGGAAGAGGTGAAGAAGTTTGCCGCCGCTGACCACTAAGCCTGCTAACCAGCTTAGCAGCGAAGAGCTTTGAATTATGGCTGTCTGAGTCTGGGCACGGACATACACAAACAGTGTCACCAGGTGGTCCTGCTGCACACAAACACAAAGCAGAAAACACACGCAGGCCTACGTACGTGTTGACCTAGATTGTTATGAGACAGGATGGAAGGCTCTAGAGGAGGCTGCTACTACAAAATGGAGACTTGTCTTGTTTCTTCACTTCATTATTCTTCAGCAGCCCAGCTACTGACTTTATTGTGCTTCTTATAATCTGGAACTGGGCAATCCCATAAAACAATCTGGATAATCCGCCCTGACCGCTTGGCAGCGTCTGTCCGGTGGCATCTTGTACTCATGTGATCCTGATTAACAAAGATGGGGCTTTCGAAGAAATGATGTACTCTAGGGTCGCAACTAATGGGTGACTGATGTAATAATCGTGCGACACAACGAATCGATAATGTAATTTGTTGCCAACACTTTTAATTTGCGATTTTTATCGATTAATTGTTCCCACCCTAATGTACTCTTACTCGAAACGGTTTCAAATTTAGCTCACTTCCTGTTCGATTGCCACCTGTTTAGGCAACAAACTAGTGTCAGGCCTGCACTAATTCCACCCTCTGGTGACTGACTTATAAGAATTATGTAATAATTTTAAAAGAAGTCGTAATGGCACAGGAATACAGTCAGAATGTTGCTGAATAAATTCATAAAGTTAATAGAACAAAAATCCACGTTATGAAAAATCAAGCTGTAATGGGTGAAAAAATTTTTTTTCCAAGAGTTAAATCCCAATTTTACATCAAAACTGTTGTATTGTTATGAGGATAAAAAATCAAACTGATGAGGGAAAAATCGTAATGGTACAAGAATAAAGTCATTATCTTAAGAGGATAAAGTCGTGATGTAACGAGAAAAAAAGTTCTTGTAATATTATGAAAAAAGTTGTAATTTTACACATAGCAATGTTACCAGAATAAAGCTTTGAGAAAAAAAGTATTTAGGTTATGGGACAAAAGTCGTAATGGTATAAGAATAGTCATCATTGTGTTTACAATCTTACAAGAAATAAGTTTTCATGTAATAAAAGTTTTATTGTTACGAAAATAAAGTTGTAATTTTACAAGAAAAAAATTAATCGTAATGTTACAAAAAATAAAGTCTTAACATTACAAGAATAGTCTTTATTTTACAAGCAATAAGTCAATCTTAAAAGCAATAAGTTGTAATGGTACAAGAGAGAAGTTTTATTGTTTACCAGAATAAAATTGTTATATTGTCAATAGTCATTTATTTTTGTCGGCAACATACCAGTCGGGCCTGAATGAATTACAGTACTCCCTTTGGTGGCGGGCCGAGTAGCGACATCCATGTAGCCACCAATTGCTTCATGTACGCTTTGTTTGCATAACGTGGAAACCTTATCAACAAGCTGCAGCCGTGCATGCACACAGAGTGACCTCGAAGGCAACATATGGCCCCGCTCTCTCTCTCCGTCTCACACACATACAAACGCACACACAAGTACGTGTGTGTGTGTGTGTGTGTGTGTGTGTGTGTACATGCCAAACCTGTTTGTGTATTATTATTTTTCATTTTTATTTGGTCATCTGTGTCCTGTAGACAAACGTCCGTGTTACCACCATGGATGCTGAGCTGGAGTTTGCCATCCAGCCCAACACCACCGGCAAGCAGCTCTTTGATCAGGTGAGATGTATGAGGGGCTGTTAGTGACATTATTCAGGATTAGCTCTCACACATACTATTCAAATGCTTTCACACACACACAAACTACTGAAAGGCTTTCATAAGGACTACACTCTCATACGCATGAGTCTTGCTCTCACTACTCAAATGCTCTCATTTACACTACTCAAATGCTCTCATTGACACTAGTCAAATGCTCTCACACGCATGCGTCCTGCTCTCATCAACACTACTCAAATGCGTTCACGTGAGGACGTCAATCACATTCTCACTGGCACTCACACGTGAATAGTGTAAATCTTTTATTAGGTAGTTCAATTCAAAAAGTGAAATTATAGAGATGAACTGCACACTGCAGAGACTCAGAGTGAAGTATTTCATATTTATAATATGTATTATTTTGATGATTGTAGCACATAGCAAATAAAAAGAAATTCCCCATATTGAGAAACTAAACTTTTTGTTTAAAACTTTTTCTCACAGTTTAGATTTTTTTTTTTCCTCATAAAATGTGTAAATTCTAATGTTATCTATGTTTATAGGCTTTTTTTTTTTTTCTGATACTGTATTTTGATTTTTTTTTTTCCCCCCACATGAAAGTGCAACCTTCTCTTATTTTGATGGTTGTATAACCTGTTTTTTAATATTTAAAACATCTTTTTTAAGGTAAAATTATAATATTTTCTCTTGGATCTTTTTTTCCCTGTTAACCATGCATCCATGTTCTATAGCGCTTAGCCACAGGCGAGTCGCGGGTGCACTGGAGCCTAATTCTTTTTCTCATAATTTTTTTTCCCCCACATACAATCTTTTCTCCTATTGTTTTTGTATTTTTTTAATGTAAAATTAGAAGCTTTTTTCTTGTAATACTACATAGACAACGCAAAATCAGGGGGGCTTTTTCCACACAATTCGTCTGAGTCATCTTTTGTTGTTCCATCAAAGCAAAGGCGGCATTGCAAATGTGTGCCAGTAGGTGCTTGGGTGGCTTCTGGTTCCATCTAATACGGGACTGACAAAGATCTCTTTGTGCCTATATATGTGTGTGTGTGTGTGGGTGTCAAAGGGCAGCTTTCAGTATTGTTGCCTGAAAGGCTTCAGTGATGAAGAGGAAGGAAAACAAATGAAAGGGAAAAGGGGCTTTTGGTTCTTTTATGTGTTCTGCTTTTCAGAAGGAGGTCACACACCCGTTTGGCACAAGTGCCTGTAACAATACATGTCATCTTAAATCAGCCCTATTCCTTGTAAGACCTCTGACATATCCAGACGTCATAATGTCTGCTTTTTACTTGTCATTTAATGCTACCTTTTAAAATAAGCTTCTTCTTCAGAGAATCCGAGCTAATCGTCTTATCCACTGGTCAAGTGTAACAAAAAGGTAAAGACCCCTATTAACATCAGTATGGCGAAGCAAGCAAGTGAAAGTTGTGCTAACTTCACCAGCCTGAGGAACCTCACTCCATTCACTTTGTACCAGCCTGTGTTAAAGAAATTGCCTTTATCAACGATTGGGGGGTGTAAATTTTTATAATCTATTTGTGTTATGCCAAACAAAAGTATATAGGCGCCATGTAATGAGAGCTGATTCTGAGGTTCTGAGCTAAATGTCTTTATATTCAAATGTGCAAGTAAAGTTAACAAAATCAAGTCATACCTAGGAGTAGGAACACGCCACTATGTGAATGCAGTCACGTGAAACTCGTGCTTGGGGAACCTTACTCAATTCATGTTACATTTACACCACTCTGTTGTCAAAGAAATGTCCTTGAATAACAATTTTGAACTTTCATGACCCCTAATTGATAATCTATTGGGGGACAGTACTCTGCTTCCTCTCAACATCAAGGCAGCAGATTCTGAAGTTCTGAGGCAAACACCTTCATATTCAAATGCACATTTAACACAATTATGATAGTCGTAAAGACCTATGAACATGTCAATATATGAAATCCGTCCAAGTTATTGAAGCACTAATTTCACCATCTTGGGAATATCACTCCATACAGTTTAGAAATGTTGGTGACTGATGATTCAGAAAATGATTGACCCATAATTGATCATCTCTGCAGGTACTCTGGTTCCCCATGCAATCAAGCCAGCAGATTCTGATGTTCTGAGCTAAATTTCTTCACATTCAAATGCACAATTAACAAAAGGATTTGTTTTAGAGACAAATGAGCCAGTTCAACTTGTTGACATGCTAACTTCGCCAAAGTGGGTACCTCACTCCATTCACTTTAGAAATGTCCTCGACTGACTGATGATTTGGAAAATTCATGACCCATAATGGATTATCTATCCGGGTACTGTAGTTTCCTCCACAATCAAGGCAGCAAATTCTGTACTTCCAAGCCAAACGTAAGATTGGGGGAACCTCAGTCCATTCACTTTACAAATTAAGAAAACACCCAATTCTTCTCCAGGTGGTAAAGACGGTGGGCCTGAGGGAGGTGTGGTTCTTTGGCCTGCAGTACACCGACAGCAAAGGCTACGTCACGTGGCTGAAGCTCAACAAGAAGGTGTGTGAGACTGAAACCCACTGAACGCAACACGGCCCTTTCCTAAAGAAGATTCGGTGTTTTTTTTTTTTGTTTTTCGTTTTTTGTCCAGGTGACACAGCAGGATGTGAAGAAGGAGAACCCTCTGCAGTTCAAGTTCAGGGCCAAGTTTTTTCCAGAGGACGTCTCTGAGGAGCTCATCCAGGAGATCACACAGAGGCTCTTCTTCCTTCAGGTACATCGGGTTTTTCCTGGCTCAGACTGAGCTAGAGCTGGTATCATTCTGATCATTGGCAGCCTTTTTCTGTCAAGCGCTTCCATGCATTTGATTGTTTTGTAATGTTTTCTTTTTCTTAAATCATATGCAGCAGTGCCTTGATTTACGAGTGCCCCAACTAACGAGTCTTTTCAAGTTACAAGCTGTCACTGAGTCAATTTCTTTCACTATGTGTTGAGAGCAACATACAATGGAGCCTAAAATGCTAATGTCAGTTCCACCGTCCCTGTGTGTTTCGTGCTTGCATAAAGTTGGTTAGTGCCTCTTCCATTTGAAGTTTACTGTCAAAATAAACATAAAAAGAGAATAGCACGTGTATTTACTGTACTGTAACTCAACCACGTAACTTTGTCTTACGAAAGTCCACTAGCTTGATGGTAGCTCATAATGGAAAACGCCGTTGATGTGCTAACGAAATTAGCATCGATATTACAGGGGTGAGAAACCTTTAAACCTATTTTAACCTATATTTGAATGCTAATGGTGCGGCAACACATACAGACGGTGCATATAATAATACTCATAGGCTTATATTCTTCTATTGCTGTGAAAAATGACAAACATACTACAACTTAGTTGTGACCGTCTTTGTGTTTCATCATCAAATCTGCATGTATTTACAGTATATATATTATACTTTCCCCTGATGGCCAAAGCGCACACATCAGAAGGAGCAGCACAACGACCATTGAATCAAAGCATATTGCTAAAACTGTTCGATTCTTTACATTCTATTTATTAATGTTATTATTGTAGGTATTTATACCATGAAATGCTGTAGTGTGTCACTTATGAAGAACACATTAAAACAATTTGTTGGTGTTTTTTGGGCGTCTGGAACGGATTGATAGCATTTCCTTACATTTCATTGGGGAAAACTTTGAGATAGAAGTGATTTGAGTTAGGAGCATGGTCACAGAATGAATTAAACCTGTCAGTCAAGGTACCACTGTATTATACGAAAGTACACCTTCAAGAAACCAAATAGGTGGAGATGGCTTCCTCCAAATTTTATATGCAGGAAAACACTGGACCGTAGACACTGGACAACACACTCCCTAATGTTATTTATATCCGTGCAGGTAAAGGAAGCCATCTTGAATGACGAGAACTACTGCCCCCCCGAGACCGCTGTGCTCTTGGCCTCCTACGCCGTCCAGGCCAAGTTTGGCAACCACAACAAGGACATGCACAAGTCCGGCTACCTGGCCGCAGATCGCCTGCTGCCACAAAGGTACAAATGTGCAATTCACGTTGTCAGATGATGATGGCGCCATTCTGTTGTCGCGGCGACATCTTATCGTCTTCATCTGGGTGGCGGCAGAGTTCTGGAGCAACACAAGCTGACAAAGGAGCAGTGGGAGGATAGGATACAGACCTGGCACGAGGAACACACGAGCATGCTCAGGTGGGTGCTACGTGAAGCATTAAATATGATGTCAATATGATACAGTCGTTGAACAAACATTCAATGTAATGTAAATATCGAATACTAGAGGTGTATCGACACTAAGTATTATGACCGGGAAGCCCCGTCGGTCGACAGACGCGTGCCGCCGCTGCCTCCCCCTCCTCGAAGAGAGGTTCCGCCAAATTACTTAAGCATATTGTAACAGTATCACTCTGTAGTGGCGTTCTAGTGAGTGTTTATCTCAAGTCGAAAGTCGCGGGTGAAAGAACATCACACGGCGAGGGAATGACGAATCCGACTCCCATTACAACATATCCCTCATCCAAACTCTCTTCAAATGAAATGTCCACATTTCAAATGAAGACATTACAGAGGCTACTCAGAAAAACATAAATCATTTTACAATATATAATATTGTGTTTTACAACATGAATTAACTATATTTATAATGTGCCTGTGGATGAAATAGCGAAGCTTGTGTCCAGAATGTAAAGTACGCGTGCAGTATGTACCGCTCTGGGTACATTCAAGTGAATGGGAGCGAGCGAGCCACTTGTAAAATATCTTACACTCACTTTTATTCTTGCCCATGTCTCATAGCAACCTGCTTATTTCTTAACTATTAATCTGTCTTTTTATGGTTGAATAAATATGATCAAGTACAATACACTGTATGTGCAGCATCAAACGCTTATAGAGGCTAGTGGTTCAGGGTATCCATATATACGTTCACTCAATGTGTGGGGGTGAGTTGGCAGCTGTCTTTTTTTTGTTTTGTTTGTTTTGGAAATGATTCAGTCCAATCAGATTTGAGCGCATTGCGCAGTGTACGGTGGGCCTTAGAGGTGTGGGCCCATTAAATATGCAAATATGGTACGTTAGAAGTGCATAAACAATATAATGTAAAAATGGTACATTGTAGGTAGTAGGTAGTACATTCAAGCTGTATATGTGGTACATTAGAGGTACAAATTATACTGTATATTACATACAATTTAAATGTGGTAAATTCGAGCCAGAGGCGTATAGACATTGAATATGATGTGCATATGGTAGTGTATACTAGAGGGTGCCTACAGTATATTAAATATGATACAGTGTGTAGTGTAGAAAATAAATGGGAGAAATATGATGTAGATGTGAAAATGAAAAGGCAAAATGCATTTGGTGAACCAGCGTGTTAGGCGGAAGCTCATGACTGGATGTTGTTGTTCAGGGGCAATAATAAATCCCTCCTGTTGTTTCGATTACTCATTTTGCATGAGAAAAATGGCTTGTGTATATGTGTAGGGAGGACGCCATGATGGAGTACCTGAAGATCGCTCAGGATCTGGAGATGTACGGCGTCAACTACTTTGAGATCAAGAACAAGAAGGGCACCGAGCTGTGGCTTGGCGTCGACGCCCTCGGACTCAACATCTATGAGCACGAAGACAAGTAAGCGCAATAGATAACTAAATATAAATACTTTGAGAATCAGTGATTATTAGTGCATTGACTCCTGCAGATCATGCTTGAAGTAGGATAAGGTACTCAATGTTTTTTTGTTTTTTTTAAAATGCATGTTATTGGTCAATTTAATCCACAACATAACAACAGGGTTGAGGGCTATTGACGAATGGGTGGTGACTCCAACGGGATTCAAATAAGCGTGAAAAAGGCATCATCGAATGAGAATTTTTGGACTCGAATCAGAACAAATCTTAGAATATGATACTACTTCATATTTATTTTGACAAAGGCTGCAACTGCTGCCACGCCGCATTTACTGGCCTATGTTTATGGCTGACATCATTTTGATTTATTGTGCATGCGTATATGTGCAGTTGTATAGTAGGCTACTGTAGTTCTGCAACTGATCATGGCTCACAGATGCATTAAGTAAGTAAGCCATTTTAAACAAAAAATATTTTAAATTTTTCCAGAGGGAGAAGTGGCAGCCAAAATGCAGTAGCGTACTCTTTCCGGTTCAGTAGATGGTTTATCATCAAATTGGATTTTTCATTTGTTTTTTTTGTAATACCACAAGGAGTAATGATTCGATTCTAACTTGTAAGTCATATGTTACTGTCAACCCGAGTAGCGAATGGGGATTTAGAGGGCAAGTCTGAGCCCAAGGAGGGTTGACGTTTACATCGGCTCTTTTTAACGCTGCCTCACAAGGATGGCATTTACGTGGCTACGTTGCCCTCCTGTGGTGAGCCAGATTGTCAGCCCGAAGCTCATGACCCGGATGTTGTTGTTCAGGTGAGGGGCAAATTGAACCCTCTGTAGTTTTAAACGTAAGAAAAAACATTTTCGAATTTGGGCAAAAAAATGGATGTATATTCCTATGCAGATATTTTTCTCCCCTTCTCTACATAGTACTTTTAAAAATATTTTAGTTACATAAATATATGGCATATGTATTTTTTGTATATGGTATAAATATATTGACAAAGAAAAACACCCAAGGTTATACACTTTTTATGGTCATTGTTTTACAATTTTATGGGGAAAAAAAGTAGTCAGAACTAAGTATTGATTGAATACTTAGTAATTGTGTTGCGCTGGGTTCATTTTTATTTTTGAATTTTGAGAATGACTTATACAGTACTATAATTATAATACTGTTAAAATTGAGCACATGAAAAAATTGTTTTTATCAAAATGGCCTCAAAAAAAATCTTGGAAAGTTATCAAATTTTGAGCAAAATTTGTCTTTTATTTTTGTAGTCTAGGGAGTGAGATGCTTGGTTCAACAAGTAATTTTTAATGATTTATTTTGATATAATTAGATGTTTTATTTTATTTTGATTTGTGTTTTTTAAGGTATTAATAATGCTTCGATCTGCCTCAGGTTGTCGCCCAAGATAGGCTTCCCATGGAGCGAGATCCGCAACATCTCTTTCAACGACAAGAAGTTTGTCATCAAGCCCATCGACAAGAAAGCGCCGGTAAGTTCTGTGTCTTTTTATTAAAAGTTATCCATCCATCCATTTTCTACACTGCTTATCCTCACTAGAGGCGGGGTACACTCTGAACTGGTCGCCAGCCAATCGCAGGGCACATAGAAACAAAGACATTCAAACATACGGGCAATTTAGAGTCTTCAATTAACCTACCATGCATGTTTTTGGGATGTGGGAGGAAACCGGAGTGCCTGGAGAAAACCCACGCAGGCACGGGGAGAATGTGCAAACTCCACACAGGCGAGGTCGGATTTGAACCCGGGTCCTCAGAACTGTGAGGCGGACGTATTAACCAGTCGCCCACCGTGCCGCACGTGAAAAGTTATGGTTATTATTTTTTTATGGAAACGTAACTGTGTGTGCTGCAGGACTTTGTCTTCTACGCGCCACGCCTGCGCATCAACAAGCGCATCCTGGCGCTGTGTATGGGCAACCACGAGCTGTACATGCGGCGCAGAAAGCCCGACACCATCGAGGTGCAGCAGATGAAAGCTCAGGCCCGGGAGGAAAAACATCACAAGCAGATGGAGAGGTGTCTATTACATTATTATTAGAGCAGGGGCCACTATTTCAACAAAAACGCTATTTAAAAAAAACCTTTTGTTCCGTTCCAGGCAGTGTACAAATGACGAAAAAGTCTGCTTTTATAACCACAGGGTATTTTTAAATACAATTTTTAAATAATAAGAAGTAAACTGTCCATTAATATAATGAACTTGTGAAAGACGGTATTTAATAATTATATCTGACCCTATATATTAATAATTTGTCAGGACTGCTTTATATATTTCATTACCTCTTTATTATTGATTTGCAGTTGTATTTAATTTATAATTATTCAAGTTAATTTTCATTTAATTAATTTTTGATTATTTTTATTTAATGGCTTTTTGCTTGATACGTTTTATTATTTTGCTGCTTTTATTGCATTAATGGCCTTTTTATTTCCCTTCAATTTTTTATTATTTAACAGATTTGTTTTATTAAATCAATGGCATCATTATTTATTCAATGACATTTTTATTTATTTCCTGCCATTTTTAATTATTTAACAGATTTTTTAATTAATGTCTTTTTACTTAATTCATATATATATGTAAACGTATTTAACAGGTCTTTTTAAATTGAATGAATGACATTTTTATTTGTTCAATGGCCTTTTCATTTATTTTATGTCATTTTTAATTATTTATCAGATTTAGAAATGTGAAATAGTATGGTAACAGTATTTTCCAATTTCAAGATTTATTTGACAGTTTATTTTATTTCTTCATTGACATTTTTATTTTATGGCATTGTTCTTAAATATATATTCTAATAAAAATAATTACTTAAATGAATGGATAATTGTATAATTAAAAATTCCATTCATGCAATAAATACAATGCTCATTAAAAACTCTGTTAAAGAATTAAAACTTAATAAAATAAAAAGGCCTTAACTGCATTAAAATGCCATAAATTTAAACAGTCAGTTAAATAGTACCCAATTATAAAATTATTTTAAATCAATAATTCAAATTTTAAAAAATCTATCCATTCAGTAACTAAAAAGGTAATGAAAAACTGTATGAAGAAATTGGCCTGAAAATAAGACTTACATAGGTCAAATATAATTTATTTAAAAAAAAAAAATGTAAGTAATAGATTTTTAAATAGTATTATGGGCAAAATAATCAATTAATAAAAATTTTCATGATGATGATGAAAAATAAATATTGAATTGCTTTTATATTTATTGAAAATTGGCACAAACAACCATGGCCTCGGTCATGATGTGTCAGTGAGGCTGTGTGAGCAATAAGGGCCAGTGTTGTGCCAGCCTTCCTGTCTGTGGTCTGTTCTTGATGTCACGTTCTTGATGTCCCGGGTTCAGAGCGCAGCTGGAGAACGAGAAGAAGAAGCGCGAGCACGCCGAGAAAGAGAAGCAGCGCATGGAGCGCGAGAAAGACGAGCTGATGGAGCGCCTGCGCAACATCGAGGAGCAGACGCAGCGGGCGCAGAAAGAACTGGAGGAGCAGACGCGCAAGGCCCTGGAGCTGGAACAGGAGCGCAAGCGGGCCAAGGAGGAGGCCCAGCGTCTGGACAAGGAACGCAGAGCCGCCGAGGAGGCCAAAGCTGCGCTCGCGCAGCAGGCCGCCGACCAGATGAAGACCCAGGAACAGCTGGTACACGTGTTTTATACACCGCTACAATATTTTGCCCACCTCCCCATCATGAATACTGAATACTGAGACATAATGATACGGTATGGTATAATACAGAATCAATATGTTGGCCCAACTGTAATCGGTCAGTATTGCAATGATCACATTTTCAATTTGTCACCTCCCTCCCTGTGTAACTGGTATGATACATATTGATATTTTGTTCCACCCTTAATTGATATAGTACCATGAGAGAGAATATTACGTTATCTATATAATTTGTCCCACCCCTAATTGCTACTGTACCAGTGTCTACTGTATATGGTATATTGCTATAGTGGCATTTTTGCTGTGGATACTGTACTATGCGAGATATATCGTAATGTATCATATTGTCACATCCCAAAATTGATACTGTACCATTAGGGATAACAGTAAATTACTTATTTACTTAATAAATACTATGCAGATGTGATACGGATAGTAGTCTGTGTAGTGATGATGTGTTGTGATTGACAGGCTGCTGAATTAGCCGAGTTCACCGCCAAAATCTCTCTGCTGGAAGAAGCCAAGAGGAAAAAAGAGGACGACGCCAACGAATGGCAGCACAAAGTAAACTCGAAAACACTCGCTTCATCATTTTAGCGTTTGGAAAATGTCCCCTGACGACACCTTCTCGCTCAGGCCATGGCGGCACAGGAAGACCTGGAGCGGACGCGGGAGGAGCTGCGGGCGGCCGTGACCTCACCCAACACGGCGCCGCACGAGCACGACGAGCACGACGAGAGCGATGGAGAGGCCAGCGCCGAGCTGTTCAGCGACGGCGTCAGCAGCCAGCGCAGCGAAGAGGACAGAGTCACTGAGGCGCACAAGAACCAGCGAGTCAAGAAGCAGCTGCAGGTAAGTCATATTTTTGGGAAAAAAAGTTGCATATTTAAAAAAACATTTTTTTTTTAAAGAGTCATTTATTAAAAAGCCATAGCAAAGGTTTATTTTCTGCTTGGTATAATGAGTAAATTTCCCCCAATTTTTAAAATATTTTCAATGCGAAAGGAGAATATCTGACTGTTCTGAACTCCTTGGCAGGTTCTGAGCTCGGAGCTGGCGGAGGCTCGCGACGACAGCAAGACGACGGCCAACGACGTCCTTCATGCCGAGAACGTGCGAGTGGGCCGCGACAAATACAAGACGCTGCGGCAGATCCGCCAGGGCAACACCAAGCAGCGCGTCGACGAGTTTGAGTCCATGTGAGGGCCGCGAACAAGAAAAGTGGAAGCGGAGACTCTCGCCTGCACATCGCCAAAGATCCGCCAAGCTCCGAAAAAGCGTCTTTTTACCTGCCGACAAAATGGCCAACTCTTAAGAATGACTCTACAGCTTTAATGTCGCTCACTTTTATTTCCAACATTTTGTTTTGACTAAAATTATATTGAGCATTTTTTTGTTTCCTGCGTAGGATTCTCTTTTTATTTTCCTGCTCATGTGGTTCATCAGCTGACCAGTAAACAAATGCAAACAAAATTCAGCCGTCTTGCGCCCTTTTGTGAACCTTTTCTACTCCACAGTGTCTATTTGGCTGCTGCGTTTCTATTTTCTTGTATGCAATCTTCAGTCTCCTATTTGATCAAATCTGACAATCATGCGGTTCATCAGCTGCCCAGTAAACTCACAAAAAACAATTGCACAAGTCCTACGCGTTTATTACGCTCTCGTTTTCCTTGCAGCCCTTAGTCTGCTATTGGATCAAATGTGACGTTCCTCTGGCTCATCTGCTGACAGAGTAAACACACGCAAACCCAACGCCTTGCGCCTTTTGTGCCCCTTTTCCACTCCACAGTCTCCACTTTGTTGCAGTGTTCCGACTTCCTTGAGGTCTGTAGTCTCCTCTTGGATCAAATGTGACTCATGTGCCTCATCAGCTGTCCCTGGCCAGCAACCACGCAAAAGAAACGCATTTGTCCTCACCCTGTTTCTTTTGCTCCCGTTTTCCTTGCTGCCCTTAGTCTCCGTTTGGATGAAATGTGACGTTTCTGTGGCTCATCAGCTGACCAGGATAGCCAAGCAAAGTGAAGACAGTCCTCTGGCTCTTTTTTCGTCCCATTTTTTGCGTCACCGTCTCCACTTGGCTGCAGCGCTCCCGATTTCCCTCCCGGCCCGTAGTCTCTTATTGGATAAAAACAAACATTCATGTGGCTCTTCAGGTGACTAATAACACGCAAACCAATCGCACCCATGTTTGTGATGCTCTCGTTTTCCTTGCGGTCCTTATTCTCCTATTGGATCAAATATTAATTGCTTCATCCACAAATACAGTATGCGGAATGCCTCTGTCTCTTCTGCCTCTTCTCTTATGCCACACATAGTTATACATGTGTAGCGTTTTTGTACATTTTTGTTTTTGCAACGTGATGGTGTTAATAAGAGGTGGATTACGCCACTGAAGGCCCAGCTCCCAAACTCCCCGCCTGCCACTGTTAACAACAAAGTGATATGTTAACTTCCATCTTGATTTGTTTTGAGGGGGAGGAAGGAGTGGGATAAGTTGAGCCACTTTATCAGGATCACTACAAGAATGTAGTTATTTTTGGGGGGAGGGGGGCAAACTAGTATGAATGTACAGTGGGTGTTCAGACCCCCTTAAATGTTTCACTCTTTGTTATATTGCAGCCATTTGCTAAAATCCTTTAAGTTCATGTTTTTTTTCTCATTAATGTACACACAGCACCCCATATTGACAGAAAAAACAGAATTGTTAAAATTTTTGCTGATTTATTAAAAAAGAAAAACTGAAATATCACACCGCCATAAGTATTCAGACCATTTGCTGTGACACTCATTTAACTTATATTTAAGACATTTGGGACGACCACAACCCTTCCTAGAGCTGTCCGTCCGGCCAAACTGAGCAATCAGGGGAGAAGAGCCTTGGTGAGAGAGGTAAAGAAGAACCCAAAGATCACTGTGGCTGAGCTCCAGAGATGCAGTCGGGAGATGGGAGAAAGTCAACCATCACTGCAGCCCTCCACCAGTCGGGGCTTTATGGCAGAGTGGCCTGACGGAAGCCTCTCCTCAGTGCAAGACACATGAAAGCCAGCTTGGAGTTTGCTAAAAAAAAACACCTGAAGGACTCCAAGATGGTGAGAAATAAGATTCTCTGATCTGATGAGACCAAGATAGAAATTGTTGGCCTTAATTCTAAGTGGCATGTGTGGAGAAAACCAGGCACTGCTCATCACCTGTCCAATACAGTCCCAACAGTGAAGCATGGTGGTGGCAGCATCGTGCTGTGGGGGTGTTTTTCAGCTGCAGGGACAGGATGACTGGTTGCAATCGAAGGAAAGATGAATCCGGCCAAGTACAGGGATATCCTGGACGAAAACCTTCTCAAGACCTAAAGCTTCACCTTCCAACAAGACAATGACCCTAAGCACACAGCTAAAATAATGAAGGAGTGACTTCAGAACAACTCCATGACTGTTCTTGAATGGCCCAGCTAGAGCCCTGACTTAAACCCAATTGAGCATCTCTGGAGAGACCTGAAAATGGCTGCCCACCAATGTTCACCATCCAACCTGACAGAACTGGAGAGGATTTGCAAGGAATGGCAGAGGATGCCCAAATCCAGGTGTGCAAAACTTGTTGCATCATTCCCAAAAAGACTCATGGCTGTATGAGCTCAAAAGGGGGCTTCTACGAAATACTGTGCAAAGGGTCTGAATACTTATAATACTAGGGTCTATGTGATATTTCAGTTTTTCTTTTTTAATAAATCTGCAAAAACATTAACAAGTGCTGTGTGTACATTAATGAGAAAAAAATGAACTTCAGATTTTAGTAACTCCTTAACAAAGTGAAAAATTGAAGGGGGTTTGAATACTTTCCGTACCCACTGTATATTTGAGGATGTTACGCTCCTCTACAAACAAGCAGATTGAGTGTGAGTATAACAGTTTTAGTGCTATAGCCTGTTCAAAAGAGTTGTCTTGTGGCAGAATTTACAACATGCATAGGGTAAGTTGATCCATCTCCCTTTTTCCCTCCCTACTTCCCAAAGCCTTCCCTCCTCCCCTTTCCCTCCTAGAAGACCCCCCCCCCCATCCCATTTTTCTTCCTACTTCATACCTCCATACTCTCATCTATTCATCCCTTAGGTTGTCACCATCCACCTTCTGCTACTGACTAATGTAGCTGTAACTTCTAGTTAAACTTCATTACTACAAAGTCACCCACTGTGAGCTCAGTATTTCCCTCACCAATTGAGGAATGGGCGCGCTCATGGTCTGTCTCCAATAGAACCACGGTGTCACTATTGGCGCAATTATTATTATTTTATTTTTTTAGGCCTCCCACCTTTCTCTTCTTCTCTTGCCTTTCTATCTCTTTGTGACACGCCTCTAACAAATTCTTAGATGTTGCAGTCACTATATGTGCCTTCACATTTTAATTTTTTTAATTAGGCTATCTATTAAATTGCTATACAGCCAAATTAATAAATTAGACAGGGTAAGTTGAGCCACCCCTGCCTATCATACTCAATTTACCCCAGGGTTACCACTTTAAATGTATTGATCCCTACAGCTAAAATGATGCACTTTTATGGTAGCTTTCGCACACAATTTCACAACTTAGTGACATCTTAACTGATGAATAAAACACATTTAAAATGATGTATTATGGTCTTTACACAATCGTCATGAACCTTATGATTTAAATTTACTTTCATGCGTGAAAAACATCAAATCACTTCTGCCATGTGACTCATACCTTCACAGATGCCATGCAATGGACTGCTCGCCCTGTTGCTTAGCAACAAGGGGTGGGTCAACTTACCCACAAACTCATCTTACCCCACTCTCCCCTACAGTCGTAACTGGGCCAGACCAAAATGTTTTATTTATTTATTTTTAATTATTGCTCATTTTCAACATGACAAACACAAACAGTCAATTTGCACCGGGAAGAAAAGTTTAATTTTTGTGCTTTGGGGTACGTAAAGCTTCTTTAGAATAGAATAATAGAATAATAGAATAGAATAGAATAGAATGTCCACAGTACAAACAAAAAAAACATTTTAAAGCATTCAGGAAGGGTTGGTTGCAATTATTTTGGTTATGATGCCAATCCCTAATTACCACATATAATTTTTGTCTTTGATGTTTTCCGGCTAATCCTGAACGTAAACAACAAATCAGCAAACAAAAAAACATTTTAAAGCATTCAGGAAGGGTTGGTTGCAATTATTTTGGTTTAAATGAAAGCATTAAATTCATTTTGTCTTTGATGTACATTATGATGCCAATCCCTAATTACCACATATCATTTTTGTCTTTGATGTTTCAATCCTGAACGTAAACAACAAATCAGCAAAAAAAAAAACAGTTTATGCAGATGAAAGCCGCATTTTGTGTATTAAAGCACAATTACGATCATCCATCCATGCTTTGACTTTTATATATTCCTAATTTGAACATGACATCATCTGGTCTTTGATGTTTGCTATTAATTTCATAATGAAAATTTGCTGTTTCTTAATTACAACATGACAACGTTTTGTCATAATGACAACATGACATAATATTGTTTTGATGTTTCGCAATTCATTCATTCATTCATCTTCCGTTCCGCTTCTCCTCACGGGGGTCGCGGGCGTGCTGGATCCTATCCCAGCTATCTTCGGGCGAGAGGCGGGGTACACCCTGAACTGGTCGCCAGCCAATCACAGAGCACATATAAACAAACAAGCATCCGTACTCACATTCACACCTACTGACAATTTAGAGTTTTCAAACAACCTACCACGCATGTTTTGGGGATGTGGGAGGAAACCGGAGTGCCCATGCAGGCACAAGGAGAACATGCAAACTCCACACAGGCGGGGCCGGGATTTGAACCCCAGTCCTCAGAACTGTGAGGCAGATGTCGTCCACCGTGCCGCCGTGTTTCGCAATTACGACACAATTTTTGCCTTTGATATTTCCTAAATACAACACGAAATCACATTGTCTTTGATTTTTGGTAAACACAAAACAACATTTTTGACATCATGACATTGTTTTTGATTATTCTTAATAACAGGACATAATTTTGTCTTTGATGTGTCCAAATGACATAATTTAATGTTCCTGAAATCATGACATCATGACATTTGTTTTTGATGACATCTGAATAACATGTCACAATGTTGTTTTTAATGTCCCCAATTAATGATAACAATAATCCTACCTGCAACAAGGCATCATTTTGTCTTTGATGCTGCCGAACAACGTATATTTTATCTTCCCCAGTTACAACATGACGCTATTTTTTGTCTATATTTCCCAATTTTTTTACATTGACATCATTATGTCTTTGATGTCATTGTTGATATTTCCTAATCATAAAACAACATCCTTTTGTCTTTGTTACTTAATTCCATGACTTTTGTTCATCTTTGATTTTTTTTTCCATTTTATTATTATTTTTTTTTACAAATTACAACACAGCATTTTTTGTTTTGATGGTTTCTACTGACAAATGAAGTCGTCTTGTCTTTGATGATTTATCTGATTCTCATTGTATGGTGGAATTTTGATCTTTTAAAAGTTGTTACATGCTTTTCTTACTAACACAAGTTACTTGACAACACCTTTTACTTCTCCGTATGTAAATGTCACCCACCTGAGCCTGACATTAAAAAATGACATTCTAAAACTCAACATCATCATCATCGACAAATAATTTATCGGGAATGGTCACAGGAAATAGAAAAACACGTGACAAAGTTTGTCACAAATTCACAAGCTGTTTCTTATATTCTCATATAAAAACGTATATATCGTCATTTTGATACAATTTGTATCAACAAAGAAGATGCAGGAACATATGCCAACCAGGCACCAATTTATCCACGTTTACTGGAGCAATTTTGTTTTTGTTTTTTAAATACTGTCAGACTAATACAAAGTTCGTTTAAAGAAAAGCATAAGTTAGTCGTAAATCTGACTTGAAAATGTAATGCCGTGAAATGACAAATATTCCTCTGGCTCGCAAATGATGAAAATGAACTTTGATCGAATGGAAAGCAGATGATAAAATGTTCTATTTGTTGTAAAGACATTTCTTTTGTCAAAAAGTGGCAGTCGTGTGTGTCTGTATATTAAGGAATGATTTCAAGTTTTAAAATGATAATAAATAAATGTTCAAGTCAGCAACTAATTAGCATTTCCTCTGCAGGAACTTTCCATGGGAACTAGGAACTCTGGAAGATGATACTGTGCTCCAGAACTAGAAACTTTACCCCTGAAGTATACATTTTGCTTCAGAACTTCAAACTTTGCACACGAACTGGAAAAACTTTGCTCCAGAACTCCACACTTTGTCCCGGAATGAAACAATTTACACACCGGAACTAGGAACTGAAAACATTGCTCCGGAACTGGAACTTTAGTAGTACGATTTCTGCGTTTGGACTGCAGGAACTGTGTTCTAAATTTAGTTGCCAAACGAATACCCTTGAGTACTTTGGAGAGGTCCAGGAACCTGATTGGAACTGTTTAGTTTCAGGAACTAACAAGTACCAAGAACTATGTAACTAAATAGTTCCTGAAGCTTTTAGGCTAGAAATATGGCTTCAGGGACCTCATTCAAGGACCTCTTAAAACCATATAATGGTTCATAAATAAACAAAGCTTTAGGTTCAAAACACAGAATAATTCTGAAGAATGAATGACTTTAGCGGAATCAGTCGAGGGAGTTTTGAGGGGATGTTTTTTCTATTTTTCGCAGTTGCTCTCTGAGTTTACCTCCCTTTTTCGGGGGGAAATCTACACCGACGAAAAATAACCTGACACAAACACGAATACTCAGAGGTAGGCTGTGTTATCTCTCGTAATACCCTGATATGATTGCCCAAAAATAAAAGCAAGAAACAAAAGTGCCCAAATCATAATAATAATAGTAATAATATAAATAACTTAAAATATAAGGAATAAATTACTTAAAAAATGCACCGTTACCCTTGAAAGCCTGGACTCACAAACCGTGTTAGCAAAAATGGAAATGGCTTCACTTTACAATGTTACAAAATCCCAAAAGGTTCTTAAGTGCTAGTATAGCATATTTATGTATTTATATGTACTACTAGAAATAGCACTTATATGACAGGTGTTTTCACTTTGCCATGGAACGAGAAACTATGCCCCAGAACTGGGAAACTTTGTCAGAGCTTTAGGAACTTGGCCACGGAATTTTTTTTCTCCGTAACTAAAAAATGTTTCCAAAAACTGCTGATTAATCACTTTGACCAAGTATGAAAACCTTCTACCTGAACCTTGGGAGTCTTTTGGATTCGGGGGTTTGGGGTTCAAAAGTTGTTCAGGAGCCACCCTGAGATTTTCCCATCAATATGGCGGCAGCCAGTTCTTGCGCGTCCATCACGCTCGGGTTCCGGCTCATCACCACCCTCACCAAATCAGCCGGGAAAATTCCACAGAGGTTCAGGAACAGCCTCTCCCGCAGCTCCTGGTATTGAGCCACCGAGGAGTGCTCCCCACGGTGCAGGGACTGTGTTTTCATTCGCAGGGGGGACGAAAAAGACATCTGTGGTGAGGGTGCGAGGCCACGCTGTGACGAATGTCTGCTCATCTGTGGAGAGGACCAGACTTTCTCAGAAGCCTCTGGAAGATCCTGGAGCTGGAAGAGATCGTAACAAGGTTTGGGCGGCTGTTGATTGTGCTGGTCCCAGTTCGTCTGCATTTGTTGAAGCTCAGATTCGTTCCCCCTGGTAGGAAACAGTGACCCTTGATAGTACCCTCTGGAGTCTTGGTGTCGGTCCTCTCGCCAAATGGAACTCGCCAGGTGGGAGCACTGAGAAAACATGGATGTTTGGGGTGGATGACGTGCAGGACCCAGACATTCTCCTGGGTTTCTTCTGAGAAGTGGCAGATGAGTCAAACGCCCGTGAGTGGAAATGGACTGGAAAGGACTTTGTTCCACATCCAAATCCAGTTGTCTAATTCCAGGTGAAGCGTCCTGGCTCAGACCAGGTGGACTCCGCTTTATGGGTCTTCTGTACTGGTTGGAGCAGGGGCAAGGATGATGGTGGCGCAGGTGGTGGTGGCACGGGGGCCTGTCGTTCAAAACCAGATCCGGGGAGAAGGACTCTGAGCTGCCTTCGCTGCTGCAGTCAAAGGGTAGATACCTGGCTCGGAGACCCACAGGGTAGAAGTGCTCGGGACTCTCCGGAGTGGAAATACTCATGATAGGCGAGGTCTTCACTAGAGAATTGTAGCCCAACACTGGAGACTCAGATCGATAATCACTTTGTCTTGGTCCTGAGGATCGTGCATAATCCCATCCATCTGGGTTTCCTGAGAAAGGCAACCTCCCAGGCACAGGATAACCGAGAGTGCTTCTACCGCTTCCCCTGCATTCTTCTACTTTGGATTGAACTCTGAGATGGTCTGCCAGGAGCTCAGTGAGGGACCTTAATGCTTTTTGTGGGGTTGCCCGGCCGGAGTCAGACGGCGTTTGGTTCCTGGCCGTCAGGGTGTCTTCCAACCGGCATTTGGATGCCGCAGATGATATTTTGGCACTGGCTCGGAGCTCATCGGCTACGGAACGCAGAGGCTGACTGCCTCGTTCTGGGTGGTAGAACTTGCACTTGTGGCCGTACGTACACTTTTTACCTAAGAAAGAACAGAAGCAAAAGGTGCTAATTAAAAGGACTGTTAAGGAAAAGTGAGTCAATACACAATAAATGGGTTTCTGGAGTTCAAGAGGAATCACACATTAGCGCCGCCTCAAATCACCTAAAGCCAAAATGTTTTTACCATAGGGACACGGCTGCTTCTTGTGTTCCGGAATGACTGGTCGCTTCCTTAGGAAGTTCTCCAAACTAGGCCCGTGGCGTCCGAGCGGGTCGTCTGGTGGCATGAATCTAATGACAGTAGATGGAAGATGATTCAAAATAATCAGCCCCCCCCCGCCACACACACACACTTTAGGGAGTTAGAAGGGCACAAAAAAGCATTTACTTGTCATTGACGAAGGAGTACATCAGAAGGCGCTCGTCAATGAACTTCTTCCACTCTGGCTTCTCATTGGCCAGGTCGCGGTAGTTGTCATTGGAGACAATTATGCCGTTCGACTCGTAAGCCAGCTTGACAATGAAGCGGTCGTCGTAACAGACCACGCGGCGTCCCTGCACGCGGCGGGACGGCGTGAAAACCAGGATCTTGTCCTTCTCCAGCTGCCGCAGGACGTCCTGGTCTGAAGACAAAAATGTTTGATTTGTCAATTTGAGGAGAAGTTTGAGGGAGGTTTATTAAGACTTACAGTGCATACTGTTCATTTTCCATGCACATATAATAGGTTCCGGATCAAGTTTGACCAGGGCCAAAAATATCCATGTAATAATTGCAGGGCTCTCGTTTGATGCGGCCCCGTGTCTGAGATGCACAAAAAGGAGCAGGGACGCATAAAGGAAAATCAATCTGCGTCCCAGGACGCAATGCTATGGATTAAAGTATTCTGGCGTGGTGCTGGGACTCGGGCGTATGAATTTATTTTGACAGGGCAGGGCTCTAGAGTGCGATTAATTTGGTCGCCTATGTGCCCTAATTTCTGAATGGTCCTGCTAAAAAGAAAAGAGTGATGGTCCACCTCTACACTCATCCATCTTGGAGGGAACAAATAAATCTCCGCAATTATGGAACCCTTTGCCCAACAACACAAACGTGAACGCGTATATGGTGCATGCATGCTCACATTATATACAATATAGTGTAGCCGGTATTGTAAGAGATGCAGCCATTGAACATGTTGACAAAGCAGCAATTAAAAAAAGGCTGCAGACTTTTTGAAAAGTAGTACAAATCGTGAATCAAAACAGGTTGCTTTGATCTACTTGTTGTGCTATTTTTAATGTTGCTATACTTTGCACTTTTTCTTAACCAACTGGAAACTTGATTGGCAGGACTGTATATTGTCTGTTAAGGCTATAATGTGTGTAATCTGTTAATCTGTGCCAAATGTTTAATATTTGTGCAATTTTAATGAACAGAGCCTGAGTGTGTTTTATTTATATTTTATATTTATCTAAGATATTTTATTGATTGTTCTACATTCCAATGCCAATGTTCAATATATTCTTTGAGTTAATTGTTCTTAAAAAGGATGTACTTGCATTATTAGGATCTAATATATCTGTATCAGATCAAACTAAAATATTGTACAAACAGTATGAAAACTAGAGTAACAACTGTAATACAAATAAATCTGCAATATTTCAAGAACCGTGATATAGCAAGGGATTACTGGATCTGTATTCCCTGATGATAAATTGCAGGGACTCATTGTTCCAGGGCTGGGACTCATTGTTTCCAGGCAGGTGCATCCCGGGACTCACATAGTCTCAAGTGTAAAATGATCTATGTAATTGTCTATATCAATTATGAACAACAGAGCTACGTATTAATTGCATGTCTGACATTAATACATGGAAGATTAATCCTTAATCAAGGTTTCAGAGAAATGGGGAAGTACATTTGATGTTTTACCCCACTTGTTTTTGTATGAAAACATTTACTATAAATTGTCCTGTGCAAATGTGGACAGAGAGTTCTTGGGACAGTTTCAAGCTCCCCTTTGAACATGAACATTTCAAGATTTTCCTTGGTTTAACATACACTCATGATTCTAATATCCATTTGAGACCCGTGGCAGCCTGGGCTACAAACTTTGTAGCACTTGTACAAAAGAAAAAGTGAATTTTGGATCACTTTAGGAAAAGTCATCAAATTCCAGAGTGAAAGAATTATTAAATTTAGGCCATTTTTATAATGTCAAAAGTCAAAAGGGATGACATTTGACCCGAATACCATGTAGGGTTTCAAACTCTGCCGTGTGTGGTTACCTGTGATGAGAGCATCTGGACGGGATTGCTCCTTCCTCCAGGCGGGGACAAATACCGTGATGTCACTGTGGCCTCGCTCCAAGAACCAATCAACAGCCAGCTGGATGCCTTGACAGGAGAACACTTCCTTGTTGCCGTGACTGAAGGCGTAAAAGGGACATGGGTGACAACGATTTGCCAGCCTTTACATCCACACGATATGACGATTTACAAAGTACTCAACTCCATTGTTTGAGTCAAATTACAAATCCCCCATGGTCTCATGTTGAACCATTCAAAGTCAAAGTAGCTAAGCCAAATGTCCCTCCTCACACAACCCACCCACTTTAATACAGGATATGGACCAGCCTTGGCTGGTCTAGATACTCGATACGAGTGAATCTGGCATTAACTCGACACTACACGTGCATTAAAAGTACAGAAATGAGTGCTCTTAAAATTGCTTACGCATCAGTTCAGTGGTATTCTTTTGCTCAATTTCAACTGAAATTCCATTAATGTGTTTGTCAAAATGACCACGAAGAAGGAAGGGTTGTAAAATGGAACAAAGCTTGGTGGTAAATTGGGGACCTCACCTCATGGCCACGTTACTTCCATCCACCACCACAGGCCGAAGGTTTTCTTTGTCCTCCAGGATTTGGGACGAGCACAGCAGCCCGCCCACTGAGGAGGAAGACGAGGAGTACGCGGAAGAAGATGAAGGAGACTGAGAGCCCCTCGCACCTCTTGGTGGCTCCACTGGGGCCGCCCTGGTTCCCAGTTTGACCAGTTCCCCCAGGATGTCGTTGATGAGCGCAGCCGGGCCCAATTTCTGCAGCACCAGCTGCACCAGTTCTTCTGAGTAGCCCAGCTTCAGAGCAAAGTCCACTTTGGTGCGGCAGTCGGTGTTCGTCTGCGGGTTGTCCGCCAGGTCCAGCCTGGTGGGGGAGTCCCGGTTTTGCGCTTGGGTGGAAGCGTTGTGGAGACGCTCGTCCTCGCTGTCTCCACTCTCCTCGGAAAAGAAGCTGCTGACGCTAGCGCTGCTGCTATCCGAACTGTTGGTGCTGTCGCTAAGGCCAGAGTCTCCGGAAGCCGACACCGCTGTCGATGACACCTTCCCGGCGTCCTTTCCGGCGCTCGAGCCGTCCACGTGGAGGTAGTCCAGAGCCAGCCCCGGGCTGAGGATGTGGCTTGTCCCATCCTCCACATGGTCCCTCAGGCCCATGAAGCCGCCTCACACATCCAGACCCGGGCGTTGGCGAGCAGACTAGATTAAGCGGGACCCTTTTTTTAAAAGTCTGACCTTAAAAAAAAAGAGAAAATTAGTTAATTCAGGTGCAACTCGGTGTCATGGATCATACTGCTATTTCTCCAGTGGTGGGAAGTAACAAATACAAGACCTGCATATTCGCGGGACAGCATTCGTGATTTGCCTGTTTGGGGATTTTTGGTGTAACCTATCCTCTGTTAGTCACTTTTTTTTGTGCTGAGCCAAAAGCCATGTCTCATATAAAAATATTGCTTTGATGGCATCTTGGTGCCAAGCACCTATGTTGACCTGAGGGGAGGAGCTTTGGTTAGTCAGGTCATAGCTTTGTCAAACAGAAAAAAGTGCATTGGCACCATCTTGTGGCATCTACAGGCAATTACATTACAAGTTCCCCAACTTATAAGGTTTTTAAGTTATGAGTTGTCGCTTGTCAGGCTTTTTATTTTGCTTTGTGTCGCAAACAAAACATTGGTTAAACAATCAGCCACTAGATGGCAGCAGCAAACTTATACAACGTCCACAACATTACCTCGCTGTAAAAGTACACTAAATCAGCCAATTCGAGGCTGAGGGGGCGTGACAACCAAGGCAAACCAAAAGGATAAAGACACACATGGATGGATGCCCAGAAGGGGGAGCAGGTGTGCAAAGGTGGGGCATAGAATGCAAAGGTATGCGAAGGTGGAGAATGGGGCGGACGGTTTGGTGAGCGACGCTTGGTCGGCCAGTCGGGAGGGTGTCATGACTGCAGCATCAGAGTGAGGAGCGCTGCCTGTGGCGCGACAACCCCAAAAGAAGTAGTGACACTCTGAGTCGAGGACTGTGACGTTGGTGACCTTTGTGTGTGCTATGTACTGGTATTTTTTCCCCCTGTTGCTACAGGGCCCATCCCACGGTGGTCGTCCATGGCTGTGAAAGAACTTCGGCCACAATGTGACACAGCTAGCCTTTGCTGGAGTGTGTGAGACAGCCATTTTAACACATTCACTGCCATTGACGGCTTTATAAGTCAAATATCCATGTTAACTGGGAAGGCTGGCAGTGAATGAGTTAACCTCATTGTGACTTGAAAACTAATTTCCTACCCTTTGCCACGCTTTAAAAAGTTTGAATACTGCCTTTTATACTTTAGTGGTCTTAACTCTGTTTTACCCATTTTAGCACTGATTAGACTATTTTTGTCGACATTGTGGACTGAGCTTCACTACAAATTATTTGTATAGTTGGTTGTGCTCAAATAAGTGGTATAAACTGTTTTCAAGCCTGCTGTTCTCCTTTGCCACCCAGTGTTGTTCTCTCACCCGATTAGAAATCTACACTTAAAACAATTCCTTAAAGTTACATTTATTTACATATCATTTTCATCCCCCTCCCCATGTAACAAATTTTAAGATGTGGAACTGTGTCCATGCAAAAAAAATTAAATTGAACAAATTTCCTCGGTAAGGCTGCAATGGATTCATGGGATTCAATTCATTTCAAGCTTGATTATGGAATTAATTAATACGTAACTCAATGAGCTTCTGTGTAAAAAAAAACCCAAAAAACTAAAGTGATACAGTTAAAACGTGAACATGCATTTCATTTACAAATGTGTGAATCCCTTAAATCTGAGCCTCCCCTGATTTAAGGGGTCCTGGAGGCCTAAATCACCACGACAATGCCAAGCAGCCACAATAATCTGACACGAGGATTACGTATTTCCGAGATAAAGAACAGAGTGGAGTGGTCAAACAGAGAGTGTTGTGTTGACCTCCTTTTAAAAAGCACAATGTGGACTCGGAGACATCCCAAAGGCTCCTTTGATTGCATGACTCTCAAGTCGCATTTTGGATGCGTCGATGTGTCCGTCGCTTGCTCCCTGAATTGTTATGTAAATGAGCGGCCAAATGACAAATGAGAGCCAGGCCTTCTCGTCCAACATCAGTGTGCGACATCACAAATGCGCTTCTGGAAGAATGGTCACAAATTCCCATAAACACACTCCTAAACCTTGTAGACAGCCTTCCCAGAAGGGTTGAAGCTATAATAGCTGCAAAGGGTTTCATATTGAACCCTATGGATTAGGAATGGGATGTCACTTAAGTTCATATACGAGTCAAGGCAGGTGAGCAAATACTTTGGGCAAAATAGTGTATCTATGTGGGTGCGTGTGGTGTGGAATAACAGTTGTGGTAATGAATATCCTCTGTAGTGTTAGTTATGGAGAACAGTACCTATGTATACACTTTATTGTATCAGTATGTTCTTTTGGTGACTCCGAGAGCCAAAAGGAAGTCCGTAGGTTAGTGTTCCCTATTTGGGCTCCAGTACTCTGAAATGCTCGATGAGAAATGTTGAAATCTCGACTTCAGACTTAATTTTACACTTTGGTATTTAGTTAAACTACACATAGGCCTGTTTGACTGCCGCTTCTCCTCTCTCCTTCCCCCTCCTCTCCTGCAAGGCGAGGGACGAGGTGGCAATGATCGAATCTGAGGCCGTTGCTGTATGGACCGGTTCTGCAGCGCTTCATCTAATCTCTTGGAGTGGACTTTCGTGCTGTTTCGGCTTACGTTGTACAGCACCATACGATGTGATACTGTAAATGTTGTCCACTCGACATCCATTCCAGCCTGGTCATCGTGGAGGGGGGGGATCCCTCCATCTGTGGTCCCTTCTTAAGGTTTCTTCTTTTCTTTGGAGTTTTTCCTTGCCTGGTTGGGTTTAGATCAGGGATGTTGTCGGTCTTTGTCAACTGTGGGCCTGTGAAGCCCTTTGAGACTCTTTGTGATTAAGGGCTATACAAATAAACTTGACTTGACTTTAGTGTTACTTTATTGTAATGAAGACTATTCCTAATAGTAATATTTATCAGGAAGAATGTATACTTAAGAGCGTTGGTGATTGTCTTTAAATTAAGCTTACACTACTAGCAATGAGTATTTATATCAGTAAAGCAAAGAGTGTACAAATTAGTTCTGAGAGAATACAGTGGTCAGTGATAGTTGGAGAGTACAATCAATAGTCTTTGCATTAGTCGGGAGGAAAAGTATCCACTTTAAGATTAGTCGTGAAGAAGAGTACACACAGTGATAAATAGTATCATCATTAATAGAGTGGTGCCTTGAAATAAGAGTTTCATTTGCTCTGTGACCACGCTCTGAAATCTAAACATTTGTATCGTAAATCAGCAAATGCAAAGAATCAGTTGCATTTAGTAAGAAAAATAGCACTCTTGTGTTACTGTGATGTATAAAAACATACATAAATGACATAATTGCATAGACTGTCAAGAATTAAACAGTTTTTGCAAAATGTTTTGCTTCAATTCATTGGACATTGTGCTGCTCCTTCTGTTGTGCCACGTTGGCCACCTCTAGACAGTCACAACTAAGCTCAGTAAGTTGCAGTAATTATGGTCATTTTTTTCAGAGGATAAAGAATATATTTGTGTGTGTGTGTGGGTGTGTGTGTGTGTTTGTGTAGCAGGGGGTTATAAGTGTGTCTGGCGTGCTCCTTTTGAGCAAAGCAGCTGCCAGCCAATCTGTCCTTCTGTGACACAAAGTATTGTTCTGGGTGCTCTGCACAGACGGAGATTTTTTTAAACCTCCCCCACTGTCGCTCTCTCTCTCTCTCTCTCTCTCTCACGCACACACAGACGCGCGCACACACACGGTTCGTCATGAATTTAACTTAAGTACATTCTTGATAACAATTTAAGTAGATCAAAACATAGATAGATAGATAGATAGATAGATAGATAGATAGATAGATAGATAGATAGATAGATAGACAGATAGATAGATAGATAGATAGATAGATAGATAGATAGATAGATAGATAGATAGATAGATCGATAGATAGATCGATAGATAGATGTTACAGTGACTTACACGTTCCTATAATCCAGTACAGAACATTTGTTGTGTACGGTTCATTTGTATTAAACTTTTAGGAAATACATTTGTAGCCTGCAGGCCTCTTCTAAAAATAATAATAGAAGTAAAAATAATAGAATAGAAATATATATTAGTTTTTTAATCATTTGAAAATGTAAACACTGGCAGAGAGTTATGGAAATAAAGTGTTGAATATTGATATTTATTAATTTCCTAATTATTGTGAGAAATCATTAAGATGATCAGTACCTTACATAATTTCATATCAATAATGATTAATAATATCATATAATAATAAAATATTATTAAAGGTTATTTGAGACGCTTGTATCCCTTTGCTTTACTCGGTACCCAAGAAGTAGCTCTCTATTTCAAAAACATAAAATACATCAAATATGACTAAAATGAACAATTCCAAATATCGATCCATCCATTCTCTGAACTGCTTCCCCTCATCCTGTTGTGCTGGAGTCGATCCCAGCTGACTCTGGGCAGGAGGCGGGCTACACCCTGAACTGGTCGCCAGCCAATCGCAGGGCACATATAAACAAGCAACCATTCGCACTCACATTCACACCTACGGGCAATTTAGAGTCTTCAATCAACCTACCATGCATGTTTTGGGGAGGTGGGACATGTTTTCAATGAGCATTATCCATCCATCCATCCATCCATCCATCCATGGATATAACTAAAATGAGGGCGGCACGGTGGACGACTGCTCAGCACAGCTGCCTCACAGTTCCGAGGACCGGGTTCTAATCCAGCTTCGCCTGTGAGGAGTTTGCCTGCGTGGGTTTTCTCCCGGTACTCCAGTTTCCTCCCACATCCCAAAAACAAGGATAATTGAAGACTAAATTGCCCATAGGTGTGAATGGGAGCACGAATGGTTGGTTGTTTATATGTGCCCTGCGATTGGTTGGCGACCAGTTCAGGGTGTACCCCGCTTCTCGCCCAGAGTCAGCTGGGATAGTCTTCCAGCACGCCCGCGACCCTTGTGAGGAGAAGCGGCACAGAAAATGGATTGATGGATGACAAAAATCAACTATAGTAAATAATTGTACAGCATTTTATTTTCCTATATTTAAGCGCAGTGTTAAATGTTCAAACAGCATCATGCTACCGTGGCTCGCAAAAATATCCAATATACTTGTTTTTGATGAACACATAGGACTACTACGCGACAGTATTGTAATGATGGTAGTACTTGAGTATTTTTTAAGGTGCTACTACAAACTTTAAGGAGCCACGCAGCAAACTCATGAAATAACTCAGCTGCTGAGTAATATCTAGCCCGGGGGGGCTTGTGCAGGGGGGGTCTGCACCTCATGCCTCCACAGCGAGCAGATGCCTCCTCAGCCACTGACCTCCCTGGAGGGGAGGTGTGGGGGGTGCCCCTCTATGCCCCCCCTCCTCCCCTGAGGCCTGGAAAAGCCTCCACACGGCACTCGGGGCCTGCTAGGCGGCTGCCAGGGACCGGCTGGAGGAAGGGGGGGGGGATCGTCCCCTTTGGGCGGTGCGGAGTGGGGGAGGGGGCACCAGATGCCTGCTGAGGACACACTCTGAAAGCATCCTGCAACTGGTGGTGCCCCCCAGATATACATGTCACCAGTGTGTGCGCACGTGCACTCACTTTCACCTCTGACGTGCACACGCACGCACGCACGCACGCACACACTCAGATCGTTACATCTGGTTCACAAAAGCGCCCCCACCCAACACACACACAGGAGTCGGTAATGCCATACTGAGGGCTGTTCCTAATATTTTGACCACCTTATGTAATGACGAGACAAAGTTCGTTACATTTAGTTACTCGTTGTACTGAGAGCTGTTCCTAAATAATACCTAATAAGCATAAATAAAATTAAGTGATTGCCCCCCCACCCACATTTTTTTTATTTATACAGTTCTGCTGTGCCATCCATTTTTTAAATTGTCATTGAATTAAGTGATTTTTGGAAGGGCACACCAGTTGTAGGCCATCTTAAAAAAGTTCAATGTATATGCAAAATAGTTTCCTTTTTTTTAAATTGTATTTTTATTTACTTTTGTTCACTTTTATTTTGTGATTTTTGGGGGGTCAGACCATTCAGATGACATAAACAGAAGTTGAATGTATGCATCATATATGTAAAATAATTTTATACACCTCTATTCTTGGTATTATTACAGATACATCTCGATAATTTGGAATTGGTGGAAAAGTTTATTTATTTCAGTACTTACCTCTATGTATATATGTTTTCCATTAAACATGCCCGATTTCTATCGTAAAATAAATGTTGATTGTTTCGTGACTGTAATATTCAATTTTTTTTAGATGGTGTATGTTTGGTTTTTAAGATATAATCCTCAAAACTATTCATAGATTCGGAAAAAATAATTATAGGATACTGAAAAACAATAAATAAATAATAAATGCGCTTCTGTTGTGGCATTCATTTCTAAGCAACTTTGAAAGTATTTTTTCAAATTATATTTGTGGGGCAGTTTTATATAATAGTATAGTATTTGATTAGTTCTGATTAATTTGATTTCTTTTTTTGATTAATTGTAGGGGTGAAATGGCTAAAGGAATCCAAGAGATGTAAATGTTACAGGACCTTTACCATATGTGGTCTGTCGATCAACCGACGTCGCAAATCCTTTTTAAAACTCACCATTTTCGCACCATTTAGTGAAAAAAAAAAAAAGTTGAGTGAGTTGGTTCTTCAGAAGCGACATTCCTAGTATAGATTATTAGATTAGTTGTTTGACTTGCAAACTCACTGTCATATACATATATTTACAAAGAGGAGATTTTACCAGTTAGTACTGACTTACCTCATAGAAGAATCTCCTAAAACCTTGTTGTTTTTCTTCTTTTTGGAGTGGAATTTCCCACAAGTGCGTCTTGTAGCCAGCAGAGATGCACAATGTCACCCCCCCACCCCACCGCCCCCCACCCCCCCAAAAAAATCACAATGTTTCCATAAAAACAACAACGTGGAGAGCGATTGGGAACTTCCTTCCTTTGCGGCGGCCCACCTTCTAGTGAGATGGGTCCCGGCTACGTTGCGGAACACTTCCACCAACACTCACCCCACCCCTTTCTGTCTCCTCCCCCCTCGACACGCACACACAATAAAGGTCGGGGGAAGGGGGGTGCACGTATGCACAAAGGAGGGTCTTCAGTAGGCAGCTGCACACACACACACACACTCACACAATTTCACACACATATTCAATCACCAGATTATTTAAAAAAACGTTTTGAATTAAAAGTAGTCTCTAGTTTCACTTAGGGGTGGACTCACTTTTGTTGCCAGCAGTTTAACCATTAATGGCTGTGTGTTGAGTTAATTTGAGGGCACAGTTGATCGACACTGCTATAAAAGCTGTACGCTGTCTACAAACACGCACTTTCCCAACAGGAAATCGGAATCATCTGTTCCTGGGTCAAGCTGTGGCCATGCTGAAAGTGTACATTCGACATTTTAAGTCAGTCAAACCTTCTTAGCTGTTATAAATGTGTAAAAATAAAGTTAATTGGTGGATAATAAAGAAAGATGTCATGTTAAAAATGGTGGTTGCATCACACATTTTTGTGCTTTTTAACATTCTTAGGGGTCGTTGAAACGTAAAAAGAGGTCAAGTACAAGCGTTCATCATCAAAATAGTCTTTATACACAGTACTATGTAGTGAATTTTCTTTTCTTCCGGTTTCATTTATTAATGTTCTCGTTTCTCTTTATATAGTCTTGTATTAATTGTATTTTTTTTTTTTAATGTAGTGATTTATTTTCTTTGTGTAAATACTTTTATTCATTGAATATTTATTGCTTTCTCTATGTTCAGTATTATATTATTATTTTTAAAGCAGCATTTTCTTCTTTTTATATAGTTTAAGACATATTTATGATTTTTTAATGTGATTTTATTTTATTTATGTACAGTGTTTATTTTGCTTTTGCTCGATACATTATTAGATTTTATTTCTGCATTAATGTTGGGATTTTTTCTTCATATATGGTATTAAATACATAGTCATAAGTTGTTTACATTTTATGATTTTATTAAATTATTCTTTTATTTTGTGTCTTTCTGTATATACATTATTATATAAATGTTAATGTTTAATATAGTGATTTTTGTTTCAAGTGTTATGTTGTTCGTATTTGTTTATTTTTAAATACAGTATTAAATACATATGTATTAATGTTTTATTTTGTGATTGTTTTTACTTATATACAATTTATTTTGCGATCATTTTTATATATATATATATATATATATATATACACATTATAATATAAATATTATATATTATTTAACTTCGTGATTTTTCTTTATAAACATTATATAATACATATTTATTGCTTTTTTTAATTTTGTGTCAATTTCATTTATATGCAGTATTTTATTTATTGTATTATTATTTTGTAAAGTATAACATTAATTTCATTTTTATCATTAATTTAGTGATTTATTTTCAATATTAAATTTCTCCATATACAGTACTTCTCCATATACAGTCCACTATTCCATTAAAATGAGTTTCTTTTTTTAACGTGAAGACATTCTTAGCTGTCATACAAGTGTAACGATAAGTGAAAGGAACACCCATAATACTGGTGTTACAATTTTTTATTTTGATTTTATTTTTTTTGTAAATTATCCATCTTTGTTCAACTTCTGTAGACAATTCTGGATCGCAGAATCCGAAAATGACATCCGTTTCTCTTGTTCAGGTCAGGTTTTTATGCCAAGTTGTTGCCTGTTTATTAATCAACTGTTACAAACTTTGCTTACTGTAAATTGCTGTTCAAAATTCAGGGCCGTAGTTCCAAAAGTTGACCTGATTAAGCAAAACCATTGTGATATTTGGATTCAGCACATCAAAATTTTCCCAAATCAGCTCAAAAAAAAAAATCTTTTGACAATAAATTTGTTGTTGGCCGGTGTAATACAGTACCTTTTCTCTGTTTTTGTTTGCTTTAGCCATATTGTACTGAGCAGCCAGAACAGGCAGAGTGGCTTATTTTCCCTGAAAAGCACACTTCCACACTTTTGGACATTTGGAGACGGCGCACATATAAACACACTTGCGTATGCAAATACACACACGCACTCCCGCAGTGACTCTTTAATTGGGGCTCAGCTGACAGGTTCGCTCCTCAGGGAGCATGTGTGTGTGTGTGCGCGCGCGCGTGTGGACCATCTGCTTGGCGAACAGGTGTCCCGCTCGCCGGAACCTTCTCTGACTAACCACCAAATGGACCACCAATGTTTGCATCGTCACTGTTTCAAAAACACTGGAAAAGACCATTTCCACAAGGTCTTCCAAAGACCAACTACTCCTCGATGGTTTGTCCCGTCGCTCCCAAATTGGAAGCATGAGTACTAAACATACGGGTGACATTCAATTGTGAAGCATTTCAATTTCCTTCATTGAATGTGGAGTGAACATGGCGAGGAAATTTGATCACGAGTAAAAAAAAAAACACCAAACTCGAAAAATTCATGTTTTTGAAATTCAGACTTCAATTCGGTCGGCTTGTCAATCATGAGTAGACCCACAAAAAAAGTCTCAAAAGGTCATGCCCGAAAAGACACAGGAAGTCTGACATTTTGGTTTAAAGCAGACATTTGTGGCTCATTTTGCCTATTTCCAGGGGTCTGAAAAAATAGAAAAATTCAACCACCAAAGTCAGTTTCTCTTAGCAATACCGGTATGAACCTTTGGTCCACATACATATCACAAATAGACCCTCCAAAAAGTCTGAAGAAGCCATGCTTAAAAAGACAAAAATAAAAAAAATCACCCTTTTTTTTGGTTGAAATGATCATTTTGCCCATTTCCAGGGTTCTTTTAAACACAAACCACTTCCAGATTGTTTTGTCCAATTTCTCCAAAATTGACGGTAAACCATGTATCAAAAATTTCAAAGAATTTTTGTTTTGGACATCACGCGTGGACAGAGCATGGCGATGAATGTTGATGCCGCAGTAAAAGGAAAAACCTAATCTCGCATGCATGTTCATCCTGGTCAATTTTCCATTTTTGGTTCACTTAAGCCAGCTGGTGTCATCAAACACTCTATCACAAATATTATTGTGTGTCTACGTGTTTGAGTGTGTGTGTGTACGTGTATCCGTCTGCATGCATGTGTGTGCAGGAAAGGGGGAGGTGGGAAGAGGGTCACTGAGGACTTTTGAAGGAACAAAAGGTTGGCCTTCGGCCTGCGCTCGCCTCCGGGTCATTTAAGGACAGGCAGCACACGCACGCACGCACGCACACACACACCACCTGCTGTTGTGCACTCGTACGGTCTCTAATGGAGATGTTGAGTGATTGGGACATTACAGAGATTGAGCACAAAACTATAAGGCCAATCTAATCGCCACGGACACATCCGTCCATCCATTTTCCATACCACTTATCCTCACTCGGGTCGCGGGCGTGCTGGAGCCTATCCCAGCTGATTCCGGGGAAGAGGCGGGGTAAACCCCAAACTGGTCGCCGGCCAATCGCAGGCCACATACAGTATGAACAAACAACCATTGGCACTCGCGTTCACACCTACGGGCAATTTAGAGTCTTCAATTCACCTACCGCGCATGTTTTTGGGATGTGGGAGGAAAGCGGAGGAAATAGAATTAATTGGTTTCATCAATAATACGCAATCATTTTAAAAATGCAATTCAGGATGAATACAAATGATTTAGTTATAATAATTATCTGTTGTACATTTGCTATGACTATACATTTCTATAAAAAATATATAGTAATTTATGGAAAACTTTTCCACATAATCTGATTTTGTTTGTATATTTATTGTAAACAATATAACTTTGGTGAATTAAAGAAAATACAATGTAGTTCCCTTTCAGCTGTCTTTTTATCTTCGTTTTTAATAATAATAAAACTATTGTATTTTATGTTTTAAATTATTATTATTAATGATAAAATGAAAAATTAAACAATATATTAATGTAATGTATTGTAAACCTTTCCACAGCAGCGTAAATTTGTCTTGTTTTAAAAAAAAAAGAAGCTAAAAATAATAAAATGACTAAAGAAATTGTAATTAGAATTTTTAATATCCATCCATTTTCAATACCGCTTATCCTGTTCAGGGTCACGGGGCGCTGGAGCTTTTCCCAGCTGACTTTGGACGAAAGGCGGACTACACCCTGAACTGGTCGCCAGTCAGTCGCAGAGCACATATAGACACGGACAACCATTGGCACTCACATTCACACCGTCACTGAGTGTGATCTGATCTGAAATCATCAATTATTTATTTATTTAGTGCAAATCAACTATAAAAATTATGACATAATTTGGAATGGCATTTTTAATGATCCAAAACGTATCATTTAAGTAAAACACAAATCCAACCACTCGAGTAATATTATGACTTACTGTAAACTTTTTCCTACATGTCCGCTCATCTCAATGTGTTGTACTTCAATGAGACTCCAAGGGAGAGGGGGGGGACTTTTGCTTGATTTTATTTTTTAAAAAAGCTTTAAAATTAGAAACTCATACACACCCGCACGCCCACACACACACACAGACACACACACACACACACACACTAATTAAGTCCTGATAGATGTTCCCCTCTGTGCCTGACGGTGCATGCGTGGAGTGTGAATGTGTGTGCGTGTGTCTACAGGGCGAGTGTCAGGTCGCAAAGGTCAAAGGGAAACAAAAGCAAGGAGCAGATCCCAGCTGCCGAGCTAAACATACATAAACCCCCCACGCCCCTGCTTCCCTTTCAGTGGGAGTGTGCCACCGTCCTACACACGTACACATGCACACGCACACAAATCTGAGTGAGTGGGGGGAAAGGTCAGCATGCATACACAGACAAATCCGTAGAGTTTTTGTACTACTCAAAGATGTGCCTTTAATAGTATAAAAGCAATCAAACAAGGGTTAGGGTTTCAAATTAGGGTTTTAAACACGAGCTGAGGGTGAAAATAAGGGTTTCAAGGCAGCGTTTGGGTTTAAAACATAGGCGTCAAACTCAAGGCCCGGGGGGCAGATGTGGCCCGGGAAAGCAAATCTTGCGTGTGAACTTCTTGCTAAAATACCAAAATTACAAATGGTCTTAACCTTCAATAACGTTGAGAATTGCAAGCTTTTTTTTTTTGTTAACAGTCCCCCTTTTAAAATAAAGTAAGTTTTCATTAGCTTATCCATCAATTTATTGTGTATTTGTAATATGAGGCAACTGTACATTTACAGGAGGGCTGCAACTAACGATTATTTTATTAATCGATTAATCTGTCAATTATTTTTCCGACTACTCAATGAGTCCGATTTAAAAAAAAATATTTTTTTAAAGTCCATCCCTTTATTCCAAATCAGGACATTATTTCAAATAGACAGTGGAGAAAATGATCAGAAAATAGGCAAAAATGTTGATCATTGTTTTCCAAAGAAAAAGCAGTTGTTTGCGATTGTCTTATTTTGACAAAACACAAATGTAATCAGTCTGCTTTCATCCAGGAATACAGAAATCTGAGAATATTTACTGTTGAGAGGCTGAAATTTTGAGGATTTGGACAATTTTAAGCTAAACTATGTCTCGAAACGATTAATCGATTCTCAAAATAGTTGTCAATTACTGTGAAAACTGATTAGTTCTCAACTAATCAATTACTGTGCCTCTAATTTACAGTCTATGGTTTCACAGTCGGGTCACTGATGGTGTCATGGTACATTCATCTGACTTTGGTGCGGGCAGCGTGGGTTCAGTACCCACTCAAGTGACGGTGTGAATGTGAGTGCGAATGGTTTTCCGTGTCTATGTGTGCCCTGCGACTGACTGGCGACCAGTTCAGGGTGTAGTCCGCCTTGAAGTCAGCTGGGATAGGCTCCAGCGCCCCACGACCCTAACCAGGATAAGCGGTGTTGAAAATGGATGGATGGATGGATGGGTTTCACAGTACGACCCTCTGAGGGAAACCATAATTACGATGGGCCTTGCAACAAATGTTTGTTTGACACCACTGGTTTAAAACATGTGTAAGGGTTTCATTAAACACTTAGGGTATCAGAGTATGGTTATCAAGGGCTGGGTTAGGGCTTCAAAAAAGGATGAGGGTTTCAACACAAGGTTACTGTTTGCAGCTAGGGTTAGAGTTTAAAGGAAGGCTAAGGGTTTCAAATTAAGGTTCCAAATTAGGGTTTGAACCATGGGTTAGGGTTTCAAGCCAGGGTTACTATTTCAAACACACGTTACATTCTAGCGGCACGGTGACCGACTGGTTAGAGCGTCTGCCTCACAGTTCTGCGGACCGGGGTTCAATCCCCGGGCCCGCCTGTGTGGAGTTTGCACGTTCTCCCCGTGCCTGCGTGGGTTTTCTCCGGGCACTCCGGTTTCCTCCGACACCCTAAAAACATGCATGGTAGGTTAATTGACAACTCTAAATTGCCCGTAGGTGTGAATGTGAGTGCGAATGGTTGTTTGTTTCTATGTGCCCTGCGATTGGCTGGCGACCAGTTCAGGGTGTACCCCGCCTCCTGCCCGATGATAGCTGGGATAGGCTCCAGCACGCCCGCGACGCCATTGAGGAGAAGCAGCTCGGAAAATGGATGGATCGATAAAATGTAAATATTTCATTGACAAACTCATTTAATATTTCATTTATTTTCATTATTTCCTTTTCTAAAATTATTCTTTCAAATACCATTAAAAATACAAATGTCATGAAATAATTATAATTCAATTTGATAAATGTGATTAAACAAACTATTTCAGGAAATAAATAAATATGACATTAATTAGAAATAAAATTCCACTTAATAAATAATGAAAAACCCTTAAATAAATAATTATATTCCATTAAACATTTAAAATTCAATTCAACACATTAGAATTCCATTAAATAATAAATGTGATAGTGATAGTTTTTCATTATTGGCTATCTTTTGAAATAATCTTTTTCTAATTATTGCCAAATTGTATTCAATAAATAAAAAATTCAATAAATATTAAAAAAATGATTAAATAAAAATATATTCATATAAAATACATGATTATTAAAGAGGTTCAACATAAATATTAAAATGTAATAATAAGTTGTTTTTATTCTGCATTTCATTGGTTATTAGTTTTTCTCTCCAAAACTAAAAGAATAATAGACAAACACTCCCCCTGATGACTATATGTGGAAATGCTACAAATTTTACATCTGATTAATATTTAATACAAATTATTGAAATAATATCCACAACTAAATGAATTAAGTAACCCCCAAAAAATATTTTGATTTGATGGTTTTTTACATTTTATGCCCAAATAAAAGAGCACATACAGTAGGTGTGTCCTCACCTTGTACCAGCTGAAGGCTCCGCCCATTCTCCTGCAGATATCAGCCACTGGGTCAGGACACACCAAGTTTATTGCTTCCGGAATCATCTACACTTCCGTAGAAGAGTAGCTCGTCAGCTCGACGAATCGCTTCCACAACTTTGCTTCCGACGTCATAGTTCTCGCACACATGGTACGAGTAGTTCCGCCTGAAAAAGGTGGAAATGCTTCAGAGTCATGGAAATCGGACCACATCGCCAATATCCAGAACCGTCCCCCACCGAGCTGTATAGATGCCGGAGTCCTCCTCAGTGACGTTCAAGAGGAAGACCATGCCGCCATGATAGTGAATCCTCTCGCTCTCATTGGACGGGAGGACGACCAGCTCGTTGCCCGAGGAGTTTTGGAACCCGGTGAACTGTATCAGGGCTACCTCGGAGTCTTTCAGGACAGACGGAACAAAGTGGAGGGATTCGCCTTCCAAGAGCAGGAGATACTCCATGTCGAACTCCTCGCACAGAAGCTCAGATGTGGCTGAGGAGACTCTGACAGTCCCTCTAAATGAAGGTGGAGGGCATCAAGCTGCTCATCCTGCTTCGAGAGGCGTTGACGCTGCACTTGAAGGGCTTTGCGCACCGGGTCTGAGTCTGCTGGGTCCATCTTATGGCCAGTTCGTTCTGTCATGAACGGAATAGAGGATCGGACCCAAAAATGCACGACTCCAAAACAAATGGACAGTTTCAAAAAGAGACGTTTAATATACGGGCAGAAGTCGGTACACACGCAGGCAATTAAAAAAAAAAGGGAACAGTATCCAAAAACGTGAGGCAAAAAGGCGAGGTCGATAATCGGAACAGGGTCTAGTCTTACTGTGAGTCTGTGACGTGGAAACAAGGAATGCTGGAACGCGACGACAAGGTACAACGAAATGGCGACTAGAAAGAATGAGACACGAGGTTAAATGCCAGGGGTAATTAGGGTGAACGAGGCACAGGTGGTGAAGATGCTCTCAGGAGCAGTTGTGTACGAGACAGGGGGAAGACAACAAACGGAACACACAGCCATGACAAAAATCACCCAGTATAATTTCTTTACACTTAAATAATGACTTAAAAATACCAGCAATTCCACCGCCTTGTTTCCTTATTCAACATAAAATAAAAATTTGCTTGTGTTGCCTCATTTAAACTGGTATAACAGCTACTTTCTGTGAACCACGTTTCAGTCAGTACCAAAGCTCTAGATCATAGGTTGTAATGATGTTATTAAACAACATTTATTTATTACTCAGTGACCTGATATTGAAAAGAGAGCAAACTGGAGACAATGGTTTGATAGATTCACATTTTATCCTCACTAAGTTTCTAGTTCTACTTTTTTTGTGCCATATTTCTTTGACCAACTTTCTGTCCCTTGTAATTACAGGGATCAAAAACGCCTGATCTCCATAGGGGTCTGACTGATTCTGGAAAAGACCCCGCACATATCAGTCAGATTTGGAGATAATATTATTCATGGGTGGAGGAGAGGCCCTTCACATCTTAGCGGACGTTGGTTTCAGGAGAGGGGGGGGGGGGGGGGGAGGAAGATCTTGGTGTGGTGTGCGTTGGATTCCAATAATGACAATAGCCTTCATCCTGTCCATCACATCTAACAGGGCATTTTGGTTTGTAGAGAGTGAGTTTTGTGTTGGGCTTTGCTCCAATTGGGCAGGGAGGGGTGTGGGAGATTGAAAGTGCTGCCTCATATTATTCCTCATTCGTTCCTCCGATTTTTTTGGGTGACTCCATCTGCACCCCGTCAGGAAGCTGTAAATCCAGTGGCAGATGGCAGGCGAGATGCTGAGCGAGAGAAGCTTGGAGGAGAGGAGTTTGGGGATGACGGTGTTGAAAGCAGAGCTGAAGTCCATGAACAGGATCCTCGCGTAGGTCCCCGCGCTGTCGAGGTGTTCTAGGATGAAGTGCACTCCCATGTTGACTGTGTCATCCGCAGACCTGTTTGCTCGGTAGGCAAACTGCAGGGGGTCCAGCAGGGGACCTCTGATGCTCTAGAGGTGGTCCAGCACGAGGCATTCAAAGGACTTCATGACCACAGATGTCAGGGCGACAGGCCTGTAGTCATTCAGACCCGAGATTGCAGGTTTCTTGGGGACCGAGATGATGGTCGAGCATTTGAAACACGATGGTACTTCACACAGTTCCAGAGATCTATTGAAGATCTGAGTGAAGACTGGAGCGAGCTGGTCCGGCTCAAGTGGCTCAAATCTATTTGTAAGTCTGATGTCAATGTTTTGCATTGACTTGCGTCCTGTTTTCTTGCCCTTTGATGTTGCGACCGTATACAGCCGCTCTCTTGCGGTTGAAGCAGCACACAATGCAGGTCAGCCCGATTCCTCTGTAATCTGCTGGTGTTCTTCCCTCCCTTTTAGATGTTCCATATGTTTAGTTAATTCCAGGAAGAGCTGCTGGGTGATCTATTACCGTTTCCACAGTCCACATCCATCCTCTTTGTAGAGCTAAGTGGCTGTCTGTTAGCATGCTTCTGCTCACCATTTTGAGACATCGGTAGAGTGGTATCATTGCCCAACTGGCGAATCCACAGACACTTCAAGATGGTGGATTTTCATTTCCAGGACCGCCATCTTCTGTAGCAGTTTGTGATAGTCTTCAGTGGAAAAGGGAGGCATCTTGTTGCTGGTCTCGTTGTGAATAGAAGACTTGTGCTAATTAGCAAGCCACACTCACATAATGGTAAGGGGGTATCCAAAAATATTGGAATATGGCAAAAATTGACTATCTTCAAAAAAAAAAAAAAAACTAAACAAATAAATACAGTCCCACAGCTTTAAAAATATCCAGGAGTCGCTGGTTCTAATTTCTTTGGAAAAAGAAAAACAAGCTTATCAGCAAGAAAAATGTAAACAAGCGAAGCGAGCAGAAAAGCATCTGCATTGTACGAGAGCGTCTGCTACTGGGGGAAAAATGAAAAGCAACGAGGAGAATGTTTCCGATCGTGTTAACACTATGACAACAAAAAATATTGCGACAAATTGCCAATTTTAATTTGGAGCCTGTGAATGATCAAAGGCTGACTTGGAGCCAGTCAGTCACAAAGAGTCGAGTGACGCTATGAAGTCATGTAAGTATGCCATAACTCCTTTCAACTCTGCATCTCCGTGCTTTTCCAAATGTAAGTACCGTTCCAAGTTTAAACGCAATCTTACGCAAAAATATTTTAACACTCATGACGCCGTTTTTTATCACTAAAATATTTAAATCAAAGGGGAAAAAAATGGGGCTCCAGCACAACTGTTCATCTTTGCCCCCCAATTCAACGCCCTTGACTGTAGGGCACTATGTACTGTATTTGATAGGGAGTGATCCCCAACACAGCTTTTCTCAATGTGTGCATTCACAAAATGTGGTCTTGATGCAGTCTGGATTGTCTCGTGGCTGGCACGGCGGGCATGAGGCATCTGAGCTTCTTCCAGAAGACTCTGTTTGGCTTGTGTTTCCTCCACGTGAGCGCCCCCTGTCTCCTCTTGATGAAGCCCAGAGACTGCGGTAGGCGACTGTAATCCGGCGGACCGTCTGGGAGGAGAACCACAGAACAGGAAGTATAGCTCACTACAATGTAACAAATGACTTGGCTGCTTGGTACATTACAATTCACTCAAAGTCTAGTTGGTTGGTTGGTTAGTTAGTTCGTGAAGGATGTAGTATTGATGGTGGGTTCGGTCGCTCTCCAGTAGGTTAACTAGTTAGCTACTTTGCTAGCCATTTAGCTACTTATCTTGTTTATTAGTTAGTTAGTTGCAAAGTATTGCCAGCACTTTACATTTCACTGTTTATCCACAACTGTCCTGTTTTTTGCTTTAGTACTCCATATTCGCAAGTAAGTTATGTTTTTTAAAATATTTTATAGCTTAAAAAATGTGATACATACGACATATGTCACATATATATATCGTTTATCAAAAATAAACATTTCAAAATTGTCAAAATTTACTCTGAATTGTGTATTTCTACTTCTTACTGAATTCATATCAGAGCATTTAAATCAACATCAAATGTATTCAAATTGCAACTTGAAGAATCAAAATTTAAATGAATCACGAGGTTTTTATCAATACCCAGCCCTAGTTATGTTGTGGCGTTTGCATTTCCATTGTGTGTTAATGCCGTTGTGTTGTGGTTTTAATGTGTTGTGGCATTTGCATTTCCGTTGTGTGTTCATTTCAATGTGTTGCGGCGTTTTTCAATTGTTGTGACCTGTCTGGGCCGCCGTAGAAATCCCTCCCGTGATCTAATCCAAATTGTCGCTAGTCAGTCAATACGGTTTTCTAATGAGTGCTAGCATTAAGATGAAGCTTACACACACTGAGGGAGGGCCGAATTACATACGTCACACGCTTGCTCCAAACAACACAGGTGCGTTCAGCGTGCTTTTACAACACAGGAACATCCATACATACACTGCACCCTTCGGTATTATTAAATAATTGCTTTTCTTCGATTATAATGTTTTCATGATTGTGAGAAGCTAAAATCTAACTCACGGCTACATTTCTAGTAATCGCCAAGCCCACTTAGCTAGCTAGTTAGTAATTTAGTTCCCCAGCAGATGATCTACTTAATTCGCTAGTAGGTCTGTTAGTTAGTAAATATGTTAGTGACGTAGTATTCACATTAAATTCTACGCATGTAGGTATTGTAGCATCGGAGGAATCCCCAGCATGCCGAGTGGCCTTGTAACTAGCTGGAAAGTGTATAAATGCTGTGTTCTTGTTAGTTAGCATTATCCCCCCTAGTAGTATTGATAAACTTTGTGTGTCCATTTTTCCACTTTTCCTCGTTGTTGTTTATAGGTGTGTCCCGAGCCGATCTTTGAGATCGGCAATCGGTCCGATGTCAGCAAAAAAAAAACAAGGATCGGATCAGACTGGATCTAAAATCTTTGTTTTACCACTCTTATACAAGCAGTCAATTCCATGCTCTTCTATCCAGCAGCGGATGGCATGCAGAGCCCATGTGATCATAACAAGTTGCTAAGGTGCTAACATAGTCGCAAGGAGTAAAATTGAATGTTGCTTGCTTAAAGTCATTTATTGACACTCTCTGTAAAACTAACGGACATAACAGAAGAATTACACCTATTGAATGTTCAAATACATCACAGACTTAGTTTCTTTCTTCGTTTTTGATCACAAAAATCGCTAGCTCAAAGCTAACACACAATGAATGAAAAACACCATTGACGAGCTAACGAAAATTAGCATTGAACTCGAGGCACTAATATCGCTCAAAATAATGAATATTGGTACACAAACGCTATATAAACACAAACATGGGGCTCGAGACTGCAACTAAATTGGTCGCATATGCGACCATTTTTCAGCTTGGGCGGTTAAAGATTTCATTTTGTCGCATTTGTGCGAGTGCATGTTCTAATGGTTGAAAGTCGCCTTTTTTCTCCTCCTGTATGAGAGAGCGAGAGAGAGAGAGAGAGAGAAGAGAGAGAGAGAGAGAGAGAGAGACTTCTAACTGCGAAGTATAGCCACGGTCATGCTGTACCGCCTCAAAAAATGGTGGCACCAAAACGTGCTGGCGCGACCAACTGAAAAGGTTGCTTGCACCAGTGCTACTAGTGCAAAAGTTAGTGTAGAGGCAATATGACAATACTCTCATATATTCTTCAAACTCTGTGAAAAACAAGTTATAATAAAAATTTTCGATCGTGAAGTGTGTTTCTCATTGCATGCACCACACTGCCCGTCAGAGGTCAAGACGTACACAGTATTTACTTTGTTTTCCATTGGTTAATAATAATACGTCAGTTTTTCTCATGCCTATGCCTACTGTTGCTGATTATTGTTCTCTGTTTGAGTAATGTCACTTGATCAAGCCTTTTCTAACATTCCATACTACAAATCAGTAAATTATGTATGATTATTGCTGCAATTAGATCGGACCGATAACAGTGTCGGCCAAAACTCGAGGCTGCAATATAAGTATCGGATCGAAAGTGAAAATGCTGGATCACTTCTGCAGCTGAGTGACTAGTGTCTACTGTTGCTAAGTAAAGCTCTTCTCATCACAGCCACAGTGTCTTTTTCATATTTATGACGCACCACAGTATGTATGTATGCATATACAGTATGTATGTATGCATATACAGTATGTATGTACATATGTACAAACCAATGTTCGCAATGAAGTTGGGACGTTGTGTAAAACGTAATTAGAAACAGAATACAATATTTTCAAATCCTTTTCAACCTATGTTCAGTTGAATACACAACAAAGACAAGATATTTAATGTTCAAATTGATGACATTTTTTTTGCAAATATTCTCATTTAGAATTTGATGCCTGCAACACATTCCAAAAAAAGCTGGGACAGGGGCAACAAAAGACTGGGAAAGTGCATAAAAAAAAAAAGGCATCATTGTGTAGTTCTTCCCCATTCTTTTATTGATAAGATCATGGAGGGAATCAACGATGAAGCCAAGAAAGGAAAGGTGTGGTAACACAGTGATAAACATGCCGCTGTCCGGCTCTTTTACGTGTTGCAGGCATCAAATTCAAAATGAGTGGATATTTGCAAGAAAAAAACAAACAATAGAGTTTATTAGCTTGAACATTATCTTGACTTTGTAGTGTATTGAATATAGGTTGTAAAGGATTTGCAAAACATTGCATTCTGTTTTTATTTACATTTTACATAATGTCCCAACTTCATTGGAATTGGGTTTGTATTTAGTTAGTTAGTCTGTTCGTCACCTATTTCCAGAAGGATGACTGAAGGTGTGTTGTGCGTCAAAGCCTCATGCAGGCCCAGCTTCTGCTCGTAGCTCAGCTGTCGATCCTCATGGCTGAAGGGCCGCCACTCGCTTGCCTCCTTCTCCTCTTCCTCCTCCTTCTTCGCCAATATGATGATCAGCCGGCGGCATCTCTGCATGGTGGCTGCCATGGCGTCGTGTGTTGCTGCCATGTCAAGCACAGTCGGTTAGTTAGCGGGTTACTCCGTCAGTCGTTCTGGCTGCTGATTTGTTACATGATATTGTATATCCTTTAGCCAGCTAGTAGGTTGGTTAGTATTAGCGGCCATTTTTAAGTTGGTTAGCTTCATAGTATTGACTGTCATTAGTATCATTGACTGTTGTCAGTTAATTTGTTGAGTCTGTACATACTATATACGTACCGTCTATAGTATAGACAGTTAGTCAGTTCGTTTGTATCTAGTTGATACCAGCCTTATTTCAATGTATCGGGTACTAGTGAAGACTGCCAATACCAGCCACCAATACTTAAGGCAAAAACAAATAAAAATCTGACAATGGGTAAGTACTCCTCGGCAGTAATTGGCGCTATACTGCAGTGGTTTCACACATTGGTGAATCATCTTGTGCGTATGTGCAGCGTTTAACTCAGACTGCTGAGTGTTCTTCGGTTTGCAGTGGCAGTTCTAGACCGATTTTAGTGGGGTGGCTGAAATTTTTGCCAGAGAAGTCCAGTCAGAAAACAATACGGCTGGTACATTCGAACCATCCAAATCCATTTCGCCAATGGGGGGCACAAGCATTGTGTTACGGGGGCATTGGCCTCCTCTGGCCCCACCCTAGAACCGCCACTGTTAGGTTTGTTGTTTTGGAGCGCTCCTGTGGTCATTCTCCTATCAGGAAGTAAAATGTCTTACAGCACCGTTTTCTCTGTGAATTGCATCCTTCTCCATCCTCTCATATTCTGCCCATTTAGATGCAATATTTGTAAGTATATATTTATATTAATGCGTAGAGCATTATTAGTGTGTTGCTACCAAAATGTATTGTGTTTATTTGCTATATATTATGTGCTATACTCACCTGTTGCCTGATTTTTGGCACTCATATATATCTATATTTTGTAATATTTTGTGTTACAGTTTCACACTGGGATTCAGTAAAATGTCCAAAAACAATTTAGGGCTTCAACTGGATTTACTGAACTCTGGTTAACCTAAGCGCTGGTGAGACCAGAACAGTCATAAGGAAGGAAAGGTCTTCTTTGCTCACAATTGTCTGTCAAAGTATTAATTGAAATTGTATGTATCAAACGAACTATTGGTATCGTTACTCGGTATCAGTGAGTACTCAAGAATGAATACTCGTACTGGTATCAGTCTGAAAATCAGTGGTCCTGAAAAACCAATGAGATAACAAATGACCCAACTATTCATTAGTTGTCTAGTTATTTAGCTAACTCCCCAGGGAGTTACTTAGTCGGCTTGTTAGTTAGCTGTTTAACAAGCTAGTTATTCTAGTGTGCTAGTTAGTCAGTTAGTATTATTGGCTGCTGTTTATTTATTTTAGTTAATTACATGGACTACCGGCGGCACGGTGACCGACTGGTTAGAGCGTCAGCCTCACAGTTCTGAGGACACGGGTTCAATCCCAGGTCCCGCCTGTGTGGAGTTTGCATGTTCTCCCCGTGCCTGCGTGGGTTTTCTCTGGGCACTCCGGTTTCCTCCCACATCCCAAAAACATGCATTAATTGGAGACTCTAAATTGCCCGTAGGCATGACTGTAAGTGCGAATGGTTGTTTGTTTGTATGTGCCCTGCGATTGGCTGGCAACCAGTTGAGGGTGTACCCCGCCTCCTGCCCGATGACAGCTGGGATAGGCTCCAGCATGCCCGCGACCCTAGTGAGGAGAAGCGGCTCAGAAAATGGATGGATGGATGGATACATGGACTACCTTCTCCCGGGCTGTCGTCTCGGCCCGTGATGAAGAGGCGGTAGCCATGACGCTCCTCCAGCCGGCTGGGCAGCAGCTGCAGGGCGAAGTCAGATGCGACACTCGGGCTCGTCTCAGAGCCCGCAGCGTGCACCACGCTCACCAAGGCGTCGTACGGGACCCAGTCTGCATCTGCACACACGGTAACACGGAGCCACTGATTGGAATTGCTTTGTTAGTATCTTCTATTTATGTTGTTGTGATTTATTTGAAATAATTAGTCGGTAAGTAAATTAGCTAGTTTGCTAACTACCTAATTTATGGCAGTCACTGTTGGTATCGGTTATTCAAATTAGTATTATTTTTACAGTATTATAGATTGGAGTTAGCTAGATAGTTTGCATTGAAGTCGGTTTGGTATTGTAATCTTAAAAAACATTTCCTTTGTTGCGTCATTCGTTAGTTAGGGTTGGTTGGTTAATTATTTAATTAGTTAGGCTTATAGTATTATTGATTCTAATTAGTTTTCTTAGTATATTTTGTTGTTATTGAATTAAAAATAATTACTCGGTAAGTAAATTAGTTGACTAGATAGCTAGCTAGCTAGCGAGCTATGGAGTATTGATGTCAGAAATGTATCCATCCATGCATTTTCTACACAGCATATACTCACGGGGGTCGCGGGCGTGCTGGAGCCTATCCCAGCTATCTTGGGGCGAGAGGCGGGGTACACCCTGAACAGGTCGCCAGCCAATCGCAGGGCACATATAAACAAACAACCATTCACTCACATTCATACCTACGGGCAATTTAGAGTCTTCAATTAACCTACCATGCATGCTTTTGGGATGTGGGAGGAAATCGGAGTAACCGGAGAAAACCCAAGCAGGCACGGGGAGAACATGCAAACTCCACACAGGCGGGGCTGGGATTTGAACCCCGGTCCTCAGAACTGTGAGGCAGATGTGCTAACCAGTCGTCTACCGTGCCGCCAAGAAATGTATTAGTTATTCAAATAATTAGTTTCTGTTATCTACACAGTATAGGTCAAGTGTGAGCCTTTTTAGCTACATTTTGTTTTACTGGTAGTTATTCGGTTAGTACAGAGAGTGAAGTTACCACCAATCAGCAGCGCTACTGTATAATTATTAACATATCTTTTGTCCGATCATGCACCTGCAGAACAGACTGCATTGCCAGCCATGCTAACAATAACTAACGCTGTTTCACAATGTGTCACCTTGTGGCATCACAAAATAGCCACGCAGCTTTCTGTACGCCAACACTACTTCCGCCTTGAAGAAGACCAACAGGAACACCAGAAGAAGAAGAAGCGACGTGGCCAAGCCCACAGCCACGCCAGCGTGGAACCAGCTGTGATTGGCTGGAGATAGACAGAGACAGGAAGTAGCACATATTTGGAGGCGCTGTGTAAGCCAAAGAACGACACTGCAAAAAGTCAATAACCAAGATGCAACATTTCAAATCAAGGCAAAATATGCTTGTTCTTTGTCGGCCGAGGTATTTCCTCTTCCCAGGCAGTTTTTGTGTATATATTTTTTTCAGTGTGTTACCTTCTCTGAGTTGCACAAGGCAGTCTTTCACCACAAGAGGGCTCTGGACCCGACAGCGAATGGACACGTTGAGGAAGCGAGGTAGAACTCTAGAGATAGTCAGTGTAGACTCGCCGAACATGCGGTCTTGGTTTGCAGTGCTACGGGGAAAGAGCAGAACGTGGCCAATCTGTGTATGCACGCGGCTTCGATAGCGACGAGCGACAAGCTCACATGTGGAAGGACTCCTGGAGCTCCGGGTCATCGTCGGCAAAACTGCCGTTCACAACCCAGAACATGAACGTCTCTTCATCCTGGCTGAAGCCCATGAAGGCCAAGCACTTCAGCTCCACCCGCGCACCTGACACCACATCAATGTGCCTTACTTACTAGTTAGTACAGTGATGCCTTGAGATACGAGTGACCCCACTCACAAGTTTTTGAGGTACGAGCTGTCAGTTGGCATATTTTTTGTTTTGAGTTACGACCCTGATTTCAAGTAAGGTGTGCGCTTCCACCTCCCACATCCCCAAAACATGCATTAATTGGAGACTCTAAATTGCCCGTAGGTGTGACTGTGAGTGTGAATGGTTGTTTGTTTGTATGTGCCCTGCGAATTTCAATCCACTAAATCATTTAGGATTGCATCGTTCTAAATGAACAATATCATCCTTGAATCGAATCATCAACAGCAAATCATGATACAAATTGAATCGCTGTTAAAAAAAATCGTTACACCCCATTTGTTAGTATTATTGACTACCATTATTTTTCTCGTCAGTTGGTCAGCTACATAATTTTGAATGTGGTTCGTTAGTTAGTACCATTATTTTTCTTTGCTAGCTGTTTATCTACATAGTGTTGAATGTTGTTAGTTAGTTGGAAGAGAATAACATTGGCTAATGAGTCACACGCTGCTTGACCACAACATCACATGTCGCGGCCTGTTCAGTTCAACATCCATTACAGCATTATAAATCCTGGGGTGCGTACGTGTGTCTTTGCTGAACTCACCCATATCCACGGCGAGCGTCTGTTCTTGTTGCTGGATCACCTCCGGCTCACTAAGAACTGTCTGTGCCAACACTGAGTACAAATGTGGGTAATATGCAAATCCCAAATATTCAAAACAGTTGTATGATGTACAGTATATACCAGCAAACACATGCCTATTCTTGGCAACCTCACCTAATTGTGTTGTTTTTCTGTGGAACCTAGCTAACAAATTTTTTTTGTTAATTTTCTGGAATACGCTAAGATGTTACAAGATGGTGCCAATGCTCTGGCTAAATAAGAAATTGATGTCAGGGAAGTATGTTGAGGTGATACAGCTCGACTGAGAGACGGAGATCTTTATATGGTTGGGAGGAGCTAGGTTTAGCCGCGATTGTGACATGTTTTCCATGAGGTTAATTAAAATAGATTTATTCATGTTTTATTTATTTTTCATTCATTAGTTTTTTTTCTAGAAGGCACAGCAATAACCTCCATTTTAGAGAAAGAAGCCTGTGAAGAGCATGGGCAAGGTGTTTAATTGCTCCTGAAAGACACCAAATCCATCAGAGCTGCAGGACAAGAACTGGAGAGGGAACTTACAGAGGTTAACAAATCAGCTCTGCTTGGAAAGTTCAAGTCCTGGATTTACCAACATGCCATCCTCCCACGTATTCTGTTGGCCCTACTTGTGTACAAAAATGTTTATGTCCATAGTCGATGGCCTAGAAAGAAAGATCTGTCGGTACCTCTGCAGGTGGCTTTGGCTCCCCAGAGGTCTGAGCAGCATTGCGCTGTATGGACCGAAGAACAAACTTTTCCTCCCATTTAGCAGCATGAAGGAGGAGTTCATGGTCACTCGTGCTAGAGAGGTACTGCAGCACAGAAAGTCCACAGAAACCAAGGTGTTAGGAGCTGGAATTGAGTTGAGGACAGAGAGGAAGTGGCCTGCAACACGGCAGAGTCCCGTCTTCAGCATAGGGGGCTCCTGGGTCAGGTGTAATCTGGAAGGGCAGGTCTAGAGAGTACTCCATCGACCCTTCCAGCTATGAAAAGCTGCAGGGGTAGAGCCTGGCATCAGGTGGTCCAACAAGAAGTCAGAGCAAGTGCGGAGGAAGAACATGCTACCTCGGCAGTGGAAATGAAACAACAAGGGGCTTTGACACAATGGGATCAGGCACTGGACCTCAGGATATCTTGGTCCTACTTGTGGTGTGCTGAACCTCAGCAGATCAAGTTTCTCGTGCAATCCATATATGACGTGCTTCCGACTCCATCGACCCTTCACTGCTGGGGCATAGCTGAAACTCCTCTGTGCTCCCTGTGTCCTGGAAGGGCCACGTTTGAGCACATCCTCTGCTGTTGCCCAAAAGCACTGGGAGATGGGTGCTACCATTGGTGCCACAACCAGGTTCTGAAGACAGTCGCTATTTGTTCAGCCCACTGCCAGAGCCAGAAAACAGCAGCGACTAACCAAGCAATTCATCTCCTTTATCAAGGCTGGAGAGAGGCCCTAGGTACACCAAAGGGCAGTGACTGGTCTCTTGGCAACAGCCAAGGACTGGTAGTTGATGGTTGATTTGGGGAAGCAGGTCCAGTTCCCAGAGCCCATTACAAGAACATCTCTGAGACCACACATGGTCCTCCGGTCAGCAGGAAGAACACGTGTGGAGTGTGCGACAGCACAGGGCGGCACTCCCCGTTGGCAAATAGTGGGTGGCATGGCGCAGAGGGTAAGAGTACCAGTGGGGCGCTGGTTTGGATCCCCGAGCGTGTCGTCGTTGTGTCCCTGGGCAAGACACTTAGCCCACATAATTAATTGTTAGTTATCAAAACATTGCATTATATTAATATATTAATACATTTATAAACGTTTAAAATATAGAAATGTGTTAACTGAAACTATTTGACATATTTTACTTACACTCTTTTTTTTTTTTTTTTTTTTTTACACATCATTCACAAATGACTTGGCCCATCTGTCTGTTTTTGTTTTTTTAAAGTGTGATTGTTTTTTCTGTAAAATATAGCAACCCTATAGCAGGTTCACTGTATACCACTGCAAATTATAAGCACAGATAATAAACATGGCATTTAATTATGGTGCCAAATTGATGCTCACTGTCGCTGATGTGCAGCTGGATGCTACGTGCTGACGTGTACATTCTGCCTTCGAGGCTGACGTTCACCAGGCAGGTGTAGGTGCCGGCGTCGTCCTGCGTGGCCTTGCGCAGCCTCATGAGGCCGCTGTCGTGCACGCTGATGGGCGCGCCTTCGCGCTCCACTGGGTGGCAGTCCTGCACAGACACACAGTAGCTATTTTGCTAAAGCTAGTTTAACTTAGCAACATGAAATTTGGTAGGCATATCTATCATGAGTAAACCCACAAAAGTCTCAAGAGGCCATGCCGGAACACACACAGTCAGCCATTTCGATTTGAGGCCACCATTTTAGACTCATTTTCATCATTCTTTGAAGTTCTAGAAAATTCAGTCCCCAAAGCCAGTTTCATTAAGCAACATGAAATTTGGTAGGCATATTTATCAGTAGTGTGTGAGGTCGAGAAGTTCCGACTAGATATAGTCAGACTCGCCTTCACACACGGCTTGGGCTCTGGTACCAGTCCTCTCGAGAGGAGTTGGACTCTCTTCCTCTGGAGTTGCCCACGGTGAGAGGCGCCGAGCAGGTGTGGGTATACTTATTGCCCCCCTGTTTCGGCGCCTGGACGTCGGGGTTCACCCCGGTTGACGAGAGGGTCGCCTCCCTCCGCCTTCGGGTGGGGGGGACGGGTCCTGACTGTTCTTTGTGCCTATGCACCAAACAGCATTTCAGTGTACCCACCCTTTTTGGAGTCCTTGGAGCGGGTGCTGGAGAGCTCCATCCTTCTCCTGGGGGACTTCAATGCTCAAGTGGGCAATGACAGTGAGACCTGGAAGGGCATGATTAGGAGGAACGGCCTTCCCGATCAGAACCCGAGCGGTGTTCTGTTATTGGACTTCTGTGCTCACCACGGAGTGTCCATAACGAACACCATGTTGAAGTATAAGGGTGTCCACATGTGCACTTGGCACCAGGACACTCTAGGTCGCAATTCGATGATCGACTTTGTGGTCGTGTCATCGGACGTGCGGCCGCATGTCTCGGACACTCAGGTGAATAGAGGGGCGGACCTGTCAACTGATCACCACTTGGTGGTGAGTTGGCTCCGATGGTGGGGGAAGATGCCGGTCTGACATGGCAGGCCCAAACGTATTGTGAGGGTCTGCTGGGAACGTATGGCAGAATCCCCTGTCAGAAGAAGTTTCAACTCCCACGTCGGACAGAACTTTGCTCATGTTCCGGAGGAGGTGGGGGACATCGAGTCCGAGTGGAGCATGTTCCGCGCCTCCATTGCTGAGGTGGCCGACCGGAGATGTGGCCGTAAGGTGGTCGGTGCCTGTCGTGTCGGCAATCCCCGAACCCGTTGGTGGACACCAACGGTGAGGGATGCCGTCAAGCTGAAGAAGGAGTCCTATTGGGCCTTTTTGGCCTCTGGGACTCCTGAGGCAGCTGATGGGTACCGGCTGGCCAAGCGGAATGCAGCTTTGGTGGTCACTGAAGCAAAAACTCGGGTATGGGAGACGTTCGGTGAGGCCATGGAGAAATACTTCTGGACGGCTTCTAGGAAATTCTGGTCTACCATCCGGCGTCTCAGGAGGGGGAAGCGGTGCACCACCAACTGTGTGTATAGTGGGGATGGGGCGCTGCTGACCTCGACTCGGGACGTTGTGAGACGTTGGGAGAATACTTCGAAGACCTCCTCAATTCCACTGACACGCCTTCCCATGAGGAAGCAGAGTCTGGGTTGTATAAGGCGGCTCGCCTATCTCTGGGGCTGAGGTCACCGAGGTGGTTAAAAAGCTCTTCGGTGGCAAGGCCCCGGGGGTGGATGAGATTCTCCCGGAGTTCCTAAAGGTTCTGGATGTTGTGGGGCTGTCCTGGTTGACATGCCTCAGCAACATTGTGGACAGTGCGTCTGGATTGGCAGACTGGGGTGGTGGTCCCCCTTTTTAGGAAGGGGGACCGGAGGCTGTGTTCCAACTACAGGGGATCAAACTCCTCAGCCTCCCTGGTAAGGTCTATTCAGGGGTGCTTGAGAGGAGGGTCCGGCGGGAAGTCAAATCTCAGATTCAGGAGGAGCAGTGTGGTTTTCGTCCTGGCCGTGGAACAGTGGACCAGCTCTACACACTCTGCAGGGTCCTCGAGGGTGAATGGGACTTCGCCCAACCAGTCTACATGTGTTTTGTTGACTTGGAGAAGGCGTTCGACCATGTCCCTTGGGGAGTCCTGTGGGGGATCCTTCGGGAGTATGGGGTACCGAACCCCCTGATACGGGCTGTTCGGTCCCTGTACGAGTCAGAGTTTGGTCCGCATACCCTCGTTTCCAGTGAGGGTTGGACTCCGTCAAGGCTGCCCTTTGTCACCGATTCTGTTCATAACTTTTATGGACAGAATTTCTAGACGCAGCTGAGGCGTCGAGGGGGTCCAGTTTGGTGGCCTCAGTATTGCATCTCTGCTTTTTGCAGATGATGTGGTTCTGTTTGCTTCATCAACTCTCACTGCAGCGGTTCGCAGCCGAGTGTGAAGCGGCTGGGATGAGAATCTGCACCTCCAAATATGAGACCATGGTCCTCAGTCGTAAAAGGGTGGCGTGCCCTCTCCAGGTCGGGGAGGAGCTCCTGCCCCAAGTGGAGAATTCCTTTGAAGCTGCCATTTTATTGTCATTATGTCCACTTTCTAAGGTCCTTCCAAGGCAAACTACTCTACTACTTTTTTTTATGTCCGATTGCTAGCAAATTTGTAGCATGTATACCAGACAGATGAACTACATTCAATTGGGAAATATGAGAATTTTCATCATTGCATGTGGGTGAAACATAGTGACAATAAGTGAAAATTTATATTATATATATCCATCCATCCATCCATTTTCTGAGACGCTTCTCCTCGCTAGGGCCGCGGGCGTGCTGGAGCCTATCCCAGCTGTCATCGGGCAGGAGGCGGGGTACACCCTCAACTGGTTGCCAGCCAATCGCAGGGCACATACAAACAAACAACCATTCGCACTCACAGTCACACCTACGGGCAATTTAGAGTCTCCAATTAATGCATGTTTTTGGGATCTGAGAGGAAACCGGAGTGCCCGGAGAAAACCCACGCAGGCACGGGGAGAACATGCAAACTCCACACAGGCGGGGCCGGGGATTGAACCCGGGTCCTCAGAACTGTGAGGCTGACGCTCTAACGAGTCGGCCACCGTGCTGCATATATATATATATATATATATATATATATATATATATATATATATATATATATATATATATATATATATATATATATATATATATATATATATATATATATATATATATATATATATATATATATATATATATATATATATATATATATATATATATATATATATATATATATATATATTCTTTTTTTTTACTTTTTTTTTTCATTCTGTCCCTGATGCAGGTTTTACTTAGCAGCACGGAATTTGGTAGGCATGAGTAGACCCACAAAAAAGTTTCAAGAAGCCATGCCATAAAAGACACTGGAAGTCTTGCTTTGAAGCTGCCATTTTATGGTCATTTTGTCCAATTTCCAAGGTCCTTCAAAAGTAAGCTACTATATATATATATATATATATATATATATATATATATATTTGTTTTTTTGGTACCAAGCTTGAACATCATATACTAGATATATGGTACTGCTTAATAGAGAAAGTTGTGAGTTTTCATCGTCGTATGTGGGGGAGGAGCATGGCTTCAAAGTTCGCAATGAAAAATTCGCAATGAAACACCACGAATAGGTCAAGCCTTTTTGAGCCAAGTAAGCCACCATACCTTCAGCCATCGTACGTTACTCATGTTGTTGAGTCGTAAGACATGGTCCAGCTTGCAGGGAAGGCTTTGGGTGACCCCCAGGGGGACCCTCCTCACTTCGGCCACGGGAGGACAAAGTCCAGTGGACACCGACACTCTAAAGTCCATCTTGACGGTTCCGCTTTGCACCCTGCACAACACACAAACACACAACTCAAGACTCCATCACATATCAAGACGCTCAAATGTGTTTCCATACACGGCACTCTCGCAGCTGTAGGTGCCATTATGGGATGTCTGCATGGGCAGGAAGCACAGAAACCCATCCCTGACTTCCACACCCGGGGGCAGAGAAACCTTTGCCCCCGCCGACGAGCCCTCTCGGCTCCACGTGACATTGCCATGTGCGCCGGTGATGGGACACTTCAGCAGCAGGAGGTGGCCCGCACTGACATGGTAGATGTCGGGGGGCCCCTTATGGCCTGCAAACGAAGCATGGAAATATACTTGAGTCTATGACTGGAAAGAGAAAGATTATTATATAATACAGTACATTACTTGTGTTTTGTATAGCCTAATGGTCGAGAAGTACAAACCAAATGACTTCCCATTTTGAATTTGATGCCTGCAACATGTTCCATATAAGCTGGGACAGTGGCAACAAAGGACTGGGAAAGTTGAGAAATGCTAAAAAAACCAAAAACAAACCCTGTTTGGCACATTCCACAGGTAAACAGGTTAATTGGAAACAGGTGAGTGTCATTAGTGGGTATAAAAGGAGCATCCCCAAAGGCTCAGTTGTTGAAAAGCAAGGATGGGGTGAGGTTTAATACTTTGTGAACAATTATGTGAGCAACTAGTAAACACACAATTGCATAATTTAAGGATTTCATAATCTACGGTCTATAATATAGTCAAACGATTCAGAGACTCTAGAGAAATCTCTGCACGCAAGGCAGACAACCAACACTGAATACCCATGACCCTTTGATCCCTCAGGCAGCACTGCATTCAAAACTGCCAACATTGTCTAAAGGATATTGCTATTGCCAAATTCCTGTCAAGGGTGACAAGTGCCAACGGTTTTGTGTAAAAGCGTTGCGCGAGGCGTTAAAAACAACTCTGTATAGGGCGTCGGGCGAGGCGCTAACAGCTGTGTATAAAGTGTATATAGAATTGCATTATTTGTTTGTTTTGTGCTTGTAGAGTAGTATGCATGTTTCTGGAAAGTAAAATTGTAAATAAGCTGGTATACTGTTGTATTAATTCCTGTTGGATGTGACAGAGGAGAATAGCGGTTTATTGGTATGAAGGTTTAAGTTGGAGGATAAGGAGTTGTGAATCATACGATTAAGGTAGAAAAGAAGGAGTTGCGGTTTACAGAATTCATTCATTCATTCATCTTCCATTCCGCTTATCCTCACTGAGGTCGCGGGCGTGCTGCAGAACTGTGAGGCAGATGTGCTAACCAGTCTTCCACCGTGCTGCGGTTTACAGACTAAAAGACAAAATAATACAGTATATTATATTATAGTATCGTATGGTATAGTATCGTATGATATATGTTCATATAGTGAAATAGAGAAAGTGATAGTAGCATGTGCTGTGCCAAATTTTAGCTCATTATCTCTTCTGTTGGAGTAATAATTACAATTTAAAGAGCCCCGTGCGTTTATTGTAAATCATAAAACATAAAATATTAAGACAAAAACTTAATTTAACTGCTAATTAGGCCAGATTATAAATACTTGGTACCCAAGACATCAAATTTATCGGCTTGTTTATAATCATTACTTTATCTATACGAAGCATTAGTCAATAAAAAAGAGTTGAGTGAGTAATTAGGTGAGCAGTATTAGGTAATGTTAGTCCATTAAAAACATAACCTAAATAAGACTATTATAAATTTTAAATGTCAGGCTTGATAACGATAATACAAGTGGTGACTAGGTAATTGGCTACAAAGTGAATGGAAAACATAGCTCAAGACAGTGGCGCATTAATCCCATTGTCCTGAGACTCCAGGCATAAAAACCCATTTTTGGTTAGAGCGACCTTTTAATAATAAAAACGGTGAAGAGCTCTGTAAAAGTAAACAATTGATAAACCTAAAATTGTGGAAAATAAAGTTTTTTTTTTTTAACCTGCGAGAAGCAAGACAGGCGTTTCCTGAAACAAATTGGGACTGGCTACTTTATCAGCTATGGACAGTGGAATATTTAGCTCCACCCTTGGTGTATCTCTGCCACAATCTGCACGACTTAGCCACTATACTAATAGCACTGGCTTTGGGCAGTCCTGAATGCCAGGCATCCAACAGAGCTGATAGGAGCTCAAACAATCCACGACTTTGCATATCGGTGGTCCCCAGAAGAGTCCAGCGGGAAACAGGCAAATTTGGGCATCTGGAAAGAGAAGGCGACGTCGAGGAGCTAAGATTTAATTATCAGTAAATAAAAGAGCAAAGCCAGGTGTAACAGCCAGAAGAATTCTTGTGTACATAAAAACTAGGGCGGATCGAGAACCCAAGTTTCCTAGTTCGGTCTCCAGTTCTGCCACTGACATCACACCGAGACGTGGGTGTATCGATTTTGGCGATGAAACGGGGGCATTCCAAAGGCAATTTGTTATTTACAAATTGCTCCAGAATTGGTTGGCATTATTGGAAAAGACTGCCAATTTCCTTTTCTTGAGCAAAAAATACATAAAATCAACTTGTTAGTGAAATATGGATCATTAATCACCCATACTTCCTTAAAGTTACACATCAAGCAAGAATGGGAAAGAATTCCACCTGCACAGCTTCAACAATGAGTGTCCTCAGTTCCCAAACGCTTATTGAGTGAAAGGAAAGGTGATGTCACACAGTGGCAAATATGCTGCCATCCCAGCTTTCTGGGAATGTGTTGCAGGCATCAAGTTCAAAATGAGTGAATATTTGCAAAAAAACAAGTTAATCAGTTTGAACATTAAACATCTGTCTTTTCTAGAGTTTTCAACTGAACATAGGTTGAAAAGGATTTGCAAATCATCGCATTCTGGTTTTATTTAGGTTTTACACAACGTCCCAACTTAATTGGAATTGGGTCCATGAGTGATCAACGAATCAGATTTGATTATTGACTCTTTCATCCATCGATCCATTTTCTGTACCGCTTCTCCTCACAAGGATCGCGGGCGTGCTGGAGCCTATCCCAGCTACCTTCGGGCGAGAGGCAGGGTACACCCTGAACTGGTCGCCAGCCAATCGCAGGGCACATATAAACAAACAACCATTTGCACTCACATGCACACCTAAGGGGAATTTAGAGTCTTCAATTAACCTACCCTGCATGTTTTTGGGATGTGGGAGGAAACGGAGCACCCGGAGAAAACCCACACAGGCACGGGGGGAACATGCAAACTCCACACAGGCGGTGTGAGAAATAAAAATGATCTTCCGGAAAACAACTTGGGTGTTGTTCAGCTTTTCACCGTGAGATGGCAATGCCGATCCTCTATTTGCTGAATCTAAAAGGTTATGTATGGGATAATGTGCGTATTTGCATTTAATTTTATATGGAACAGAAAAAAACAGTGGTGCTGGTGTGTGTCTCTGTGTTTAATATTCTTATTTGTAATAAAGCAACAACACGTGCTTGTTTAGTGCAGTGGAATCTCGATAAAACAGATATCGGAGAAAACAAACCGTCAGAACCGAACAATGTCTCCAAAAAATAGTTTCCATATGTTACGTAAACTATCATTGACAAAGTCTGTTAGTTCTATAATTGGCCTCTGTTGTTTACTGGCGCTGTGGCGCAATGCAGGCATAGAATAGGACTGACGTATTTCCGGGTCACAGATATGCAATATGACTAGCTCCAGTTCCAAAAGACGTGCCTCACGTCCCTACGTGGCGGTCATGTTGAATGTGGGGCATTGACAGCCATGGTGATGATGGTTATATCTATTGTATATTGTGCATAGAACGCTGCACAGAGAGAGCGGCGTGGCTGCGGTGTTAACTCTGAGGAGTGGAAAAACACAAGTCTCTGGAGTCTGGAACATGCTATTTTTTGTACAGTATAAACGTTTTGTTTTGTCAAGCCATTCACCTTTGGCAACAGATTTGGAACAAGGAAGCGCACAAATTCCTTGCGGCTCATGAAAGCGACTCGCCGATGAGGAGTACTGTACTTCAACAATGTGACCATGACCAAGCACACTGATGTGGTAAATTTGAATAAAATGTGAAACATTTTTAAGCTTTTTTTTAAGTCATTTACAATAACTTTGCACTGTACTGGGCATTTTAGGCCACGAAAAAAAAACCTACAAAACATTCATTTTTGCCACAAGAAAATGTGCTTCAATGTAACAGACAAGCGGCTATATCGGACGACCACGCCTCTAATTAGTCAATTTTATTGAGATTCCGCTGTAGTACCAAGTAATGAGTTAATGGCACTTACCAACAACAACATATTGTTGATTAAATATTTTGCATATGCTTATCGACTTGTCAATCCCTCGTTTCGCCTACACAATAAAAACCAAAGTGTTTCCACACATGGGGTGACGCTTTCCCCCCCAAAATCCACCAAAATTGGCCTTGGAGCAGGAGACGACATCATACAATGCAGAATTTTGTTTTTCCATTTACAAAACACAGGACAAGCTCCTGCCCGCGGGGGACGCGGACAAGCGTTGCACACTCATTCAAAATGGCGGCACCCATTAACACCACATGGACATAAAGGTAAACAATTGCGGAATATTTTGTGGGGTTTTTTTTGTATTTTTTGTTTGTTTGTTTTTAAGAAAATGCGGCACCGCAACAGTTGCAGCTCTCATCAGAATAAAGTAAGTAAACAGAATGTTCATTTTGATTCAAATGCAAAAATTCTGATTCGGCGTTCGTTATTTTTTGGGGGCTTGAGAATTGACTCAATTTACGAATAACTTGTTCATAGCGCGAGTAAATTTGTATGTGAATTTTGTACATCTGAATTTTAATTTGGTAAATTTCAACAAATGACTGTGTAAACTTAACCTCCTTGCGAGAGTTAATAGATGCTTTGAGGGTTAAACAAGTGAGGTGCTACGAGCACCTCAACTGACCTCATTTAGGTGACACACTTCCTGGAACACTGACCCACGAAACAACAGTTACTGTAAATACTTGTCTTTCAACAAAGGACGAAACCCACAGACCTTGTTCCCTCCACCAAGAGGTTTATAGCGTCATTTGTTGTTGTGCAATTTTTTTTATGGGACTGTATGTTCCCGTTAGCCCTTTATAGGCTGAGGGCACATAGTTGGTCACTTAAAATTGAGCCAAAATGGTCAGGTCACTGTAATAATCATGTGATTTCTTACAGCCAATCAGCACAGCAAGGTAATCTTAACAAAGAACATTTTCCATATAATGAAAGTATAGTGGAATAAAAAAAGTTGTTCAGTTGTTCACAAGCAAGGACGGAGCGAGTTTCATCACTTTGTCAACAACAGCGTTGGCAAATAGTCCAACAGTTTAAGAACATTTCTCAACATACAAAGCCCAATTCCATTAAAGTTGGGACGTTGTATAAAATGTAAATAAAAACAATACAATGATTTGCAAATCCTTTTCAACCTATGGTCAATTGAAAACTCTACAAAGACAAGATACTGTATTTCATGTTGAAACGCCGCCGGCAACTTAAGTTGCACATCAAGCAAGAAGGAGAAATTCCACCCACAAAGCTTCAGTCCTCAGTCCCCAAACGCTTATTGAGTGTTGTTCAAAGGCAAGGTGATGTAACATAGTGGTAAACTTGCCCCTGTCCCAGTTTTTGGGGAACGTGGTGCAGGCATCAAATTCAAAATGAGTGAATATTTGCAAAATAACCTAGAACGTTTATCAGTTTGAGCATTAAATATCTTGTCTTCCATTGAATATAGGTTGAAATGCTTTACAAATCATTGTATTCTGTCTTTATTGACATTTCACACAACATCCCAGGTTCATTGGAACAGGGGTTTATGAAAGTTCAAATATTCTATTGTGTTTGGGAGGACTGTAATCCTGCTCATTGAAGAAAACAAGGAACAACCTGGCATTTTCGAAGTAAACACTTTACCGTATGACATAAGTGTGGATAATGTAAATAATAGGGACAAATGTCAGCGTACTCACCACGTGTGACGGCCGCAGAGAGCAATACAGCGAGCACACACACCCAAGCCATTCCTGCTTCCCACACGCCACTTGAAGAAACACAATCAATGGGGGAAGTGAGAAGTGCTGACAACAATAAGCAGGAAGGCAACACACACATGCACAAAACCCCAGTACACACAGGAATTGATTGACAGAGAGCGACACACAATATACAGTATGTATAGCTTTGCGTCACACAGTATAACACTGCTGACTATTTTTGTTGCTCACATTCACATCTACAGTATATGTGCCCTGCGACTGACTGGCGACCAGTTCAGGGCGAAGTCCGCCGTTCGCCCGAAGTCAGCTGGGATAGGCTCCAGCGCCCCGCCACCCTAACCAGGATAAGCGGTCTTGAGAATGGACGGATGGAATGGTATTCGTAATTGCTCGTTAACCGAGCAAAAATATATTTTATCCTTATACTTTTTGTTTTCCGATAGAATTGTCAGTAGAATACTCGATTACTAATTGCAGCACTACTGGATGCAAACTCTTATTTTTGACATGTCTGTTTAACGTCACTTCTGAAATAAAGAAAAAGAGAAAAAATTCATAGAATAACTGAAAACCTACTATCAATTGGCTTTGAAGGTGCAACAACTTTGATCAGCCCTCTAGTTTTCTTATAAAAGTTCAATGCACTTGTTTATCACATTTGTTTTGAGACATAAATTCGAGGTTTAAAATCTATGAAATATATAAATGCAGTATACAATATACAGTATTCATATGAACAAAATATAAATATTATATCTCTTCATATATATTTGGATTTTGTTGGCAAAATGAGTCAAAAGGACTCGAAGCTCAACGTGTCGGACTTGCGACTTGACGGCAAAGACTTGACTTTTGTTCACATTCACATCTCATTCATTTTTGATGTAAACGTGCCATTGACATGAGCAAATAGGGTACTGATTCCATATATCGACGTGAATTTTTCACATATAATGCTGCTGCCTTTTGCTGACATTCACATCTGATATCATTGATTATTTATACAAAATGCCATCAAAACTATTGAACCGATGCTAGTTGAGGTATTCTTATGACTAAACTTACCCTTGAGACGTTGCTGCAGCTTCTGCTCGCCTGTTACCTGCACATCCTGTTTTCACATCGTGACATTCTACTTTTTTCCTCCAACGACCTTCCACCCTGAGAAAAGAAAGAAGAAACAAAACACGCACACACCACAAAAGTTAAAGAAACCAGACTGGCAAACCTCATTTTGGTCTTGTATGCAAGCTACCTGATATACAGTATATACTGTGTATGTGTGTGTGTATACACACACACTCCTGGTTACCTCATTATCTGCAAAAGCAAATCACGTGTGTCAACTTCCGTGATTCTACTCAAATCTGTACCAAAATTTCAAATTGTTACCAAACCCCTTTTTACAGTAGCTTGAACAATAGTTGAACGAACTACACTGCCGTGACAAAGTATTGCCCCCCTTCTCAAAATCTCAAAATCTTATATTTTTGCATAGTTTGCCCACTTTAATGTTTAAGATCATCAAATAAATGTAAAAATCTGACAATTACAGGATAACCCAAGTAAACTTAAAATGCTGTTTTTAAATGGTGATTTCATTTATTCATCCAGCCATCCATCCATCCATTTCTTTTACCGCTTGTCCTCACTAGGGTCACGGGCTGCCGGAGCCTATCTTAGCCATCTTCGGGCGAGAGGTGGGGTACACCCTGAACCGGTCGCCAGCCAATCGCAGGGCACATAGAAACAAACAACCATTCACACTCACATTCACACCGACGGGCAATTTAGAGTCTTCAATCAACCTACCACGCCTGCTTTTGGGATGTGGGAGGAAACCGTAGTGACTGGAGAAAACCCACGCCGGCACAGGGAGAACATGCAAAGTCCACACAGGCGGGGCCGGGATTTGAACCCCGGTCTCCAGAACTGTGAGGCAGATGTGCTAACCAGTCGCCCACTCTGTCGGCTTTCATTTATTCAGGGGGTTTTGGCCTTGAAACTCTTCCATGGATGCCATTTTTGCCCAGTCTCTTTCTTACTGTTGTGTCCTGAACACTGACCTTAACCGAAGCGAGAGAGGCCTGCAGTCCTGAGTTCCTTTGGGAATTCCTGCATGTGTCATTGCTGTTGTCTTGGGGTAATCTTTGTCGACCGGCCGCTCCTGGGAAGGTTCACCACTGTTCCATGTTTTCTCCATGTGAGGATAATGGCTCTACCTATGGTTCGCTGGAATCCTAAAGCTTTAGAAATGGCCAGTCTGATAGATGCCAACTGTTCTGGAATTTCTTTGAATCGTGTCATTTTGTTGCAGCTTTTTTAGCTTTTGTCGGACTTGATTTTGTCGGGACAGATTCTGTCTAAGTGATTTCTTGATTGAACAAGTCTGGAGGTAATCAGGCTTGGGTGTGATCAGTGAAAATTAACCCAAAATTGTGATTAGCCACAATTAACTCATGACTTAACCCTCTATCCATCCATCCATTTTCTGAGCCGCTTCTCCTCACTAGGGTCGCCGGCGTGCTGGAGCTTATCCCAGCTATCATCGGGCAGGAGGCGGGGTACACCTTGAACTGGTTGCCAGCCAATCGCAGGGCACATACAAACAATCAACCATTCGCACTACGGGCAATTTAGAGTCACCAATTAATGCATGTTTTTGGGATGCGGGAGGAAAGCGGAGTGCCCGGAGAAAACCCACGCAGACACGGGGAGAACATGCAAACTCCACAAAGTCCTCAGAACTGTGAGGCTGACGCTCTAACCAGTCGGCCACCGTGCCGCCTTATGATTTAACAAAGCGGGTAATTACTTTTTCACACCGGGCCAGGTAACTTAATTTTTTCTTCTTCTCAATGAAATCACCATTTAAAACAGAATTTTACGTTGGGTTGTATTTGTCTGGTCACTGATGGTGTCGTGGTACATTCGCCTAACTTTGGTGGGGGCAGCGTGGGTTCAGTTCCCACTCAGTGACACTGTGAATGTGAGTGTGAATGGTTGTCCGTGTCTATATGTGCCCTGCGACTGACTGGCGACCAGTTCAGGGTGTAGTCCGCCTTTCGCCCGAAGTCAGCAGGGATAGGCCCCAGCGTCCCGCGACCCTAACCAGGATAAGCGGTGTTGAAAATGGATGGTTGGATGGATGATGCAAAAATATAAGAAGTTGAGCCAAACGGGGGATAATACTTTTTCACGGCATTATATTATCCTTGACTTCTGAATTCAAAAATAGCTATCCATCAATTTGTTGTATACTGTGTCTGTAATATAACATTATGAAGAACCAATTGAACATTTATCCATTCCATTTATTCACAACCCTAGTGAGGTTAAGCGGTAAAGAAAATGGATGGATGGAATTCCATTCAAATATGAAAGACAAAATGACACTTCAAAAAATATGTTTGGCAAAATATAAAGCGTTATTTTATTATAAAGGTGTTCATTTAGTTTCACTCTGGGGACTAAAATAAGTAAACATTAAAAATTACATTTAAAAGAATGTATTAAAATTACATTAAAATTCTATTTAAATTATATTAAAATAAGGTGCTAAAAAGGTATAACACATAAAAACTACATTAAAAATGGTTAAAAACTTAAAATTACATTTCTATTACACTAACCTAAACAAATTATTAAAAATGTCATTAAGAATACTGTCAAATTGTGCTTAAATGAAAATTCAATGACATAAAAATCTTAATTGTATGAAAAATAAAATGGCGTCTTCAAAGAATGAGTGTTTTTCACTATAGTTTTATTCTGTACACTTCACAGCGAGTCATTATTTCCACACTAAAATGCCACTAGGGGAACTATGGCTCTGCAAACACTTTGTGGTCCTGTTGCAGTCAATCCTCAATCCCTGCTCATACACGGAGCCGAAGAAGCTAACTAGCTAACAGAGGGGCCCCTCCCACTGGTGATCCATCCATCCTCCATCAGCCTGTTCTGGTGGTCTTTCATGAGCCTTTGTCAGCTGTTTTGCTGTGAGTGGCTACACCTTGAGGAGAGAGATCCTTTCGTGGGGCGCTGCCCTCTTGCCCCTGACTGGCATGTGATAGCGGATTTCCTTCCAGAACCTGGACGAAGGAGACAGGCACGGTGACGAACACAATTCCGCTTGATCCTGTGTGCTGGTCCTGGATGGGGAGGACTTCTTGGTGCAGGTGGTCCAGCTCTTCTGGTTCTGCTGCCGGTTCTGGTTGTGGCGCTTGTGGTTCTTCCACCAACACACGGCGCCCTGTTTCCTCCGTAGGTGACGCAGCGACTCCGGGAAGAGAGCCAGCTGAGCCGCGCTCACCTCCTCCAGCTCCACCAGGACCACCTGTATGGACACACGCAAACACTAGAAAACTATTGACACATTCACCAACAGGCTCTCACTCATTCACAGTCATTAATTAACTTACTCTGTCATTCACTCACTCACTCACTGGCTCACTCATTACCTAACTTACTCACTATGTCATTAACTCATTACACAATCATTAACTAACTCACTTAATGACTCACTCATCATCAAAACTAACTCTCTAAATCCGTTGCTCAGTCAAACGTTAACCAACTAACTCACTCATTAGCCAACTAAAGTCATTCATTCATTGCATCACTCACTTATTAACTAATTCACTCGCTTACTCATTAACCAACTCAGTAACTCAGTCACTCACTCAACCAACTAACAAAATCATTTACTGATTGCCTCACTCACTCATTAAGTAACTCACTGGCTTACTCATTAACCAACTCACTCAATCACTAAAAATGAGCTGATTCAAGCACTCACACACTCAAAATTAACTAATTCAATCTCTCACTGACTCACTCACTCACTAAGTAACCAACTAACTTGTTAACACACTCACACATTAACTAAGTCGCTCCTTCCTGAACAAAACTCACTCGCTCCTTAACTCAGCCAGTGCCAAGGACGTGTTAACACGTCTTTTAGAATCGGAACATTCAGTACCAAGAACGTGTTTTCACATCCAGGGCCGGCCCACCCGTAGGACAAGATTAGCAAGTGCTAAGGGTGCCGTGGCCGCTAGGGTGCACCCCCCCAAAAAGTGACATTCAATACACAGTAATTATCCATCCATCCATCCATCCATTCTCTGAGACGCTTATCCTCACAAGGGTCACAGGAGTGCTGGAGCCTATCCCAGCTATCATCGGCTAGGAGGCGGGGTACACCCTGTACTGGTGGCCAGCCAATCGCAGGGCACATACAAACAAACAACCATTCACACTCACATTCACACCTACGGGCAATTTAGAGTCTTCAATTAACCTAGCATGCATGTTTTTGGGATGTGGGAGGAAACCGGAGTGCCCGGAGAAAACCCACGCAGGCACGGGGAGAACATGCAAACTCCACACAGGCTGGGCCGGGGATTGAACCCCGGTCGTCAGAACTGTGAGGCAGGTGCTCTAACCAGTCGGCGTCATGTGCACAATGTGCGTCATGTGCACTGAATTAACTCTTGAGTGTCTGGATTGCTTGCAGTGGATTTCTAAATGTATGATGTCAGTTGCACTTAAAATAGTATAGATAAAAATGAGACTAAAATTATTCCATGGTTGAAGAATTAATCTGAATGAATACAATTTTCTATAAAATATTTCATATTAAAGGGGAATAAAAACGTGAATATACATTAATAATTTAAGGTTAAAACAACAGTGAGTAAATTTGGTGACGTTCTAAAAAACTGAAGACAATAGTTAAAAAAAAAAAAAAAAAAAAAAAAAAAAAGCTATTCATTTTCTTTTGTAACCATATGTAAATTGATGGGCAAAATCTTGCCTAGGGCGCTACAGTGGGTAGGGTAGAGTATTAAATTATTGTTTTGATATCAAAAGCCCTACCTAAAAGTTTTTTTAGCTAGTTCATGGAATAAAACCACTGTTCAGATGTTAAGGGTGTCACAAAAGCAAAAACTCTTTGTATCAAATTCACTGTATGTTTAATATAATAATTTATTTGGGAGGGAAAAAATTCTCCAGTTTCTGGAAGAAACACAATCATATTCAGTAAAACCTACCTATATTTTGTGTGGCCAAATACACCCATATTACTGTACAGTGCAAAATTTGTGTTTTGTGTGGTCTAAAACACTCAGTAGAGTCCAAAGTTATTGTAAATAAATATGAAAATGTTTGAAAAGTTTCAAATTTTATCCAAACTTACCACGCTGTGTGTGCTTAATGGTGACATTGTTGAAGTACTGATAGGAGAGTCAAGGCAGGTCGCTTCCATGAGCCGTGAGGAATTAGTGTGCTTCCTATTTCAAAATCTGTTGCCATAGACCAACTGTTACTGTACCAAAAGTAGCATTTTTCCAGAATCCATGTGTTGGTTGGATCTAGTCGTACTGTATATGTATGACCCAGAAATACTGCACATGTGTCCCAGTCTTTGCCTATATTGCGCCGCAGCGCCAGTAAACAATAGCATCCAATTCTGGAACTAAGAGACTTTGTCAACGCCGGTTTAAGTGACAAATGGAAACTATTTTATGGATACATGCACTGTCCAGACAGTTTGTCACTTCCGATATCCCTTAAATCGAGGTTGCACTGTATCTATCATCGTAGAACACAATATATCTGTGGGTTTCGAAATGTGTTAAACTGCTCTAAAATGGCTGGCAATATAGGGGTTGTCTTTTCTGAAAATGGCTGGCATTGAATAAATTACGGTAACTCACTCCCTTATTACCAAAGTTACTCACCCAAACAATGAGTAATTCACTCATTTACTAAATTCCTCACTCTCAAATATTAACCAACTAACTCAATCATTAACTCTCTCTCTCTCTCTCTCTCTCTCTCTCTCTCTCTCTCTCAGACACACTCATTAACTTAGCAACTAACTCAGTCTTTACCTTCTTTGACCAACTTAGTCAAACTATCATTAACTAACTCACACACTGAATCCCTCACTCACTGGCTCACTCACTCATAAAATATTCATTATGTTTCTTTGTCATACTTATTATAATCCCTCCAGGCAAATTCAATTCACCTAACTCACTGAAACTATCATGAACCAACGTAGTAGCTAAGTGACTCAGTCATGAATGTAGTCACTACTGTAAGGCTAGCAAACAAAGTGGTTTGTTTGTGCGTTGGTTGCTGAGCTGACCTTGAGGGTTCCTTCCATGAGCGCTTGATGCATAGCCACCGCACACTCGTGTTGACGTCGTGGCTCCAAACACGCATACTCGCCCACATTGTTGTTATTAGTGTTGTTATTGTTGTTGTTATTAGTTTGTTTGTCGTTGTGGTGGCGGTGCGTGCAGGCGAAGGAGGAGGCGCCGTAGAGCAGGAGGAGTCTGCGGCTGGCCATCATGTTGTCGTGCACGGAGTCCACCGTGGCTGCAGGGACACAACAGAGGAAGATGCTCAGCAATGACAGCAACTTGACAACAGGCAACAGCCACTCAGTTAATGATGACTTCAAGAAAACTGGTACTACTGCACGGGAATGGCACTCAAACGTCGAGTTCTTCATCTAGTCTAACTATCAAACAAACTCAATGTAACTCATAAATTCACCCCCTTAATCACGAACAAAAAATTAATACACCTACTAACAGATTAACACGCTCACTCACTTGCTAACTAATAAAGTCACTCACTGATGAACTAACTCACTAACCAGATGGACTAACTCACTCACCAACATACTACCTCACTAACAAACTAACATACTAATGTACTAATTCACTAACCAACCCACTCACTCACAAACTTAAAATTAATGAACCTGTTAACTAATTAACTAAACAGTCATGTACAAACTAACCAACAAACTCAACAACCAAAAAATGCACTCACAAACCTAAAAATGAACTAATGTATGAATGAACAAAAAAAACTAACTCATTCATTAACAAACACTTACAAACAAGCTAACTCTTACCTTGTCCTGGCAGGCTGTCCCGCCCAGCTATGAAGAGTCTGTAGCCGCAAGCTTTTTCCAACACTTGCGGCAGAACGTGAAGCGCAAACGTTAGCGCTTCGTGGCTTATGTCCAGCTGGCAGCTGAGCGGGTAGTAGGACGTCACGTAAGCGTCAAACTGCTTACCATCTTTTTCTAAAACCAACAAATGCAACAAATGTTTACATTCAGCGTGTTCCGCTGAGCTACAGCATTCTAGTGTTTGCAGAATCAATTAGTCTGTTAATGTAAGGTTCAATATATTAGTGCTAGCTGCAGAACACTTGTGTTAGCTGGATGGACCATTGAAGTCTCAGGGAGGCTTTAATAACTGGCAAGTGGAGTTTCCCTGAGACATGTGCTCGCTATAGAAATCCATTTGGAAAATATGTCAACACTTTAAATGTAAAATTAACCCTCGTAGCGGATCCGGAAGTTCGGCATCGCCAGTGAGACGTGAGCGCCTCACGTCTAACAGGCTTCTTTTAATCTGAATGCTAGGAAAGTGAGTGAGCCAGCTGTTGATCAGCGTTGCTCAGCAACCATACGAGCTTCACACGCAAGCGGGCGAGTCACTTAAACGGATTTCACAACCGACAATGCTGGATGATACGAAAACAAAACGATTCCAAATCTGACACACCATTGCGCTATCAAGATGACTGCAGTTGTTGTGAGCGGCACTTTCAAACTTTTTTTTTTATGAAAAAGCTGTACACTTTCATTCCAAAATGCCACCGCCACCGAGTGGTTATAAAAAAAACGTGGAGCCTCCACTTTCATGCCAATATGACAGGGGTACGTATGACTGCATATATGTACAGTTGTGCTCATAAATTTACATACCCTGGCGGAATTTGTGAAATTTATTTTTTATTTTTTTAATATGACTGATGACTGAACAAGAACCATCATTCATTTATTTATGGTTATGTTTTGTTTAATGATAATGCTTTTCTGAAATGTTTGACCGTTTAATTTGAATCCAATTCAAATACAATTAAATGTGTTTTGCCGGGTCCTTCATGTTTTCTTTAAAGAATTGCACCCATCTTACAAATTCTGCCTGGGTAATCAAACATATGAGCACAACTGTGTGTTTTCTAATTTACTAAATAAAAGTAAAGTAAATTTAAAAAAGGATTACGTGTTCAAATAAAGTGCTAACTTTAGAAAAATTATTTGAAAAAAACTAACAAAATACAGATAATACAATGCAAAATCATGCATTGTAAAAATGCATTATACATAGGTAGAAGGGTTTTCCAGAATTTTGAGGTCAACTTTGGGGGTGCGTATTAGACATGGGTGCGCATTATACACGAGAAATTACGGGAATATGTCGAGGTTCAGCCATCGAACGGTGTAATGTGGTAGTGACACATAACGGCCGTTTGGCAGTCAGTGAGCGTATGGGCCAGGTCTCTCCCACACTGGCAGCACGAGTCAGCCACCGGGCCGCCACCAGCCGTCAAAAGCTCAGAGCATGCACTGGAGCGACACAAAGCGTGCGACATGTTTCACCTTCCCGGGGCACTAGAGTTACTACAGCCTCTGGAGTGCGGATGAGGGAACGCATTTAAGTAAGTCTTTGGCAGAATGCACGCTCGGCCAGATCTGGGGGGGCACGCCAACACTCCAAGGTTACTCCACCCAGAGTGTGGCAAATGGCCAGAAGGTATGCAAATGATGGCATTAAGTGGACAGCAGAATGGGCACAGTCAGAAATTGTTGCATGCTTTTTTTTTTTTTACTTAACCATACGGGAAAATATGCCCCATAGTGTACATGTTGTTATTACCCTCATTTGCATAGCAGATTGGAAAGGAGCTCCGGAAGAACAGCACCATGTCAATCTTGAAGTGGAAGTACACCACCAAGGCAAACACCACGAGCGCCACCATGCCGCCAAACACACACCCGACGGCCACCAGGACATCCGGTTCTGGAACACACAAGGAAGTCAAGGCATCGGAATAAGTTGCCGATCAACAGACGATGACAACGTTTACCTTGAGGCAGCAGTGCAAAGTGAGCCTGAGGCCAGCCCCGCGCGCTGTACACTCGACACGTGTAGTTGACCAGGAAGTCGGTGTCCTCCAGGGAGGAAATGGTCAGCACGCTCTCCAACCACATGCCTTTGGGAGAGTCGCTCGCACGCCACACGCTGGAACACAGGAAGTTGAAACAACAATAGCAGAAAAGGGAGCGTGAAAAAAAGTGCTACCCTTCACTTGTTGAAAAACTTTTGACATCCTCCAAAAATAGAGAACCATGTTTGGTACAAGTCAGTTTTTGGGATTATTTTGGTACCTTTTATTTTGGCAGCCATAAAATAATTATTATTTTTTTAAATTGCCAAATCCTAAGGTTGTATATATATGTATATATATATATATATATATATATATATATATATATATATATATATATATATATATATATATGTATATATATGTATATATATATATATATATATATGTATATATATATATATATGTATATATATATATATATATATATATATATATACATATATATATATATATATATACATATATATATATATACACATTTCCAAAGGGGGACTAAAAGTGGTGCAAAAGAGTTATCAACTAGAGCCAAAGGGGACCTAAAAGTGGTCAATTATTTTGGAAAATGTAAATTATTTATCATCATTTTATGGCACAATTTCATACCTTGCATAATTTCAATATTTCAAAAACCCAAATTGTACCATACGGCTGTGGCTGGTACAAGGATTATTGCCACAAAATGGTACCCCACACTTCTAAAAATATATATTTTGGTACCGCGGTTCTGAGGCGAAGATCCTCTCGGAGTTGTTGGTGGAAATGAAATTGATGTCGTCCAACCAAAAAAGGTCGACCACGGGGTCATCGGGGACGGTGCCGATGCACGGCACGAACACTCGACACGTCTGCTTCAAACGGGATCCTCAACACAAACAGGCTCGTTAGCAATGTTAGCCACTTTAGTGGCTAACTTCTCTTGAGAATTTACACTTGACCTCTCACCCCTGGCTGCTTTGACGATATCATCAGCTGGCTGCAGCACTTGGGGAAGGAAGCAGTAATCCTCTGCAACACAACAACAAACGCAAACATCAATGATATTTCGGTACCCCGCACGATTTAAGACAACCCTCCAAAATACCAAACCATTTCCTAGGGGTACCAAAAGGCTGGTACGGATGTACGAAAGTTATTTTAAGGCAAATGGTTGGTTGCCACAAAGTAATAACATTTTGGTACAACCCCCCAAAATTAAAGGGGCCAAAAAGTGGTACGGTACAAATCCGTTTTTTCTTGTCCCTCATTTCATGCCACATTTTGGTACCCTTTACATTTCAATCGAGCTCCCACTCCCCAAAAAAGTGAACCTTTTTGTACCCTAAAAAAAATGCCATAATGTACTTCAACAGCAGGCTGCCAAAAAGTGGTACGTTATGGCTGTTATTTTGGTGCTGTTAAGGATTTCTGATAACCACTGAAATCCACTGCAGTTGGTATCCCAATGCAAAGGTGCCAAACATTGGCACGGGATAGCTATTATTTTGTTAATTTTTTACCAATCCCCCAAATTAAGAACCATATCCTAAGGGGCCCAAAAACTGGTACCCTGTACAACTCCCCCCCCCCCAAAAAAATACACAGCCAGAACTTCAGCGTGCCCAAAAAGTTGTACAGTACAGCTAATCGATTTGGTACCCTACACAACTTTCAACAACCCCCAAAAGATGGAACCATGACCGCTATGTTACAGGTTATTTTTTGGTCCCATTCATAACTTTTGACAAACACACACAATCAAACCATTACTTAAGGGCACAAAAAATATGGTACAGTACCACTGATCCTTTTGCTACCGTACACAACATTTTAAAACCGCCACAAAAATAATGAAGTATAACTTAGGGAGCCAAAAAAGTGGAACGGTACGACTTATTTTGCACTTGCAGGGGCGCCAAAAACAAATGGTAGGGTTCCACAAAGTGGTCAACTTGTGGTCCCCTTCACAACTTACGACAAACCCTCACAAATATGGCCCATTACTTAAACATTCACTGGCATTGACGGCTTTCGAAATAAAATATCCATGTTAACTGGGAAGGCTGGCAGTGAATGCGTTAAGGGTGCCACCCTACCACTCAACTTTTTGCAGCGTAGCACATCACATCCACCATCCATCCACAAACTATGGAAAGAAACCTCATAAGTACTAGCATGATCTCAAGCGCCCCCTGGTGATAGTGTGAAGGAGCGTCCACCTTGCACCCAGGCCTGGATGGTCTCCGACATGGACGCTGCGACTCCGCCCAGATTGAAGTTGAGGGTGCAGGTGTACGAGTGATTGTTTCGGGTGTCCACGTCTTGGATTTTCAGCCGGGCTCGGTCGCGGTACGCGTGTCCGTCAAAGCCGTTCTCGATCACGTCGCAGCCCTGACATGCATTAGGACACACGGACACGTAGCGGTTCAGTGATTTTAGCATTTGGCTGCTACAGTACAGTAGAAGAAGAGTCGAAACCCCGTCAAGAAGTTTATCGCTGTTACTTTGTTGCAATAAGTCAAGAGTGATTATCTTTATAGTTCCTTATTTTGTCCGGTGTTTTGTTTTTCTTAGTTTATTTTGTTTATTAATTTTTGTCTGACAGTTAGTTAGTTAGTTAGTTAGTTTCTTTTCATTTGTTTATTCATTCGCTCGTTAGTTGACATCATTTTAGGTCGTTCGTTAGCTTGTTCATTACTTCTTTCATTCAATCGTTAGGTTTTTTGTTTGTTTGTTAGTCTGTCCACAGTTAGATTGTTTCATTAGTCATAGTTTTTGGTCTCTCTTTAATTTTTGAGTTCATTTTGTAGTTCCAGGTGTTAGATTGATAGTTGCTCAATTAGTTTGTCCGTTCGTTAATTGTGTCATTAGTTAATAAAACATTTTTTTATAAGTTTGTCTCTTACTTTGTTAAAGGTGCGGACCAAAGATTTGATTTTGACTATTGGCCCACTTTGTAATGCGCATTACCGCCACCTACAGTTATGGAGTAATGGTTGCAAAAATATGTTGTGGTTTCCATGGCAACATGACGACGGCGTGACTCACTCTGTACCATGTGACAGAGGCGGGGACGGCGTAGCTGCGAAGCTTGTTGAGGACCTCTTTGATTGGACAGGACAGCGTGTCCGTCACGCCTACGGTGAGGAGCTGAGTGGCTTTGCGCGGACGCCCGCACTCGCCACGCACAGGACGCTCCACCACCAACCTGGTGGACTGCTTGTAGCAGCGTGCTGCGCTCGTCCTGGAAAAGTGAGCGGACCAATCAGCGAGAGGAGGGCAGCGAGGGGGAGGGACTTAGGAGTGGCAAAAACAAATGGCGATCAAATGGATATCGTTGGATTCATCGGAATAGAAAATCGATTCCTTCAATGTAGTGAGGTTTCAAATGTAATTCATTCAAATAATTACATGTAATTCAAATTATTTCCATATTAAGATAATCCACGCTAATTTAATTCTAATTCAGTGGAATTTAATTCATTTAAAATTAAATCCATTTAATTAGAATACTATTTAAAAACATTTTATTCAGTTTAATGAAAATAAATCAAACTAAATAATTAATCATCTTGAATTAATTCCAATTGAAAATATATGTAAGTATACTGAAATAAAAATTAATTTAGTCCATATTAATTGAATTAACACTAATTTAATTGTAATTAATTCCGTTCATTAAATTCCATCCAATCGTTAAAAATATCATGGGATTAATTGTATTCGGTTCAATTGAATTAATGTAATTATTTTGAATTAATAAATTAAATCAATCAAAATAAAAAAGATCATCATTAAAATAATTTCAATTAAATCTAACTCATTTGACAAATTTAATTGAATGCAATATGATGAATTCACATTGACGCAATTTTATTCTGATTAATAAAGTAAATTATTTTAATAGAATTTGACTTCGGTTAATTCCAATTAATTTATTTTTCTTTATTGAAGTTCATTCAAATGAATCTAATTCACATGAATTAGATTCTACTAGGAGTTTGCATGTTCTCCCCGTGCCTGCGTGGGTTTCCTCCCACATCCCCAAAACATGCATCAATTGGAGACTCTAAATTGCCCGTAGGTGTGACTGTGAGTGCGCATGGTTGTCTGTTTGTATGTGCCCTGCGATTGGCTGGCAACCAGTTCAGGGTGTCCCCCGCCTCCTGCCCGATGATAGCTGGGATAGGCTCCAGCATGCCCGCGACCCTAGTGAGGAGAAGCGGCTCAGAAAATGGATGGATGGATGGATATTTTCAAATGAACATTCCAATTAATTTAAATCACATGAAGTGTAATTCAAATCATTCATATTTATTAGTCACCTTTTCTTAAGTGGCATTCATTGAAATTAACATTGAAATTGATCAAATTCCATTCCAATTCAATCAATTCAACCGAATTTTAATTCCTTTAATTTTACTCAATTAAATACATTGTGTGAGTTTCGTGTTTTCGACTACATTGCTGCTTGGTTGGGGCGGCGTTACCTGAGTACACATTGGTAATGTCCGTCGTGCTGCATGGTGACGTTGAGTAACCACAGGGTCTCTCCTCGTATGAGGACGCGACGACTGGCGTTGCGTAGTCGTCGTCCCGTCTCCGCGCGGTACCAGTCGACCTCGTAAGACGCCGCCGACAGGTTGAAGACGTCAGGAGACGCCAGCGTGCAGTTGATCATCGCCGCGTCGCCCGGCACAGAGAACACGCGTTCAAACTGAACCTGGTAGTCCTTGCACTCATCTGGGCAAAAAAAAAAAAAAAAAAAAAAAACCACCCACAGTTAGTGAGTCATTGAGTTTTTGTGTGTTGTTTGTTTGTTCGTGAGTTAGTTAATGGATTAGTTAATAGTTTGTTGATTTGTTGGACTGTTCGTGAGTTAGTTCATTCGTTTGTTTTTCAGTCATTCGTTACAAAGTTCATTGGATAGTAAGTTAGTGAGAGAGTAAATTAGTTATTTAGCTAGGACTAGGAAGTTAGTTTGCTTTTTATTTAGTTGGTTTGTTCATCAGTGATTTGTTTGTTCACTAGTTAAGGTGTTTGTGAGTACGTTAGTTGGTTTGTTAGCTTGTTAGTCAGTGAGTTGGTTTATTAGTGCGTTTGTTCATTGGAAAGTTACTTTTTCAGCAAGTTAGTGAGCGAGTAAGCTAATTAGTTTGTTCGTGTGTTTGATTGCCAGTTAGTTGGTGAGTTAATGACTTTGTACAATAGTTCATTATTTCGTTGGCTGGCTTGTTGGTCAGTGAGTTAGTACATCAGTTTGTTTGGTTGTTTGTTCATTCGTTAGTTAGTTAGTTAGTTAGTGAGGTAGTTCGTCAGTCAGTCAGGTGGTTTATTCATTTGTGTGTTTCTCACTTTGTAAGTTCAATTTCTCATTAGGTCATTGGTTCGTCTGTCCATGCCTGATTTAGTGAATAAGTCAGTCATTCAGTCCATCAATTCATTAGTTACATCGTTAGATAATCAGTTAGTTAGCTGACTAGCTACTTCATACAATTTGTTGGCTATCCAACCTTGTGAGACATTTTGAACCCTATTACTGGGATTCTAGCCAAGTGGATGAGCACATTCCCAAGGACTCCACTGTATTTTTCCACGCTAACATTTTGTCTCCTAAATTCGCCACTTCTCACTGATGCATCAGTGTTTTGCTCCCACTTTTCCAGGACATTACAACATAAACACAAAGGTTTGGTGAGTAAACATGTGTTTCACGCTGACCCATACAGGACTTTCCCAGCGTCCAGCCAGTGTTCCACCGCCACCGGCCAGCACGATCTCCGCCACTCACCCTGAGCTGCATGAGTCCAGTCGACGCCTGCTACCACCACCAACAGCAGCGGGAGGGTCCGCACATGGACACACATGACTGAAACACACGTACGACGTTCACACATGAATGACTGACAGCTATTAAGACAATAAACGGCAGCGGCCCTGAGGACGATGAGTGCGTTCCCGCTCCTGCGCTTCCCACGTGAGTAATCGCCACGGAAGCTTCAGACTCGCTTATTAAATGCAACCTCCAAATATATTACGCAAGGCGACTGTGCAAGCACATGGAAACAGGCCAGATTAGCAGTGTGTGTGTGTGTGTGTGCGCGAGAGAGAGAAAGTATGATCGTCGTTAAAAAAACCTTATCAACTCTGCAGGCTTTTTTAGTTATTAGGTTAGTTTAGCAGTTTGTGCATTAGTGAGTTTGCTTCTTAGTTCATCAGTTAATTTAGTATGTCACCGAGTGAGTTAGTCGTTTAGTTTGTCACTAATTGTGAGTGAGTTAATGACTTCATTAATTTAATGTTTGTTATTCATTTGTTAGTTCTTAGTTCAATTGTTTTGTCCATTAGCGCGTTAGTTAATAAGTTAGTTAGACTTGTTTGTTATGTAGTGTAAACATAAATAGTCTTGAATTACTTGGAAGAGGGCAAAGGGCATGAGTCAGCACTTTGTCCACAAAGTCAAACATGACACACTTGCTTTGCCAGCAATTATTGTTTTTACTTTTAATGATGATGAGGCCTCACCTTCTTTTCGCATCATAAAGCAATCAAAGAACCCGAGTTATCCACCGTGTAGCAACGCTGCTACGTCAACACGCCCATGACAGCAGCAACATCTGGCAACAATTACAGTTGGAACAGCTTTTATTTTGAAAATCCACATCGCACTACAAATACAATCACGACAAATTCCTGTGTATAAAATGTGCTACTTCCTGCATGAACATTCACCAATAAAGGTCATCCCACCCCCTCCCCCCCACCCCCCATGTAAATTATAATGTTTACGTAACATCTGTCAACAGTTAGAATTGGGGTGACTTTTATTTGGAAAATCTACATCTTACTTACTACTTTGTGCTTGAACATTAACCAATAAAGTTCATTTATTCCATGTCAATTAATTATTATCCTATTGAGGATAAGCACCACAGAGAATGAATGGCTTTGTCAAGTTAGAATTGGGCTGACTTTTATTTTGAAATCCAAAAACATACCACAATAATTACTACTTCCTGTGTGAACATTTACCAATGCAGGTAAAAAAAAAATATGTCATGTAAATTAATAATTTGAAGTAATTTTTGTTATAGTTAGAATTTCGGTGACTCTTATTTTGAAAATCCACATCGTACTACTATTAGTACTAATTACTGTGTGAACAGTCACCAATATAATTCATTGTTTTCCATCTACATTTCAAATTTCAGCAACATTTACCCAAAAGTAAACCTGGAGTGACTTTTATTTTGAAACTCCTCCCCATGTCATGATCACTACTACTTCCTGTGTAAACATTTCCCAATCAAAATGTGATTAATCGGAACATTTTGTCAGCAATTAAATTTTTTGGGATGACTTTTATTTAAAAAAATAAATAAATAAATAAATGCCACAGCACGGCCTGGGTGACATCCTGGAGGGTGCGTAAATGTTATTTTGAAATTCCTCATCCAATTCCTGCTCAATACTTGCCGAGTTCCATACTAAGGAACAGAAATGAAGCCCTCGCCTATACAAATGATTATTGTCATGTAAACATTACATTTGAATTCGCAGTTTGTCAACGACTACAGTTTGTCAGACTTTTATTTTGAAAAGCCACACCAAAATGCCACACCCTGGGGTGTGTGCGCTATCTATCCATCCATCCATTTTCTGAGCTGCTTCTCCTCACTAGGGTCGCGGGCGTGCTGGGGCAGGAGGCGGGGTACACCCTGAACTGGTCGCCAGCCAATCGCAGGGCAGGGCACATAGAAACAAACAACCATTCGCACTCCCAGTCATGCCGACGGGCAATTTAGAGTCCCCAATGAATGCATGTTTTGGGGATGTGGGAGGAAACCGGAGTGCCCGGAGAAAACCCACGCAGGCACGGGGAGAACATGCAAACTCCACACAGGCGGGGCCGGGGATTGAACCATGGGAAATTGTTTGCTGAAAATATGGGATTTTCTCAAACAGATGTGCGGTTTTTATGATGAAATCCCACAACAGAATTTAGGGACACTTCCTATTTCGTATCGTGTCAATGCCTCGCGCAAAACCTTGCATTGTATACATTTCTGTTTTTAAGGGGAAAAGGCCAAGCGACGTGTTGTAACCCTTCAACATCCTGAGTGACATCACGGACAGCCCGGAAGTCGAACTCCCCCCTAAAACTCACCCATAGGCTGCCGATGACGATGTTTTGGTGGTCGAGCCTCCTGTGGTCACGTGACAGGCTCCTCATGTCATTCATCTGGTAGCAGAAGATCGAACGCGCGTCTTCGCCGTCGCCAGCCGGCTTCTCGTCTGAGAAAAGACGCATGGTGCAACTTCTTTTGTGTTGAGTAATCGTCGACTGGGAGGTACCGGGATTCTCACACACGCACGCACGCGCGCGCGTACACACGCACAGGTCCTGGCATGTGGCATTCCATTCCACGGGTCTGCTTCACTTCACGGGGCGTCTCCCTGTTGGGCCATCTTTGCAGCCCAGCAGTGCACTCCATTTTGCCTCGCAACTGAATTCCCAACAAGACTCGCCGCACTCGCCCACAAATGCTTTCGTATTCTGAGAACCAATTGTTATTTGGGATTAACTTTACTTCTACTTTACCCCCCACCCCACACAGATGTCATTTACTTGTTCAAATTGTATTTCGATTGTATTTTCGAAATTTCGACTGTGATGCTTCAAACTGTAAGACTTTCGTCACTGAAAACTAAGAAAAAAAAAAACCCACCGAAACAGTCTTTTGTTACCAAAATAAACCGAAACGGCAGATGGGCAGTCTCATTGATAACGTACTTGCTATTAACAGGTTACACATTCAACCTTGTGCATAGGCACAAACAACAGTCAGGACCCGTTCCCCCCACCCGAAGGCGGAGGGAGGCGACCCTCGCTATGGCCCCTCCCACAGGTGGTGAGCCCACGGGAAGGGGGGCCCACGTTACCCTTTCGGGCCCCGTGGGTGCAGGCCCGGCCACCGGGCGCTCGCCTTCGAGCCCCGCCCGACTCCAGCTCAAATTTGCATGTCACAATTAATTATGAGAAGCACGTGGCTTTACTGGAGTGTCCAGACTGCAGCCCCTACGCTGACCCACCCACGCCGCCGCGGACTGTGTAGCAATCGTTGCTGACACTAGCCACTTTCTTCCCGAGGTTACGAATACACGACTGACCTCGCGGCATCATTCGCTATGAGTGGATTAATAGCGACTGAATCCGATGCAAACAGGCATACAGCAACGCTAATTGGAGCCAGTAATTGTCTCTCTGGATCCCTCACAAAAAATACATTAGCTCATTTTTACTGGCGGTTGAAGCGCTTGTGTTTTTGTTTTCGCTTGATGAACGGGGCAAGAAGATAACAAGATCGTAGTTTGCCAATCACGAACGAGATCGAAAGTGCTTCACGGCGCTCGTTTAGGTTAGCATTTAGGAGCTAGTGAATATGTTGTGCAGTTGCAGAATTATTTTTATCCTATTACATGATATACTGCAATAAGTGTCCCGCGGTAATGTTCTTGACATAATTAAAAAAATATGGACGTTCAGACAAATTGTTCTGGAAGTGAATTTCTATAGGTTGGCAGCCTTGGGGCTTCTTTTTTTTATTGCACACATCCGCCATACATTTGAATTCTCATTTCCTTTTCCTAAAAAGTACATTTGACTTTGCTTGTGTTGGTGTCCAGTGCAATAATTAATGTTTTATTCAGCCTTAAAATATGACAAAATGAGCTCAACTCATATGTCAATGTGTGTGCTACAAAATGACAACGTGCGGAAAATTGCATCACTACAGAGTAGTCAGTGTTGCTGCCTCCTGTTGACCAAAACAAGTACTGCAACATGCTTTAGAAGGCGCTGTCCTGTCGTGCCAGGAAGTAGTCGGCTTTCTTCTTCTTCTTTTCCTTTTGCTTGGGCTTGATGACGAGCACGTAGAGGAAGATGAAGACCACCGCCAGGAAACAGGAAGTGGACACGCACGCCGTCACGAGCCACGTCAACGTCGAGTCTGAAGGGACAAACTTTGGTTTGGAAATGGGCACATCTCATTTCAAACCATAATTTCAACGCCTAACCCTTATTTTACACAGTAACCCTGGTTTGAAACCCTAATTTAAAAATCAAATCCCTCTTATTTCAAACCCTAATGTTTTGTTTGAAACCGTAATTTAACACCATAACTTCCATCCATCTATTTTCTGTACTACTTATCCTCACTCGGGTTGCGGGCGTGCTGGAGCCTATCCCAGATATCTTCGGGCGGGGAGGCAGGGTACACCCTGAACTGGTCGGCAGCCAATCGCAGGGCCCATATAAACAAACAAGCATTCGCGCACACATTCACACGTACGGGCAATTTCAAGTGTTCACTCAACCTACCACGCATGTTTTTGGGATGTGGGAGGAAACCCGAGTGTCCGGAGAAAACCCACGCAGGCACGGGGAGAACATGCCAACTCCACACAGGCGGGGCCAGGATTTGAACCCCGGTCCCCAGAACTGTGAGGCAGATGTGCTCACCAGTCGTCCATCGTGCCACCAACCCTAACTTGAAACCTTACTTTGAAAACCTAACCCACGTCTGAAACTCTAATTCTAATCCTGATTTGAAACTCTACTTTGAAACCCTAAACTAGCCTTTTAAAGCCAAATTTGAACTCTTAAAACCCTAATTTGAAACCCCTGCGGCCGTCTTGAAACCCTACTTTGAAAGCCTCCCTATTAGGCCGCTCACCTTCCACGTGGAGAGTGATGGTCACTTCCTGTCTCGCGACCTGGTTTTGGGCCACGCACGTTAGCTCCGTCCCTTCCTCTGCCTCTGCCATCGCCATGACGACCATCCTCACCTCCACCTGGCAGCCCGACGCCACGCGGCTTTCTCTGCGGAGACGGCGGCGACCGTTTTGTGACCGAGTGCACGTTTAAAAAATAAAAGCTTGACATGACAAATGAACGTGCAGTACTTCCTCGTGGCCTGCAGGGCACGGCCGTTCAGGTGGGACACGTCCACGTCGATGCCGTCCACCCACCACCGCACCGCGGTGTAGCGAGTCACGTGGCAATCCGTCAGCACCGTGCACGTCACTTCCAGTCCAGAACCTTCAAAGTGAAACAAATTATGTGAAGCAGCGAGCCGCTGTCTGATCCGTTTGAATGAAACGTACTTTTGCGTTTTACTCAAGTATTTTTGTTGTGAAGAAACGCTGCTTTTACTCTGTTACATTTAGCTACATTGCACCACTGACCTTTCTTTTATAGGTATGTATTATTGCTTGCTTTTTGGACTTTGGAATTTTGGACTCATCTGGTGTTGAAGAGAATCTCTTTTTTTTTTTTTTTTTTTTGCCGCTGTTGGGTTTTAATATGAAACGACAAAACTTTTTCATTAAAAGATCTTTTTTTTTCGCAATTAGCCTCTTAATTGCTTAATTTATATTGACTTAGAATCACCTAAATACAAATTATTAGCTTTAACCTGAAACCAGAAAGAAAAGCAAATTTTACTCCATTCAGCAAAAATGGAAATGTCTGCTTTTGCATTTGAACTCTTCATTTGTATCCATTATTGCTTGAGCAGTCGACATGTTTGCTTTGGTTTGTCAGAGAGACTTGTGTCACATGACTCCGTTTCACCAACCCAATGTTACTACGAGTGACGTTTGACTCCATTCCATCGCTCAAGCAATCACATGGCCGCAAACATATTCTCCGCGGCCCCGCCCACACAGAAGCAAAGTTTTCAAAGTGAAAACGGCAGAAACGGACGTTTATCTTGCAGAAGTCATTTGTGTCTGCATATTCGAGGACTCCACTCTGAACATCAACTGTTTCACGAGCATAAACAAAGAAAGTTAAAGTAAGAAATTACTTGTGGCTGAATTTTACGTAATATATGTTATTTGATAAAGATTACATTTATTAGTGTTTAGTTAAAGTGATTTTGTTGGGCAATATCTGAAGTCGCAGATTCAACGTTGATGATTTTCTCGATAAAGTTTGTCACTGACCGTGCGAGACCTCCAAGACGCTTCCGTTCAACGGCGAGATGATCAGCGGTGGCCTGGTTAACTCAGGTTCAGAGGTCGCACTTTGGTCACGTCCTGAAACAGAGATCATGTGGATTTATTACATTATTTGTCGTTACTTGGTATTTATTTAATATGTCAGTGGGTGGTGCCCAGTATGACCAAATCTTGTGGCTTCTGATTTCATAAAAAAAAAAAAAAAAAGTGTTTGTCTTTCATATAAAATAAAATCAGAAATAATTAATACATGCTTTGCTTTAAACCACAGGAAAAAATAAAACATTAAACAAATAATTTTTAATTAAAAAAACATTGCATTTGTAGAACAAACTATGAAGTTCTTTGTTATATTTTATTAACACAATATATTTGGGAGGTACATATTTGTGAAAAATGTAAAAAAACAAAAACAAAAATGGAGATACATAATTTTCAGTGGACAGCGATTTTTAAACTTGTTCGTGATCAATTTAGAAAAGCAAAACCCTTTATTTATTCATCCACCCACTCTCGCTCTCTCTCTGCTTATCCTCACTATGGTCGCGGGCGTACTGGCGCCTATCCCTCCCAGATGACTCTGGGCGAGAGGCAGGGTACACCCTGAATTGGTCGCCAGCCAATCGGAGGGAACATACAAAGAAACAACCATTCTACCTACGGGCAATTTAGAGTCTTCAATTAACCTACCATGAAAGTTTTTGGGACGTGGGAGGAAACCAGAGTACCTGAAGAAAACCCACGCAGGCACGGGGAGAACATGCAAACTCCACACAGGCGGGGCCGGGGATTGAACCCCGTTCCTCAGAACTGTGAGGCCGTGCCGCCCAAAAAAAGCATGTATCCCCAAATTCTTGACTTCCCCCAAAAAACAGATTCAACTGGACATTCTTTTCATTTGGTGGGGAGTTTCTTTTTTAACTCGATTTTTATTCCTTCATTTGATTTCTAGCAAAACTTTTTGGGGGTCAACTTGGTTTTGGAAATCCCGTAACAATGGCTGTTAGCGCACCTTTTACGAGGAGCCGGACGGTGCCAGTAAGTCGATACTCTTGGAAGTCGACGAGCACGCGGAGTCGACACGTGTACAAACCGGCGTCTGAAAGCCTCGCCGACGGGATCTGCAGTTTTCCCGCATCCTGCCGGAAGGACCACCACCTGTGGGCCTGGAGGCCCACTGCGCCACTGGAGTCCTGCGAACCAAATCATCACAATTTGTTTTCGAACCTTTTGCAGGATGTATTTGCATTTGGTTTAAACACTAAGAAGGGTATTCATAATCTCTCTTCAACATTTTTTTAAACATTTGTAACATTTTGTAGTATTTTTAAATGTTTACAGTAGTCATGCCATTGACATTTTGTACTGCTTTTTAGAATGATTCAGTAAAGTTAAGATATTTTTTTAGAACAGTTTCAAATTTTAGCAGTTTTATTAACATTTAGTGAAGTTTGAAACATTTTGTAGTGTTTTGAATATTTTTTCAAGGTTAGTGGTGTTTTTAAATCTTTTTAAGCTTTTAACACATTTAAAAAAAACATTTTTTCAATTTAGTATTTCTTTAAAAAAAATCGTTGATTTAGTAGAATTTTAAAATTAAAAAAATATTTTCTAAAAACATTGGTATCTTATTGCAAAAAAAAATAGCATTTAGTGGAGCATTTAGTCGTGTCTATTTTTAAGCTTTGGTAAAGTTTTTACCATTTTTGAAAAACATTGTTAACATTTAATAGTTTAAAACATTTTCTTTTAAGCTTTTTTATATAAACAGTTTTAAATTTTTGTTTAACATTTGGTATTTTTTTTCAAACAACATTAGTACAGCTTTAAACAGTAGTCTTTTTCACATTTATTTTAAAAATGTGTTTTAATGTGTAGTAATATTTTCATCATATGCTTTTAACAATTAGTAGTGTGTTTATAGTTATTTTCTTTACATTTGGTTTGTTTTCAACATTTAGTAGGCTTTTTACAATTACTTTTTAAGCTTTAGTAGTGTTTTAACAATTTTTTTTAACATTTACGTAGTAGTGTTTTAATATTTCTTTTTCAAATTTAGTTATATTTTAACATTTCTTTTTAAGCTATAGTAATATTTGAAACGTTTTTTTTAAAAAACAACATTTAGTATTGTTTTTTGCTGCACGCACAAAACTTGTCTTGGCTGCTAGGGGGCGCCGTTGCTCTCACCTTGACCCACTGGATGCGTGTCTCGGAGAGGTGATTCCCGGCGGGACATCTGAGCGTGACGTTTTCTCCCAGCATGGCGTTGTACTCGTACGACAGTTTGTCCATGTCGGCGGACGACGACGCGTACACCTGCAGCGTCACGCTGCCGCGGATGCAAAATGTCGCGTTTCTACGGCAACGCAACAACAACAGCAACAATGACCAACACGTTAAAAGGGTTGATACATTTCTTTTAAACATTTCGGGAGGTTTTTTATAATTCATGGCCCTTCCATCACTGTTTTTCTATTTAATTTTGATCATCTTGGATGTCCTTTTATCGGGTTTGCGGGATAATCTTGCTTGGAAATGCCCAAAATGCCTTTTCAAGCTATTCTAGTTGGTCTTTTCTGCCTGGCATTGGAGACGGTCAGATGTCTTGTAATTATATGACATGTAAATGAGCTTTGGTCTGATTGGATCGCTCATCTTCCTCGATTTAAATATGGAAAACTGCTTGGCTCTGATTAGTCCATATCACGGCGTCGGCTTGGGCCAGCCAAGCATTCATAGCGACGTTATACTTCCATGCAACATTCATACTTGTGACCCTCGCAAGAGTTTTCATCGCAGGGTTATTTATACACACTAATAATAATGATAATAAACTACTACATTTAGTAGTGTTTGTAACATTTCCTATTTTTGGTGCTTTTAACATTTAGAACTGTGTTAACATTTTTTGTGACATTTTACATTTTTTTTAAACATTTAGTAGAATTTTTAACATTCAGGGTTATTTTGAACAGTTAATAATTTTGAAACATTTCTTTTTACCGTTTAGTAGTGTTTTAATATATTTGAATATTTAGTAGTTTTTTTATATTGAGTATTAAAATTGTTTTTAAAAAGATTTTCACATGTAGTACTGTTTTTAACATTTGTTTCTAACATTAGTAATCCTCACAATTTTTGAAAAACATTGTCTTTTTTTTAATACTTTGTATTATTTTTAACATTTAGTAGCTGGAAGTAAAATTGAGTTACCTGAACGTGCAGGTGTACTCGCCCGAGTCAGAGGGCCGAGCCGGAAGCAGCCACAAGTCCGTGCCACGCTGCTGGACTCGGCCCTCGCTGTCATCGCCGCCATCGATGACGCTCGTGCGGTTGTTCTTGGCGATCCGGTAGGCGTCGTCGGGCGGGACGATGTCGCGTACTTTGAGGGCACTCCGGAACCCGGGAAACGACAGCATCACCGCCTCGCTCTCCAGACGGAACAGCTCAATCTCTGGCAACACCGTGAAACAGCCATCTGGCCAAAACACAACACTAATTATCTTGATTAATACTTTACACCAGGGACGTGCCAGTAGCTTTAGGTGCCCAGGCGCCTGCCCTTTTGCCCTTGATGCCCAAGGTGCCACTTGGTAACTTGGCGCCGTAACAGAGCAGGGAAACAAGGCACCACTGATTACGTCCCCTGCTACCCCTTACTCGTACACACAAACACAATTTTACAGCCAGTAAAACGATTGAATTCATCTTTAACCTGGGTCCACGCATTTCCCAACTGCTCTCGAATGCATCATAAGTTATGACGCTGACACAAAGGAGCAGCAGAGCTGCTCAAAATAGAACAAACAAGCCATCCGAGTTTACTTTTACATGTAGACAATGTATGACAAATGAATAGGACATGTTAACGTTAAGCGATTGATAATGTTGAGTGAGTCTGTGATTTTGAGATGTCGACTGACAAGGAGACGTCTGTCGCTCAGCTGTCCAGCTCTTAAATCAAAAGTTAGCATTTTGATACACTATGTTGTGTCATAAAGTCAAATCAGAGCCCTGATCAAAAACTGATATTGTTACCTAAAATATATCAACTCGCTTGCTCGCTATTTGAATCATACAATAAACATAGCCACCCATTGTTTTGCACTGGACGTAGTTATGGAGCATTGTTTTGAATATTATTGATGCTATAACCTCAGAAAGGTTTTGGCGGGCCTCAGGATTCCAAACTGGGTTCCGAGCCAGCACCTTTTGGGAATGACTGCTCAGGAGTATTATGAATATATTGTTGAGAGATTTTATTTACCTGCTTGATGTGTCTCACTTTTCAGTGTAAACAAATAATAAACATATATATATATATATATATATACATATACATGTATATATATATAATTATGAAGTAATTCAAGGCAGGGAAGCAATGCTATGCTGTGGATGGAGAATGTGAGGTGGACCACATTCTACCATTCATTTCTCAATTGTGTTTCATTGAAAACAAAAACAATTCTGGAGAATAAAACCACTAACATGTACAGAGCTCCAGGCATCACATGGGAATTTTATTTGGGCCACAGTATAGTTGTGACTTGCACACAAAATGCTAATATGTGACCACAGCATGGGTACAATTTGGGCACAAATGACTAATTTGTAGGTTTATTATCATTCCCATCAACAACTAAGCAAATAGTTCACACCTTTGCTAGAAACTGCAATTCCTGGTGCCCTTAAGGTACGTGTCTTTTCCTATTCTGTTTCATGATTTGGAAACACAAACACACCTGTCTGTATAAGGTTAAAAAAAAAAAAAAAAAAGGTTTGAGCAAAAGCTGCAATTCCTAACATATATTCGATTTTTGTTTTAACATTTTTAATACATTTTCAACATTTTAAAAACAATTCTTTTCATGTAGTTATTATGGGATGTAGAGTTAGAATTTCATCTTTCATTTAGGAGGCAATCGGCTCACCCTTGACAGGCATCGCCGGAAGCGCGAATCTTCGTCCGTCAGCAAATTCGACAGCGAGCATCATCAACGCCAAGATGGCCGACATGGCCCACGGGTTGGAGATGCGTCCGACGTGATGCTGTAGTGCACGGTTTTCAAGACTCCATGGCGGCCAGCTCACACTTGAGTCTGGAGGGTCTGAGTCCTACATTTGACTCTTAAGTAGAGGTTGATGACATCATCCATCGGTTGTCAGAGAAACGGCGTAACCACGCGATGGACCAACTCCAGCCTGACTCACGTCACATATAGGAGGAAAAAAATAAATAAACACTTAAAAACTTGCTTAAACTTTTTTTATTTTTCAAATATGCTTATATGAATATTACCATAATACAATAACTATTCATGTCATTGACATGGTAGGAACTTAAAATAACAATTTTCTTTAAAGTTGACTTCTGCTTCTGTTTCCTCAGGAGATTACACAAACACGCACACGTGCACACACACACACAAGAAAGGAGTTAATCGTGACAATTTTGTTTACATTTAGTTGTTGATATAAGTTTATAATGGGTTTAACATTTATTCTTAACGTGAGGATAAGCGGTACGGAAGATGAATAAATGTTTTTCGAAATCTTTTAATGTGTAGTAGTGCTTTTTACATTTTTCTTAAATATCTAGTAGTGTTTTAAACATTAGTCTTTAATATTTAGTGGGTTTTTAATTTTGGGAGTTTTTAACCTTTTTAAAAGGATTTTGCAGTGTTTTTTATACATGAAGGTACTTTTACATTTCTTTAATATTTTGTAGTATCTTTAACATTTAGTAATAATTTTAACATTTTTACATTTAGTAGTATTTTTAATGTTTTTCAAATTTTGAAGTGTTTTTAATATTAAGTACTACTTTTAACATTTAAACACAAGAAAACAACACACATTGAAAACAATAGTAATTAAGAAAATAAAATGTAGTAGTGTATTCAGCATTTGTTTTTAGAATGCTGTAGTGTTTTCAACATATAGTAATATTTTTAACAATTTATTATGATTTAATATTGCTGTTTAAGGGTTTCTTTGTTCAACATTTAGTCGTGTTTTTAAAATTTGTTTTGAACGTAGTACTGTTTTTAACATTTGTTTTTCAGTAGTAGTTTTAACATTCTAAAAAGATTTTGTATTATTTCTAAAATACATTACGCGTAATACATTTTGGTGTATTTTTTTAAAACATTTTTCTTTCATCTTTAGTCGTGTTTTTAACATTGCTTTTTAACAGTTATGTTTTTAACAATGTGTGATGACTGTTTTTGATTCCAAACTTTTTTTTAAACTTAGTAGTATTTTTTTTTTTTTTTTACATTTAATACATCAAATGTCCATCTCCAGATTATTTGCAGTTCAATTACAGGAAAACTAGATCGGTGGAGGACGCTGTTTCTTTTGCTTTAAAATGTGGATATGAACACGTGGACAAAGGAAACGTTCGATTTTTTTTATTGATTACAGCTCCAATTTTAACAAAATAATTTCCACTATCCTTATTCAAAAACTGTAGTATCTTAGTCGGTGTAATGCTGTTTGTGAACTGTTTTTAGTTTCTTAAGTTTGAGTCACAATGGGTCATTTAATGCCCAATGAATTTGTTTAAAGTACAAGTCCACTGTTGTTCTCTCATCATTTTCTTGCCTCTAAACAGAATAATCTGCTTCTAATCTAGTCGCGTCATCTAGTCGATGACAAGACTGTCCAATGACGATTCTCAACACAGACCTGACGTGCAATCGATGAGTGTATGTCATTGAGGAAGATCCCATCCATGAAATGAGTTTCCGTCAACAATGTGTTTTTAGTTTCTTAAGTTTGAGTCACAATGGGTCATTTAATGCCCAATGAATTTGTTTAAAGTACAAGTCCACTGTTGTTCTCTCATCATTTTCTTGCCTCTAAACAGAATAATCTGCTTCTAATCTAGTCGCGTCATCTAGTCGATGACAAGACTGTCCAATGACGATTCTCAACACAGACCTGACGTGCAATCGATGAGTGTATGTCATTGAGGAAGATCCCATCCATGAAATGAGTTTCCGTCAACAAATAACATTGTTAAACACATCTGACAAATACATATAACAACAAGCATTATTCATGTTATTAATGATATTAATTCATGAAATTATTAACCGACAGAGTGCACTCACTACATGAACAAGTATTTGAAGAAACAGTATGTACTTACATTCCACAAGTGCGTGTTCAGTTTCCTGTCAGTGTTGTTTTAAAGCCCCAACGAGAAGGTTAACTCCAATGTTTCCCAATGTAACACTTTGTACTCCACAACACACACATACACACACGCACACACAGCGCAGGGGGTCATTTCTACAATGATAAAGTTGTCATCGTTTGAGAAAAAGTCAGAACATTTCTAGAATATATTCAGAATATTAAGAGGGAAAAATAAATTAAGTCATAAAATTACAAGAATATATGTGTAATGTACTGGGAAATAGTCAAAATTGTAACGAGAAAAAAGTTGTAATGGTGCATGAATATGTTGGAACGTTATGAGAAAAACATTTTGAATATTAGAAGGAAAAAAGTCTTAATGTCGCAGGGGAAAGTTGTTATATTACAGGAAAAAAAGTGTTAATAAATAATAATGAGAAAAACTGTTTAGAGGAAAAGGTTGTAGAGAAAATAGTGTAATGTTAGAAATGTTATTGTTCAGCAGGAAAGTCTGTCGTGTTATGAAAAAAAGTCATGTCACGAAAATAAAGTAGTTACAAAAATACAGTTGTAATATCACAGGTCACGAAGAAGAAAAAAGATGTAATTTTGCAAGAAAAAAAGTGGTTTTAAGAAAAAGTGTTAACTTATTGGAAAAGTTGGTATATTACAAGAAAAAGTGGGTAATGTTACAATAATAAGTTGTAATGTTATGAGAAAATAGATGTAATGCTACAAGAAAAAGTGGTAATGTTATGAGAAAAATTCCAATTCATTCATTTTTAACAGAAGAAAAAGTGGTAATGTTACAATTTATTTGTAATATTATGAGAGGTCACAATATTTAGAGAAGTCAAGAAATGTTACAAGAAAAATTGCGTAATGTTATGAGAAACAAATTGCGTAATGTTATGAGAAAATAGTCGTACTGTTGGAAGAATAAGTCGGAATGTTATGAGAAGGGAGAAATGTAAGTGCAAGAAAAGAGCTAATGCTTCGACAATATATTTGCAATGGACGACGAGGAAAGTTGTAACATTTAAATTGCCAAGAAATGTTACTAAGTGGAATGTAACGTTACGAGAGCAAATTTGTATTGTTGAGAGAAAAGTCGTATTGTCATAATGTTGTTGGAAAAATGTCGTAACGTTACGATAAAAAGTCCATCCTTCCATCAATCCATTTACTTTACCGCTTATCGTCACTAGGGTCGCGGGCTGCTGGAGCCTATCCCAGCTATCTTCGGGCGGGAGGCGGGGTACACCCTGAACCGGTCGCCAGCCAATCGCAGGGCACATAGAAACAAACAACCATTCGAGAAAAAAAATAAAAATAAGTACAAAAAAAAGTCAATTTACAAAAAAAAAAAAGTCGTAAAGTTAAGAGAAAATAATTGTAATGCTTGGAGAGAAAAAAAATGCGCTTTGAGAAAAAGTGTAATAATGCTACGAGAATTATTTTTCTCATAATGTTAGTCCATGAAAATAATCGTAACGTTAGGAGGAAAAACTTTTAATATAACCAAGAGATCTTTTTTTCCAAGTTTATTGCAAGAAAATGAACGACAGGACGTCCTGTGGCACGCACACGCACACACACATACGTTAGCAACGTTAGCCTGGGAGCTGACAGGAAGTTGGTTTCTATTCAAATAAAAGCACTAATGAACAAAATGTCGTAAATGCATTTTCCAAAGAGGTACAACAAAAACAAACAAAAAAAGTCAAATGTGGCCTCAAGCTTCCACTAGCTAGCTTTACGAGGTCACCGTAGACGCTTCAAGCGACACTCAAAACCAACAACTAGTGTGCACAAGTTCACATGGATGACGCCAACTATATTATGCTGGTAGACGAAAAGGACGCATCCCAGTGGACTAAAAGAAAGCACTTGTTGATTTTGGAAGTCCATGGTGTTTAAATTAATAGGGTTCTCTCCTGGAGGTGGAAATCTGATGTTTTCTGAAAGTTTGAAGCGTCACGGATGATAACTGTGAGCAGTAAGAGAGGTGGCAGGGAACCTGTTCCTGTGCAAAATTGACACTCCAAGTCAATTTTCCTGATATTCAAAATCAATAGGGTTCTTAACTGGATGTGGAAAACTGATGTTTTCTAAAAGCTTGAGGACCAGCGGTTGTGAACTAACTAGAAACTGAGACGTGGCAAAGAACCTATTCCTGTACGTATGAGCTTTTTGATCATCCAGTTAATTTTTCAGAGGATTTCAAAATGCCTCACAGTTCTGTGGACCGGAGTTCAAATCCCGGCCCCACCTGTGTGGAGTTTGCATGTTCTCTCCGTTCTCAGACAATGGATGGATTTCGAAAAGAATAGGGGTCTCGTCGGGATCTGGAAAACTGATTTTTGAAACTTTCTTAAAGAGTAGCGATTGAAACTAACTTGAACTACTGACCAAGACGTGGCAAGGACTTTGAATCTGTGACTCTATTAAGTTATAATTTTTGACACCCAAATACATTGTCGGTTATACAAAGTTGACACGGTTCTTGTGTTGACATTAAAAAAAAAAATGCTTTAACTGCCACAAGTGACCAAGGCGTGTCAAAGAACATGTACCTGTTCCTGTACTGATTAGATTTTTGAAACCGAGATAAATCTCCGAATGTCAGATGATATTGGAAATCAATAGGGTTCTTGCCTGGATCTAGAAAGACTGGCGTCTCCTGAAAGTTTGAAGAGTAGCAGTTAATACCTGTGAATTGGAAAGAGATATGACTAAGAACCTGAACCTGTAGCGATCTGCCTCATTTGGCTCTAGAGAAAACGGTTCCAAAGAAAGTCTGAAGACTGGTCGGAAACTGTCAACAGCAACAAAATGGTGACCGCATTTGGGGGTGGAGCCACCATTTTGTTTCTTCCACGGGTGCCATAGTAACAGGAGAGGGCTTTTCTTAACTCCCAGTCGTTTGTGATTGGGCTCTGGCTTCTCAAACATCCGGGACATCAGCTGTGGCCTCATCATTGCTATGGTAACTGTTGTCCCCAAACACAAAATGGTGTCCGTGTGTGGGGGTAGACCCACAATTTTGTGTCTTCCAAAAGTTGCAATGGTAACAGGAGTCCAGGGAGGACTTTATGTCTTTGTGATCCAGCTCCAGCTTTTCAAACGTCACTGAGACTTCCTTGTCATTGTTGCTGTGGTAGGTAACTGTTGTCCCAAGCACAAAATCCATGTGTGTCCAGACATTTTTCATCTTTTGAAGTCTTCTTCAGTTGCTATGGTAACAGGAGTGGAAGGAGGACTTCCTGCCTCTGTGAGCTGACTCCAGCTTCTTAAGCATCCAGAATGTCGCTATGACATCCTTGTCATCGTTGCTATGTTAACTGTTGCCCCAAACACAAAAATGGTGTCCGTGTGTAAGGGGGTTGTTGATCCACCATTTTATGCCTTCCAGTCTTCCACGGTTGCCATGGTAACAAGGGTCCAGTGAGTTTTTGTCTTAATTTCCTGCCGTTAGAATGTTTGCTGACACATTATCGTTGCTATGGTAACTGTGGTCCCAAACACATCCATGTGTGTGTCAAGACACTATTGGCGGTGCCAGCATGATCTGCGGTGTGCATGTGCACCTAGCTACAGCAACAACACTGACAAAATACAGTACATATGTAGTACCTATACCTAACCCTAATCTTAAACCTAACCCAATTTTATGAGTAGACTTATTTGGTTAAGGTACCGCGTCCGTACCCATGTATTTTGTCCAACTTTTGTTGCCGTAGCTATCATCGCTCGACAAACTGTTGCGCATGCGCACCACAACTATTGTGTTGTGGATCTACCATTTTGCGTCTTACACGATTGTCATGCTAACATGGATTGTTTCTCCCTATTCTCAATTTCTTTATGGTCCGGAACACGTTGACGACATCTCATGCATCACAAACATACACTCTCATCAATAAATCAATATTTTGTCTATTCACAGCGTATTATTATAATATATATTTTTTGTACATACACAACTTTATTGACTTATTTTTTTGGTACGCACACATTCTGTGCAGACAGCACGTCGCCCTCTGTGGGTGGAAGCAAGCAAGACGGTGGGGTAAGGTTTGGATGTGCATTGGAAAATAATCATAATAATAATAAAAACAAAAAATAAGGGAAGACAAATAACTCACGCTCATGTGGGAGGATTAAGAAAAAAATATGACTCTGGAATCCATCTTGTTTGTCCTAGTTTGCCCTCACTTACTGCCTGAAGAGAGTCCCCAACTCACTTTACGTATCACCATGACAACACACTTCAACTTCATCATCACCACCACCACCATCATCATCTTCCATCATCCCGGTCACACGAGAACACTGACAAACATTTACGGACTGGTTAAAACTTTTCCGACAGTTAGAAGACGTTCAAAGTCCGGGAGAAACCAGAAGGACGAAGATGACGAGCACCAGGAAATTTTTCAGGGATTTCCTTCTTCAGGAATTCACATTTGACTCCTTCCTCCTGTCGCGGAAGGGTACGTGGAGTCCTCGTCCGCGGGTCCGGTGGGATTGCGGTTGTAGAAGTGGTTGGCTTCTGAGATCCAGTGTTAGCGAGGGCTAGGCAGAGGAGCAGAAGGAAGAGGAAGTGGACAAGGAAGAAGAGGAAGACGTCTACCAGCTGAGCAGGTTGCTTCGACCCAGTGTCATGAAGTAGACCTGACTGGACCCGCCGGACCGCACAGAGGCAAAGAAAACCTAAAGGGACAAACACAGACACACACACAGACTTATTAACACAACATTATACTTTTTATGGCTCAAGCAAAATTTGGACTGGTCCCAGGTTTGAGGGTCTGTTGGTGTGTTGTGACTGGGGATCCTTGATGGAGTGGAAAATCATGGGGTGAGGGCTGATTGGCTGAGGTGGGTGTCTGATGGCACATTTACTGTTTTCTACCAGACCTCTTGAATCAGCCAACTATGGAGGACATCCCACTGGCTCCAAATCTAGTCCTTGGTGCTTGAGACTGGCACCTAGGGCTCCTTGGCAAGTGGTTGGTGGTGGGGGCAGGATCTGTAATAGGTGTATGGTGGTGTTGTCTGAGTTTCTGCCAGGGCTCTTAACTCAGCCCCAATTCTGGTCCCAGGTGCTTAGGGTTGTGGGTGGTGCCGAGAGGTGCCTGGGGATCCACGACAGTGTGGTGGGGGCAGGAGCGTTATTGGGTGTCTGGTGATGCTTTTGGCTCGGTTCCCTTCAGCGGGTGGCTCACTGGCTCCTGGTCTGGTACCAGCTGGTTGGATCCTTGGCAGGGTATGGCTGGCTGTGGTGGGGCAGGATCTTTAGTAATGTGTCTGGTGCTGTGTATTCTGCCACCACGCTGCCTCCTGGCCTGGTTCATGGTTCTTGGGGGGTATGGCACCGGGTGTCTGGGGACCTTCAGTTGTGTGGCTGTCTGTGGTTTGGAGTCTGGTGGTGCCACGTCTGATGTCGCCCCCTCAGGAAGGTTGCCATCCCTCTGACTTGGTGGTGTGGGCAGATGTGCCAGGGGATCCTTGATGGGGGCAGGATCTGTAGTGGGTGTCTGGTGGTGCCGTGACTTCGCCAAGCCTTTTGGCACAACCCCCCAACAGACCACTGGCTCCTGGTATGGTATTTGGTGGTACCATGTCAGAGGTTGTTCCTTCTGACAACCCTGGTGGGGCTGGTTTGGCGTGTGGGATGCGGGTTGGGGTGGGCTAGGGCAGTGGCCTGCCTGTGCTTTGGGGCCCTCACACTGGGTCAGGACTTAAACCAAAGTATGTGGTTTAAGGACTTCAGCCTGGCGTGGAGGCTGGCGATCTCACCTTGTCATTCCTCTCGCACAGGAACTTGAGTCTCTGGGCCCTCTTGTGCATGAAGACACCATCCAGGTGGCCCGTCTCCACCGAGCGGATCTCAATGGCCTTCTCGCCCCAGCCCATGATTTGGTTGGAGCGGATGTAGGCTGCAAAAACAGAAAATCAATATCAACACGTCCAAACACTAAAAACGTATGTATCAAAGAAAATGTCAAAGGTTTATGGACTACCGGAAAGAGTTTATTAAAACAAAGTAACAATGATCAGTGTTAAGATATTTTTATTTTTTTCCAAAGGTGAAGACTTGTAAGTGAAAAACCCCATGTTTTCAATGGTCATTGGAAATTCGTAGTCAAACACGTTAAAAAAAAAGTAATCAATAATTGAACAACTGACAGTGACAGTATTGATTCCGATGTTGGCCTATTAATACCGTACCGACAGCAATAATGATGCTAATATGTAGATATTTTGACCCACGCAAGAAAATGCAAAAAAGAGAATACAGACTGGGAGGTGATGCCGAATTGAATTGTCGTCTTGTGAAATTGTAGGTGCTATTCAAAAATTATTTCAGAAAATCATACCTTTACAATATAAGAAAAAAAGTTAACTGAAAGAAACAAATCTTAATTGTAAATTTAAGAGAAAAAAGTAAACATTTTGCAAAAAAGTCCCACTTCAATTGCAAGAAAATTATTTTAATTAATTGAAAAGGAAATTTGTAGTTTTTAAGAAAAAAAAAAAAAGTACGGAATGAAAATAACTTAATAGGAGTTCTTGGCGAGTATTTTGCGAGTCTTTAGCGTCTGTTTTAGCAGTCTCACCGACAGAGGTGGGCATCTCCCCCCACTGCAGCACCACATCCTTGGTGATGCGTCCGTACGTGTTGACATAGACTCCCTCGTCCTCGTAGCAAACCAGCAGCTCGATGCCGTCCGTGTTGGGCAGAATGATGATAGCGTGAGACTGGATGTGCGTTTGGATCTGCCCGGAGAGAAGCTTACGGATGAGCTGCCTCATTCATCAATTAACAAAAAAGGCCCTTTTGCCGTCTTACATGGGTCGGCAGGTAAATGTCATAGACCGCCCCGGAGTCCACGTCCACAGCATGGAAGCCCGAGCACGAGCCGTAGATCACCTTCAACCTCTGGCCTTCCTCCACCGTCAAGTCTACAAGCAGGGGCTTGTGAACCAGCTCGCCGAAAGACTGCAGTTCACAAAAAGAAAACAGTTACCAGTTAACTCCACCAAGCACAAATGCAAGGAAGGGATTCTGGATTCACAATCATGCATTGTAAAAATGCATTATACATAGGTAGAAGGGTTTTCTAGAATTTTGAGGTTAACTTTGGGGATGCGTATTATACATGGGTGGGGATTATACACAAGGAATTACAGTAAGTGCGGCATGATAATGACTGACAAACATTCCAACTCTTCCGGTAGCCCTTGTGGTGGACAGAGCAACTACAACCAGCATTTCTCAAAATCGTGAACGTTTGGGATTGTTCAATAAAACCTAATTTTTAGCCAAATTCTGGTTGACAACTTGCTGGAAACGACGTGTATGTGAAAAAAAAATTAATGTGAATAAGAAAATTTAACTGACTGCCATAAAATCCTTGCACCCTCACCTTTAAGTCATAATTTTACGAGAAACAAGTTGGAGCATTAATAGAAAAGGTCACAATTTTATGACAAAAATAACTTCATGCGAAAAAAACCCTTGAAATTTCATAAGACAAAAAACAAATTCTCATGAGAAATAAATGTATAATTTTACGAGAAAAAGCTGCAACTATAAAGGACAAAAAAATTCATTCATTAATTCATTTTCCGTACCACTTATCCTCACTAGGGTGGCGGGCAGTCAATGGAAGAAGCTGGCTCAAGAGAGATGGAACGTCACCTCTCTGGCAGGGAAGGAACCCGAGCTGGTGTGTGGGGTTGAGAAGTTCCGACTAGATATAGTCAAGACTCACCTCCACACACAGCTTGAGCTCCGGTACCAGTTATCTCGATAGGGATGGGACTCGCTTCCACTCTGGAGTTGCCCACAGTGAGCGGCGCCGAGCAGGTGTGGGTATACTTACAGTATTGCCCCCCAGCTCAGCACCTGTACATTGGGGTTCAACCCAGTAGGCGATCCCAGCTATCTTTCGGGGAGAGTACACCCTGAACTGGTCGCCAGCCAATCACAGGGCACATATATACAAACAACCGTTCGCACTCACATTCACACCTTTGGGCAATTTAGAGTCTCCAATGAACCTACCATGCATGTTTTTGGGATGTGGGAGAAAAGCGGAGTACCCGGAGAAAATCCACAAAGGCACGGGGAGAACATGCAAACTCCACACAGGCGAGGCCGGATTTGAACCCGTGTCCTTAGAATTGTGAGGCCGATGTTCTAACCAGTCCACCGTGCCGCCCAAAAAATTTGATTATACAAATAAAAAGACTGGTGAAACTTAAAAGGGGTAAATTGAGAAACAAGTTGTGACATTATGAAACAAAACTGGTAATTGTACAAGAAATCTTAAGGACTTAAAGGGTAGAAGAATTTTTGTTTGGATTTTGTCCAAATTCAGGCACAATTTTACGAGAAAAGCCGTAGCTTTACGACAAAAGACGCAACTTTAAAAGATAAGTCATAATTTTGGAAAAAAAAGTTGCATGTCTAATTTTACGAAAATTAAATCTTAATATTATGAGAAAAAAAAAATGGTAAAAAGTAAATTTTATGAGAAAAGTTTGAATCCTAGGTGAAAACAATATTGAAAAAAAGTCAGAATTTTAAAAGACATTTTTTCCTAGCCACCCGTTTCAAGGCGTGAGCTGTCATCAATACCACCCTCATCTTGAATTTTGTCAGTTCGGGACCAACTCCTTACCTTGAAGGCCATGAACTTGTGGTAAGGTTTGGGTGCCCACGCGTAGACCTCCACAGAGTTCTTCAAGGCAAGAACCAAGAACTTGATCCTCTCATATTTGACTGCAGGTCAGAGTTCAAAGTCAAGAACTAAGAAGAGGAGTAGCAAAGGGTAACGCTGGGTGGAAATGAGGCTGGGACTTACCGACTTTGTAGTGGACGCAACCTTCCAGGTCGCCCACGGTGGTCCAACCTTGTTTCTTCTCCACCTCGGGGTCGTTGTGCAGAATCTTGTTCCGCAGCCACGACAAGTAGTAAACGCGCAGCTTGTTCTTTTTACCTGGTGGTGTAAGCATGATCATCTTTGGAAAGACAATTTTTGAGTTGGAGCTAATGAAATGGTGTTCCGACTGAAGTAGCGAATAATGTATATTTACAGGGTATTTGCAGGTTTAAGGAAGGCAAATAAAAGTATTTAAGAGACCACTTCAATCCAACTTTCACTATGATAAGAAAAGTCATGAATGAAAGAGCAGAAAATTGTGAGATAAAATATTCATTTTACAGTCAAAAGGTTATTTTAGTAGTTTTGTAACAGAAAAATTGCTCATTTTTTCATGAGAATGTTATAATTTAGGAGATAAACAGATTATAATTTATAGATAATATATAGATAGATAATTTAGGAGGAAAAAAGTCAAAGTTTGGGAAAAATAGGTATTCATTTTAGGAGAAATAACTTAATTTGGTGGGTAGAGGTTGTAATGTTACAAAACATAAGTCGGAATATGTACAGTGGGGCAAAAAAGTATTTAGTCTGCCACCAATTATGCAAGTTCTGCACCTTAAAAAGATGAGAGAGCCCTGTAATTTTCATCATAGGTATACCTTACCTATGAGAGACAAAATGAAAAAAAGAAAATCAGAAATCACGTCTGATTTTTTAAGAATTTATTAGGAAACTTAAAGTAAATATTTGGTCAATAACAAAAGTTCATCTCAATACTTTGTTATATACCCTTTGTTGGCAATGACAGAGGTCAAATGTTTTCTGTAAGTCTTCACAAGGTTTTCACACACTGTTGCTGGTATTTTGGCCCATTCCTCCATGCAGATCTCCTCAAGAGCAGTGATGTTTTGGGGTGGTCGCTGGGCAACACAGACTCTCAATCCCTCCAAAGATATTCTATGGGGATGAGATCTGAAGACTGGCTAGGCCACTCCAGGACCTTGAAGTGCTTCTTACGAAGCCACTCCTTCGTTGCCCAGGCGGTGTGTTTGGGATCATTGTCATGCTGAAAGACCAAGCCACGTTTCATCTTCAACGCCCTTGCTCATGGAAGGAGGTTTTCACTCAAAATCTCACAATACATGGACCCATTCATTCTTTCCTTTACACGGATCAGTCATCCTAGTCCCTTTGCAGAAAAACAGCCCCAGTTTTATCTGACCATATGACATTCTCCCAGTCCTCTTCTGGATCACCCAAATGCTCTCTAGCAAACTTCAGACGGGCCTGGACATGTACTGGCTTAAGCAGGGGGACACGTCTGGCACTGGCACAGGATTTGAATCCCTTGCGGCGTAGTGTGTTCCTGCTGGTAGCCTTTGTTACTTTGGTACGAGCTCTCTGCAGGTCATTCACTAGGTCCCCCCCGTGTGGTTCTGGGATTTTTGCTCACCGTTTTTGTGATCACCACGGGGTGAGATCTTGCGTGGGGCACCAGATCGAGGGAGATTTCAGTGGTCTTGTATGTCTTCCATTTTCTAATAATTGTTCCCACAGTTGATTTCTTCGCATCAAGCTGCTTACCTATTGCAGATTCAGTCTTCCCAGCCTGGTGCAGGTCTACAATTTTGTTTCTGGTGTGCTTTGACAGCTCTTTGGTCTTGGCCATAGTAGAGTTTGGACTGACTGTTTGAGGTTGTGGACAGGTGTCTTTTATACTGATGAGTTCAAACGGGTGCCATTAATAGAGGTAACGAGTGGAGACCAGAGGAGCCTCTTAAAGAAGTTGCAGGTCTGTGAGAGCGAGAAATCTTGCTTGTTTGTCGGTGAGCAAATACATATTTTCCACCCTAATTTGCTAATAAATTATTTAAAAATAAGACTGTGATTTTCTGGATTTTTCCCCCTCATTTTGTCTGTTATATGTGAGGTATACCTATGATGAAAATTATCGGCCTCTCATCTTTTTAAGTGGGATAACTTGCACAATTGGTGGCTGACTACACTTTTTGCCCCACTGTAAATTTATGAGAAAAGTGATAGTTTTAGAACAAACAAGTTATAATTTGGGGGTATAGTTGTAACTTTGCGCGAAACTAGTCGAAATAAGTTAGAATTTTACGAGAAATAAATAAATTGTAATTTTAGAAGAAACCGGTTGTAATATTGGGGGGAAAAGTCATAATCTGACATTCATTCATCGTCCGTTCCGTTTATCCTCACTAGGGTCGTGGAGGTGCTGGAGCCTATCCCAGCTATCTTCAGGCGAAAGGCAGGGTACACCCTGAACTGAACATAATCTGATAATTAAGTCAAAGTAAGTTATACTTTTACGAGAAATAAGTTCACATTTTGGGACATTTTGGAGTAAAAAGTTAATTTACGAGAAATAAATCATAATTCTAGGAGAAATACTTTGGAATTCATGGAGGAAACGCGTGATTTTACAAGACAAAAAAATTAAATAAGTCGTAATTTTACCATAAATATGTAAATTTCTGTAGCGAAAAGTTGTAATTTTATGAGAAATAAGTTTTAGGAGAAACAAGTAGTAATTTAGGGGAGAAGTAAACCGTAATTTTACAATAAATAAGTAAAAATGTTTGGAGCAAAAGGTTGTAGTTTTATGAGAAATAAGTCATCATTTTTGGAACAAAAAGTCATAATTTCAGAAGAAAAAGGTGAAATTTAGAAATAAATAAAATAAGTTTGCAGTTTTGAGAGACAAAAAATTGTAATTCGAAATGAAAAATGTGTCATTTCATGAAAAACAAGTTGCAACGTTATGAGAAAAATGGCCAAATTTGAGTCATAATTTGACAAGAAACATGGCAAAAAAATTCAATTTGACAAGAAAAAAACCAACACAGGGTGAGGAACAGCTTCTGGAAAGAAGCTGAGACTATTAAACTCGAACAGTGCTCTCTAGCCCCGACATCAGCCCCCCCTTCCCTATTCATCCATGCACAATGAACACTTCAACATTCATTCAAGTACAAAGGACCCTGGCAATATATATGTAAAATAATATGTGCAATTCAAGCCTCTGGCATTTGTATTGTCGCTGCATCCAAACCCTTGCTCTCGTCTTATTTTATTTTTGTTCTTTTATTTCTATTTTACAAGTCTTGAGACTTAATGGGGTAATCTTGGACCTTGGGTATCACATTTTAGGCCAGATCATGTGTATATGTGTTTTGGTATGACAATTAAAGTCCTAGAATCAAGCATGGAAAAATACACCCAACAACAACAGCATGTCAAGAACAGCTGCAGCTCTGGTCGCATTACGACAAAATGTGGCCAGTGACATGCTCCTGCACATGCGTTACAACATGTGGCGTGCGAGCCACACTCTGTGGACACTGATGAAAGTTTCCTTGACGTGTGCACTTTTCTACCACAAAGCATTTTTGTTCCTTCAACGATAGAAACAACACGTTACATGTTGTCGCCATCACCAACAGATAATATTTACCCAACATCCTATGACTGATAACCTATGTGTTGTCACCCTGCCTGCACTCAGTCTGTCAATGTGTGGGGACTTGAAAACAAAACTAAAAAAACTATGCTATTTATGTCTGTGTGCAGCTTTGCATGTGTATGTTGACACTTGTGCAGTGAAAAGAGATCGAGAGAGAGAAAGCGAGAACGTAACATATTGTAAAAATTAACGTGAAAAAAGTTGGAATTTTCACGCCGGGAAAAAAAAAATAATCATAATCTTATGAGTGAACATTGAGAAAAACCCAACATTATATTTATTGTTATTATTTATTATAAGTATTTGGTCAATAACAAAAGTTCATCTATAGGTATATATATATTTGCAAGAGTCAACAATGGGAAAATTGTGGCAATACAAGGAAAGTAGTCTTATTTAATATTATACACAAGAAAACAAGAACATTATGAAAAAAAAAGTTGGAACTTGGAATGAATCCACAATTTCCTAAAGTAGGGATTTTGTAAGAAAAACTAACATAACGAGGAAAAAATGTGGAATTTTACGAGAAAAAAGACATTTCACAACAAATTTGTAAATTTACAAGAAAAAAAGTCAATTTAAAAAGAGTAAACTGATAACATTGTAATAATACAAGGAAAAAAAGTTTTAGCTAAAAACATTACAAGATATAAATTGCAACTTGGAATAAATCCATACTTTGAAGATAAATAAAGGGACTAAAGTAATAATTTAAGGGAAAAGCCTAACGTCACAAGAGGAAAAAACAAACTTTCAAGAAGTTGTATTTTTATGTGAAAAATCCACCATTTTACAATACTGAGAAAAACAATCCAAAAAGTGTTTTTTTTTATTTTTTTTTAAAAAGAACATTACAATAAATAAGTTGTAATTTTATGTTAAAAAAACAATTATGACTTGTAAGCTGTAACTTAAAACTAAGCCAATTTTTTAAGACCTCTTAATTTCACAACAAAGCTATAATTTGATTTAAAAAACAAGTCCTCATTTTTCAAAAGAGACGTAATTTTACAAGCTAAGTTCTATGATGAGGAAAGTTATCACTTCAGGAGAATATACAGTGGTGATAACATTTTGCGCAAAAAAGTCTGAATTTTTCAAGACTAAAGTCATAATATAACGCCAAAGTTTTAATTTGACAAGAAAAAAAAAATAAAATCCTACTTTTACAACAAAGTTATAATTTCACTATAAAAAAGTCAACAATAACAGAAAAATGTAACATTACTCTAGACATTATAAAAATAATTTTAAAAAAAGTCACAAGGGGAAACCAGGATAGTGCCCCACTAGGTCAAAACCCATTGATGAATTATTATTTTTTTTTAATATGAATCCTAATTTCTCGTGTAAAATGCGTATTCCCCCCAAATTCAATTCAATAGAGCACATTATTCTTTCACATTGTACAAATGTTCGTATACCTGGGGGATATGAAATAGCTGTACTCTCATCCCAATAAGATATTTAATGTCTAATGTTACAAACTTATATAGGAGGCGGGGTACACCCTTAACTGGTTGCCAGCCAATCGCAGGGCACATATAAACAAACAACCATTCGCACTCAAATTCACACCTACGGGCAATTTTGAGTCTTCGATCAACCTACCACACGTTTTTGGGATGTGGGAGGAAACCGGAGTTCCCGGAGAAAACCCACACAGGTACGGGGAGAACATGCAAACTCCACACAGGCGGGGCCAGGGATTGAACCCCGCTCCTCAGAACTGTGAGGCAGACGCTCTAACCAGTCGGCCGCCTGTATATATATATATATATTATGATATAATAATAGGTGAAAAAGTTGCTTAAGCAGTCCGGCACACCAAAAACTAACGTGTGGAATACATTAAACTGCCTTTAGTTCCGTAGGGGAATAATGTCAACCCACCACCACAATACTTTCATTCCAATATCATACGTAATGGCTATTGTTACAAATGTATATACAAACCCCAAATCCAATGGAGTTGGGACGTTGTGTAAAACCTAAATAAAATCAGAATACAATAATTTGCAAATCCTTTTCAACCTACTCTATATTCAATTGAATGTAGTACAAGGACAAGATATTTAAAGTTCAAACTGTTAACGTTAGGTTTTTTTTTTTTTGAAATATAAACACATTTTTAATTTGAGGCCTGCAACAAAAAAGGTGGGACAGGGGCATTTTTACCACTATGTTATATCACCTTTTAACCATACTCAATAAACGTTTGGGAACTAAGGACGCTGATTGTTGAAGCTTTGTTGGTGGAATTCTTTCCCATTCTTGCTTGATGTGCAACTTAAGTTGCTCAACAGTCCAGGGCCTCCGTTGTTGTATTTTGCGCTTCATAATACGCCTCCCATTTTCAAAGGGAGACAGGTCTGGAATGCTGGCAGGCCACTCTAGTAATCACTCTTACTACAAAGCCACGGTGTTGTAACACATGCAGAATGTGGCTTGGCATTGTCTTGCTGAAATAAACAGGGACGTCCCTGAAAAAGACGTTACTTGGATGCTGACAGACCTTCCCATTGGAAGTTAATTGGCCACTGGCCATGGTGGGTTCGGTGGTGACTGAGTGGGAGGCTAATCATTTGTGGGGGGCGGAGGGCGGTAGACGGACTGTCTCTCCGATCGGATACGAATCCTCGATGGAGAAGCGCGGCCCGGTACCAAATGGCCCACGGCCCTGCCCGATCATTGGGGAACACTGCTCAAGAGCGTATTATACATGAGACATTACGGTAATTCAATTGTAATGTACATCCATAAGTGTGTATTGTTAAAATTTTAAGGCCTCAAATGGAAGCTTATGAAACCTGTTGCAACAAATGCAAGCTTCTGAAAACAACACAGTCGTGGTCATGCAACAAAGGTGAAGACAACAAAGTTGTAGTTACGCAACAGAGACAGGAACTTTCCCTATATAAACGAGAGAGAGACGTAGCTCAGGGCTCGAACTGCAAGATCCACTCTAAGTGGTGACCGGCATACGAGACCAGAAGCTTCTGTAAGTGTGATTTTGTATATGTAATAAAAATCCTGTGCTAAACTCTCACCAACTCGCCTTGCTGATGAACTCCGATTCTCTTGAACACAACCGGGAACGAGACGTCCCTCCCGAGGCGCCTAGGGCGACCCAAAAGCGGACTGTGTGTGTGCGTGCACGTGTAAGTTCACATACCTGATATAGTGACGAGGACATTGAGTCCCTCCAACACGTCCATTTGCTGGAAACGTCTTCGGTTGATGAGCGGGTAAACTTTACCCTGACCGCTGCGATCCAAAAGCATCAGACCACTCTCGGTGCCCACCAGCAAGTTCACCCCTGTCACAAAATACAGAACCTAAAATAGAAGGCAACATCGCCACCCGCTGGGTGAGGACAGACTCGCAGGATAAAGCCATCAAGTGAAAAGGTTGATTGTATTTTTCGAGAATAAAGAAAAAAAGCCACAACGGTAAAGTCTTTTTTGTAATTTAACAAAAAAAAATTTTTTATTTTACAAGAATAAAATTGGAACAATAAGGGATAAAGGTCAGCATTGTGGGAGGACTAGCAACATTACAAGAAAAAAAAAAAAAAAGTTTGCCCTTCCCATAGGCTCACCACCTGTGGGAGGGGCCATAATGTTAAGAAAAATTTAACATTGTGAGAAAATGGTTGTAATTTACATGAGGAAAAAAAATGCATGATTTTATAAGAGCAAAGTCATAATTTTCAAAGGATAAAGTCTTAAAATTAGAAAAGAGATGTAATTTTACAAGGAAAAAAAAACTAAAGTTGGAGCATTACTAGAAAAAGAAATGGTTTACATTATGAGATCATTAGGATTACGAGAAAAACTGATTGTTTTCAGAACACTATAGTTTTTTTTTTTATTTCACTGGATTAATTTTATGAGAAAACATTTATGAGCATTACCATAAAAAAATACAATACAATACATTCTGAAGAAAAAAAGAGTTGCAGTACGAGGAATATTTTTTACTTTGACAAGGAATAAATACGCCATTTTACAAGAATAATAATTGCTGAGTTTATTAAATATCACAAGTCAATATAGTCAATTTAATATTTTTTCGCAAATTGATACTATTGGTCTGTCCCCACTTTGTCAGTTATTTTTACGCATATTAACCAATTTAAAGTCATGAAACTAGGTTAAGAACAAATCTAATGATGCTCTTGAACGCTCAAAATGCCTGAAAAGTGTCGTGAATCTATTTCTTCATTCTGTGGAAGCCGTGCGTCCTAATAGTCACCTATATTCAAAGTCTGGATGTTTTGTATACAATAAAACAATAGTGGTGTTATGAGTAGGCTGTTTTGTTAAAACCAAACACTGTAATGCTTCATTGCAGAAGGACGCTCGTCAGCCTTTGAGGTAAGTTTGCACGCACTATAATATGCGGGGTTAGTCGGCTCATTGGTGTGTTTGTTGCAACGGTCATGGCTCTTAGACCTTTGAAAAACAGGGGACATGATGTTACATAGGCAATTGTGACATATTAAAGGCTTTTTGTACGGTCGGGGCTCGGTGTGACCGCAGACCTTGATGTGCACGGCTGCCGTCCAGCGCCATATTCGTACGATTTTAATCAATGACCGTGTAATAAATTAGCAATTTTTCTCACATTGAATTAGCGATTGAACATAATGTTTAGGTGATGTGTTGGTGTGAGCGAGCGAAGTAGATGATAGCAATGGTAATGAATTTCCTGCAGCTCAACCAGGTCAAAACCAAGGTTTTAGTCATTGGTCCTGAATGAGGGTGAAATAAACTTTTGGCCAATTTACCCAATTTTAATCTCATAATATGTAAAGAACCTGGGTGTCATTTTTGACTCTTGAGTTTAGTTTTATTCCACATACCTGTATTAAAAACGTTATGAAGATTTGTTTTTAATCATCTTAATTAAGAACATAGCCAGAGTCCGCCCGTTTCTCTCTCAATCTAACAAGGAAGGTGTCTCTGTGTAGGGGTAGGAGGGGCAGGTCTTTTTTTTACGGATGTGATTTGTTGTATTTTTGGTGAAGCACTTTGTGTTGCGTTTTTATGTATGAAAAGTGCTGTACAAATAAACGTTGATTTGATAATATCAACTTGAACAAAGCGGTGTTTGGGAACTTAAGCAGTTTTTTTCCCCTGAAAAGTAGTGGTTTTGGTAGAAACAAGGATTCCGCCCAACAGCGACGATATGTATATAATATACAGTATGACTATAGCGTTTGTGTGAGAATTTTGACATCCATTTTGTACAAAATGCAAACTTTTCTCTTACTATTACGACAGCTAACGGTTTAGAGGCATAATAGCACCATCCCTCTCACCCCAGAGTGCTGCACATAAGATTTCCGAGTTGAACCTCTTCTTGTACTTGCGGATCTCCGGCGTATCACTCTGTGGACGCGTGTTAACCGGGTTGACGTTGACCACGGAACCTTTGCGCGATGGGTCCGCCCTCAGCGCCTCCGCCAGACGAGCGTCGTTGCCGTAGCCTTACAAAAACAAACGAAAAAAAACCCAGAGTGACATAGAAGCCACTTTAAACAAAACGTTAAAAGCAGTCAGAATTTCGTCAGAATAAAGTTGTAATGTTAAGAGATTAACATTGTGAATCAAAAAAGGTAAAGATAAAAGTATTAATCCTACAAGAGAAAGGTTTCTAAAAAGTCAAATTTCATGACAATAAACTAGGAAGAAAATATAGCATTATCAAAAAAATCACACTATTAGTCGAAAAAAAAAAGAGAAAAACGGGAACAAAATCCAACTTTCACAACAATGTCAGGAAAAAAGGAAAAAACAAAAACGTCAAAAAAAAAGTTAATTTTACACAAAATTTACTATTTTGCAAAATACTTACACAATACAAAAAGACCTAATTTTAAGACAAAGTTGTAATATTATGAGGAAAATAAGAAAAAAACAACAACATTGTAAGAAACTGTCCACATTTTATAACGGCTGTATTTTTTAGGAAAAATATGACATAACGACAAAAGTAAAACTTTTACAACAATTTTATGAGAATAAAGTGTGAGAGAAAAATGTGAGCATTAGGAGAAAAAGTCGGACGTTTATGAGGAAAAAAATTTGACATTGAGATAAACTTAACATTTGGAGAAAAAGGTAACCATTTAAGACATTTATAATTTCACGAGAAATGAAATGAACAAATACAAAAACTGAGAGGTCAAACAAAATAATTTCACAAGATAAAAATTTAAAACATGAGAAAACTAACAGAGAAAGTCCTAATATTTAGATGAAGTTATACGTTTAGAAGACAAAAGTTGCAGTCTTATTTTTCTTCTTAAATAAAAACTTAACACACAAAAAAATCAAATAAAAATAAAAATTGATGTAATGTTTCAAAGAGGTAGTTCCTGTAGGGGCCAGCTGGTGTCGCCAAACTTACCAACATTGTTGAGGGCGCTGCCCGCAGAGGGCGACACTTGCAGCAGACGTGGGTCGATGAACGGCGTGAATGACGACGAAGACTTGTGTTTCTGCATGTTGTTGCTCGACTGACTCTGCAGGGGGTGCACATAACACAACCACACACACACACACACACAAATTAAAAAATGTAATAAAAAAAATCATTTGACCGTGGCAACTATTAAAACAATAAAAACAGGAAAATGATCAGGATGAGGACACATGCATACACAACACAATGGTTCATTCCAGGAAGTGCAAACAAAATTGTGGATTGGACAAAATGGTTGACAAATTACCCATCCTATTCCTTCTGTGGACTGTTGCAATATTTTGACATTTAAAGTTCATTGAAACTCACCAGAAATCTTCTCCCCTGTGCCTCATATTGATGGCTATGAGAGATATTGTACACGAGTCAGTTTATTAAGTACATCTACGTCATGGGAATATCGCCAGAACTTTGTCGTCAAATGGTTAATTTTACCCGAATAAAATTGTAAAATTGTGGATAAAAAAAGTTGCAACAATAAGATATAAGAGATAAAAAATCATAACATGAGAGGAAAGGGTTGCAACACTATGAGAAAATAGGTCGTTATATACTAACTAGATTATTTTTTTACAAGAAAAAGTGTAATTTTCACAAGAAAAAACATGACAAAAGTATATCTTACAAGAATCAAGTCGTAATTTTACAAAAGGGTAACATTACAAGAATAAGGCTGTATTATTACAAGAATTACAAGAATAAGGTTGTGAGTTTGCGAGAACAAAGTAGTATTTTTATAGGACAGTCGTAATTACACAAGTCATAATTTAACGAGCATGAAGTCGTATTTAATGAGCGTTATCATTATACAAGTATAAAGTTGTAATTTACTGAAACAAAAAAGGTGTAACATTACAGGAACAAATTACTACCATTTTGAGAATAGTCATAATTTAATGAGAATAAAGTACCGTAATTTCTTGTATAATACAGTGGGTACGGAAAGTATTCAGACCCCCTTAAATTTTTCATTCTTTGTTGTATTGCAACCATTGGCTAAATAAAATCATTTAAGTTCATTTTTTCCCACATTAAAGCTGCAGTGATAGTTGACTTTCTCGAACTTTCTCCCATCTCCCGACTGGAACTCAGCCACAGCCACAGTGATCTTTGGGTTCTTCTTTACCTCTCTCACCAAGGCTCGTCTCCCCCAATTGCTCAGTTTGGCTGGACGGCCAGCTCGAGGAAGGGTTCTGGTAGTCCCAAACGTCTTCCATTTCAGGATTAGTGAGGCCACTGTGCTCTTAGGAACCTTAAGTGCAGCAGAAATTTTTCTTGTAACCTTGGCCAGATCTGAGCCTTGCCACAATTCTGTCTGAGCTCTTCACGCAGTTCCTTTGACCTCGTGATTCTCATTTGCTTTGACATGTATTGTGAGCTGTAAGGTCTTATATACACAGGTGTGTGGCTTTCCTAATCAAGTCCAATCAGTATAATCAAACACAGCTGGACTCCAATGAAGGTGTAGAACCATCTCAAGGATGATCAGAAGAAATGGACAGCACCCGAGTTAAATATATGAGTGTCACAGCAAAGGGTCTGAATACTTATGGCTGCGTGATATTTCAGTTTTTCTTTTTTAATAAATCAGCAAAAAATTCAAGTTTTTTTCTGTCAATATGGGGTGCTGTGTGTACATGAATGAGGAAAAAAGGAATTTAAATGATTTTAACAAATGGCTGCAATATAACAATGAGTGAAAAATTTAAGGGGGTCTGAAAACTTTCCGTACTCACTGTAAAGAAGGTGTAATTGTATGAGAATAAAGTTGGAATTTTATGAGAATAAAATCATAATTTTACAAGAATATTGTAGTAATTTTATGAGGACAATATCGTGACTGCGGATAAAGCCATTATTTTACAAGCGTGAAGTAATTTTATGTGGAACTGGGTACCATTATGAGAATAATATAGTAATTTAATGAGAATAAAGTAATTTTATGAGACTAAAGTCATAATTTTATGACAAAAATGGAAAGGTTTGTCAGAATAGAGCAGTAATAAGTAAGTAACAAGACTGAAGGAGCAATTAAAGGCAAATAAAGTATAACATTTTAAAAGAATAAAGTTGTAATTTAAATTTGATTTAGTCTTATAATTACATAATGTAATTTGTTTTAGTTTTAAAATTTTTCACGTTTTAATTGTGAATTTCCCCAATGTAGGACTAATAAAGGTTATGTAAATTTTAAGAGAATAAAGTAGTTATTTAACTAAAATGAGGTAGTAATTTTAAAAGAATAAAGTAGTGACTTTAAGAGGATCAAGTAGTTATTTTTTTCCCTATTGGGTTATGGCTGTTTCGTGACAATATGGTCACAGTGACAACATGTTCTCTAGTTTGCACCAGAGACATAATCCTATTACCACAGCTAGCAGCCCAGAGCGCACCCGCCGCACAGTTGCGTACCTCGATGAGGAGGGCCAGCTTGTCCAGGGGACTTTGAGGGGACGCGATGGGACTGGCCAGACCGGAGGAGGAGGAGGAGGAGGATGGGGAGGACGGGGAGGAGGAAGGGGAGGAATGCTGGCTCTGCTGGATCAGGTCTGGCAGGAGGTGGATGCGACCTGCAAAACCGTTCCGCTCAGCCTGCTGCTGCTGCTGATGATGATGGTGTTGTTGTTGTTGTAGGTGGTGGTGGTGATGAAGGGGGCTGGGGGTATGCTGGGCGAGGCCCGGGCTGGACGCTGAGCCAGCGGGCCTCTTTTTGTGCTCGCTCTGGAAGTAGAAAGAGGGGTATACCACTTGGCCGCTACAGACGTTACGGAGCAGCTCGGGGGGAGGGAAGGTGTTAGCTATGCTACGGTGGCTACCCTACAGGCGGGAAAAAATGCCAAGTTAGTTTGTTAATTTAAATAAATAAATAAAAAGATTATACTTAATTATTATTAACAACCAGAGAAGTCATCATTTTAGAAAAAAGTCTTAATTTTACAAGAAAACTTCTAATTTCACTAGATAAGTTGATTCTACAAGAAATGTTTTTCTAACTTTACGAGAATAGTCATAATTTTACGAAAAAAGAAAAAGTCCCCGTTTCAAAAAAACTATGTAGATTTCATCCATCCATCCATTTTCTGAGCCGCTTCTCCTCACTAGGGTCGCGGGCGTGCTGGAGCCTATCCCAGCTGTCATCGGGCAGGAGGCGGGGTACACCCTGAACTGGTTGCCAGCCAATCGCAGGGCACATAGGAACAAACAACCATTCGCACTCACAGTCATGCCTACGGGCAATTTAGAGTCCCCAATTCATGCATGTTTTTGGGATGTGGGAGGAAACCGGAGTACCCGGAGAAAACCCACGCAGGCACGGGGAGAACATGCAAACTCCACACAGGCGGGGACGGGGATTGAACCCCGCACCTCAGAACTGTGAGGCTGACGCGCTAACCAGTCGGCCACCGTGCCGCCACTATGTAGATTTTTAAAACATTTTTTACGTTATTTGCATAAAAGTCAACAAAGAGAAAAACATATGAGAAAAATTCAAACTTAACATTACAAGAGCAAGTCTAATTTTTCAGACAAAACTCAAGCTAGTTGGTTAAAAAAAAAAAAACATACTTTTTATTTGTACCAACCACACTCATGAGAAGTCATCGCTACAAGAAAAAAAATAATTTTACAAGAAAATAAAGGATAAAATAGTTGTAATTTTATAAGGAAAAAAGTTCTAACACTATGAAAAAGGTCCTAGTTTTTATGACATTTATGACAATTAAGTTGTAATTTTACAAGAATTAAGTCCAAATTTTATGACAAGACAATGCTGAGACTAAAGTCATTAGGTTGCTGAAATATTGACAACCTGAAGAAAAAAATTTTACGAGAAAAAAGTCAAAATTTTCCAACAATTAAAGTATAATGCTACTAGAATAAAAGATAAATAATAAAAAATTACCAGGACAATGTCGTAATTTTACTAGATAAAAGTCTTAATTTTAGGAGAGTTTTATGAAAAACAAATACAAGCAAAGTCTCGAAAAAACATTACGAGGCAAAATGAAGAGAAAAAAATTAACATTACGAGACAAAGTTGTAATTTTACGAGAAAGCCATTCTTTAAAGAGGAAATGAAAATAAATATATTTACGTATTTTATTGTATAAGAAAACTGTATTTCACAGCAATTAAGGTGCAACACAACGAGAATTAAGACATACTTTTATGCGTCTTAATTTTAATGACTATGACAACATTTTACGAGAATAACGTTATAATACTAATTTTAAGTCTTAATTCTATGACAAAAGATTATAACTAAGAAAAGTCATAATTTTACATGAAGAAAGGTTGTAACATGAGAAAAACGTAAGTTGTAATTGTACAAGACATACATAACATTACAAGAGAACCCAAATTCCATCCATCACCCATTCTCTGTACCGCTTATCCTCACTATGTGTGCTGTGTGCTGGCGCCTATCCCACAACTTCCTTGCGTGTTTTTGACATACTTGGCAAATAAAGAGGATCCTGAGTCTGATTCTGAGCTGGCCGCCAGCCAATCGCAGGGTACATATAGAGAAACAACCATTCACACACACTCACAGTCACATCTATGGACAATTTAGAGGCTTGTATTAACCTACCATGCATGTTTTTGGAATGTGTGAGGAAACCGGAGTACCCGGAGAAAACCCACATAGACACAAGGAAAACATGTCAATTTCACACATGAAGGCCAGAGCCTGGATTTGAACCCAAAACCTCAGAACTGTGAGGCAGATGTGCTAACCAGTCCACCAATGTTAATAACTGTATTAGTGTTGTGATGTGAGTTGGTGGCATTAGCATCATTCCTTATTTAACGTACAGCAAAACAATCAACACGGCATGCAAACAAAAAGCGGGACAACAGGAGAGGTGTGGAATGAGCAAATGTAAAATCTAACTAAACGAGGTGATGCAAACATGCAAGTGAGAAATGTTGTTGGACATGGGTACCTGTCGGACTACCAGGGTGCTGTCTTTGCACGGCGTGGAGCCCGCGTCGCTTTCACCCTCGTCGTGGACAATCATCGTCTTCACCGACTCCGTCTCGCCATTACTCAGCCGGGACGACCTGCCCATGAGGAGACCATAGTTGAAACGAGAAATGCACTGTAGTAGATGACCACAGTTCCAGAATGTCGGAATGAAAATAAAAAAATGAATCATTAGAAGTTGACACATGGTAAAAATCGCTAGTTTGCTGTTAGTAAAAATGCTGTTTAATTGTAACTGGAAACACACAGTCATCGATGACCACACTGTTTTATGGTCACAAATCATTCAGAATTGAACAAAGACCTCATTTTTGTCAAAGGAATATAATTTTTGTATGACACTCAAAGATGCTTAATTTTTGTTGGCGATGTAAGTACCATAACAAGATTCATAATGTCATTAATCAGCCAGAACTGAACAAATGTTTGTTTCTGTGCCCTTCGATTGGCTGGCGACCGGTTGAAGGTGTACCCCGCCTCCTGCCCGAAGATAGCTGGGATAGGCTCCAGCAGCCTGCGACCCCAGTGAGGATGAGCGGTCAAAAGAAAATGGATGGATTGATGGATACAAACGGTCCTTGTCTGTCACTCAAGCTGTCTTTACCGTTAATGCAAGTGGAGAGAGCCTCATCATTATTTTGTTGCAATACACCAAAGGGATCTGAACTGAAGTGCCAGTATGAGGCAGCCATTTGTATTCATACAATGGCAGACAGCAAAAAGATTGTGCAGCAGCGATGATATAGAACAGCGGTGGGTGAATTCCGGTCCACGGACCACATCCGGCCCGCTGATCATTTCAATCCGGCCGCCAAAGATTGGTACAGAATCGCCCAAATCATATCAAAATCATGACTAAATTCATTTGACCTTGTCCTGGAATGCCGAGTGGTTCCGCCAGGTTGTGCTGTAATGCCCAGTGGTTTTACCAGGTTGTCCTGTAATGCCCAGTGGTTCCACCAGGTAGGTAGCGCAGTTGGTACAGCGATACATTGACTTTGGCTGTTCTCTTTTTATTCTAGTCACTGATGGTGTAGTGGTACACTCGCCTGACTTTGGTGCAGCCAGCATGGGTTCAGTTCCCACTCAGTGACTGTGTGAATGTGAGTGCGAATGGTTGTCCATGTCTATATGTGCCGTGGGACTGACTGGCAATCAGTTCAGTGTGTAATCCACCTTTCGCCCGAAGTCAGCTGGGATAGGCTCCAGTGCCCTGTGACCCTAACCAGGATAAGCGGTGTTGAGAATGGATAGATGGATATTTTTACTCTGCTACTGCTCTGAACCCTTCTTCAACCATGAGTGGGCCGAAGAAAAGAAAAGTCGGCAGTGAGTGCAGAATGTTTAATATAGAATCGACTACTAAATACTTTTTCACTGAAGTCCGGTCAAAGGCTGTATTTCTAATTTGTTAAGAAACCATTGCGGTTTTAGAGGACTATAACATCAGCCTTCACTTTTCTACCAAGCATGCTGATTATGCTAACAGCCAATCAACGCAGGAACTGATGGCTACAGTTCAGCGGTTAAAATCAAGCAAGCGCAGCAAAACACCTTTATCTGACAAACTGCCATCCAAGATTCAGACACAAGTCCCTGAAACAGCGCCACAGGAGCTGCAGATGGAACTGATTGATATCCAATTTTATACTGTTTTAAAAGAGAAGTTCAACTCCCAAACTGGATGAGTTTTATGCTTCATTAAGCACAGACAAATTTCCAAAAATCCGCAAGATGGCACAGAGGATGCTGGTGGTGTTTGGCTCTACATGTGTGTGAGAACAGACGTTTATGTGATGAACACCAACAAAAGATCCTACAGATCCCAGCTGAGTGATGAACACCTCAGATGTGTTCTGAAAATTGCCGCCACAAAACTAACACAAGACTTTGATGTACTGGCAAAAAGGTGATAATTTTTTATATGTAAGCATCTGGTTCTGGCTTGGCCCGCCTGTCAAATTGTAAAAGTCAATGTGGCCCCTGAGCCAAAAAGTTTGCCCACCCCTGGTATATAACAAGGGTTCCCAATAATTCGAGGTAGCCTTGGTAGATTACGCGCTGGTATTCTATTTTTTGTATTTATTTTTTTGCCTGAGCAGGAGATGAGACACACCGTTGCTACGGGTATTGTTTGGCGTCAATGTGACGGGAGCTCTGTGTGTGTGTGGCATCTGTGCGTGTGTGCACAACACCGCACGCGTGGGGCGGAGGTGCGCTACCGAGCAAGTGTTGTGGCACATGTGTAGCGACGGTGACCGGGAATAAATTATAGTGAGCCAAAGCGTGTCCTCTGCAAGGAACAAATGTGCAGTACAATAGAAATTTGCAACAAAGAGATTAAATAGATTGCACACCCGTAGAGTGCACGCTATCTTGAACCGGGAGTTCTGCGATTGTCCCGCCCCTCCACTCCATTCATTTTTATTGAGACTGTTGGGCATGAGCACTCATTAAAAGAAATCATAACTCACTGAATTTTTTAGCAATTTTCATGCAGTTTGTTATGTTACAAATGTCAGACGTGGCTACAATACACAAAAATTTGTGCATTGAAAATGTTTCTTTACTCAAAAAATTATTACTTTAAAGGCAATAGTAAGTTGAAAAACAGTCTCCAGTTAGATGCATGACACCCACATACTGTATATCCAATATTCTATTTTAAACACGCATAAACATACATTATATAGTTTGTACAGTATACACACACACTATATACATATAAGCATTTTTAGTGTAGGTAGATAATTTTGAGTAAGTCATTTGAAAAGTAGCTCTCAAGGCAAAAAAGTGTGGCCGCCCTGATATAGATTATGTGGTGCACATACACAGCTCTGGAGTCCTCCGGGCCTGAGGTGGACTCTTCGCCACCCTCCTGGTCCACCTCCTCGTCGTCATCCTCGTCTGTGGTATCCGAATCCTCGCTGGACGACGAGTAATCAGTCACCTTGTTGGGGGGGCGGATATCATCCGCCGCACGGAGTTCTTTAGCCAGCGCAGTCAGGTCCTGCTGGGTAAAAAAAAAAAAATCAAAAATGGGATCAAAGTTGACACTCGGTTAGCTGGAAACAGGGAGCTGTTAGACAGAAGCAGGGTTATTCCAAGGCACGCCAGCCAATAAGTCAGAAGATGAAGCGGCGTAACTGCGGGAGGCAAAGTTAGTGAGTTATTCCAAACAGTGACATAAATGTTAAAAGTTGACACATGGTTAAAATTGTCCAAAGATGACAGAAGGTAACAAGCTAGAAGTTGGAAGAAAATTGGAAGAAAATTGCCAGAAGTTGACATGGGAGGTGCGTGGAGTGGGTGGGGGGTTATCGCCAAGTTGAGACATGGTAAAGATAGCTCGAAGTTGACACTCGGTTAAAAAAACAGCTAGAAGTTGATAGGGTAAATATTTGAGAAGTCAACATGGTTTACTCACCAGAAGTTGAAACATGGTCAAATTGCAAGAAGTTGACACATGGTCGAATTGAAATACTGGTAGTCAACTTAGAGAGATTTCTACCATGCACCAACTTCAAACACATGGTAAAAGATTCCTATTGTAAAATTTGCAATTGCCAATTTATAGCCAACGTGGCACCTCCAAACATATACTAAAAATCACTACAAGTTGATACGTGGTAAAAAGTAGAAGTTAACAAATGGTAAAAAGCTAGGAGTTGACACATGGTCAAATTGAAATAGAAATTACCAGGTGTCAGCTTCTAAAAAGTTTCCAAGTTGAAGATGGTAAAAATTTGCAATTGTCAATTTTTAGCAATTTATGTCAACTTTGATCACATGTGAAAAAAACCCTAGAAGTAGAGATGGTAAAAAAATTGCTTGCAGTTGACACATGGTAACAATCGCTATAAGTTCACATCAGGTAAAAAAGTTAGAGAAGAACTGAGTCAAGTATGGGACATTCCGAAGAGTTTATTGTTTGGTAGTGGGAAAGAAAAGACCGTGGCTCTATCTACGTGCTCTAGCTCTAGGTCAGCTAGCAGGCTAACTCCTTGCTCACCGCTGGTCTGCCCGGCCTTGGCCTCTCCTCTGAGGTTTTCCCAGCGTTCTCCGGCCTCTGCAGGGGCGAGCTTTCTGATTTGGAGGAGGCTGGCACGGAGGAACGAGGTGTGGAAGAAGAAAAGTCGTTGACTTTTTTAGGGGTGTTTTTGTGGCAATAGCATGTATGTCGTTAGCACTCACAGCAGGCCCTGAACCGCTCTCCAGAGCCGGCCTGCGAGCTGGAGTTGCTGGATGAGCTGCTCGATGAACCGCTTGAGCCACTAGCGTTGCCCGCAGACCTGGGAAGCATCTTCTCTACTCGCTCCCACAGCAGCCGAGGCTCGGCCGCACTGTACAACGAGGACACAACACACAGGTGCACAATTTAAGGATTTCTACTTGATTTCTATTGTGCATGTCGGCAGTTATTGCAAATAATTGGTGAGCGGAGCTACCAGATTAATGACATGTACTTACAATGTGTGTGCATTTGCCCGTGCTAAGCGAACATTATTGGGGACTCTGTGGATTAGTTCTAGTTGTTCTGCATATTTGTATTGTTTAAGGTGGAAATGATTATTAACTTATTCACCGCCATTGATGTCAATTTGTCAATCTTAGCTTATCGAAGATCGGTTCGATGAATTCAGCGAACTTGGTCCCGGTCCATCTGACGAGTGGTTGCCCTCATGGATTGCCCTGAAACAGCCGTGCTTCGTTACCAGAAGCCTCCGGAGTATCAAGAGAATTTGAGGGCTAATCAAAGGACGAACCACCGCTATCTTAGCTTTAGCGATCAAAGCAATCCTCCCTTCTCTCCTTCAATCCATATTACATGAACGCAATTTAGTCCCACTTTTTCATATTACAATGTAACATCTGTTGCCAGTACTGATTTGAATTTTTAATATAGAGCTTTCAGCCATCGAACATGAATGATCAGTGTGACTGAGAAAGGACAGAAAAACCAGACGTTCCTGCTGGATGCATGGAACATGGACCATAAAACAGAAGGAGGACGGGGAGTGAGTGCCGATGCCGATGTGGAAGTCGAGGGACTGAGTTCAAGGGCCCCTTGCAATACTGAGCCCCAAAGCAGGGTTGACAAGACAGCTGGCCAAACACTTGCATTCCTAAAGCCCACCAGCGAGAAGGCTTTAATAAGAATCTGCTCATGAAAAGGTCAGCGAAGTGAGACAAAATTGTGGTGCAAATCTAGTCTTAAAAGTATCATAAATTCTCCTTGAAAAACCAAGTTATCAGTGTTACTTTTATGTTCAGACTTTGAGTCTTCACCTTCATCTAAAGTGATCTGTTAGTCATTACAGTAGTTTACAAACATGAATTTCAGGCTGGGTGAGACCCTTACACTCCTACCCATTGAAAAACATGTTTGACGAATATAGATGTTGGTGCTAGTAAAGGGTTGCCTTCCAGTTGACAAATATAACACCCAAGGCAGTGAACGAGGTCATAACTTGTGAGAGCAGCAATCACTTTAATCATATGTCACGTACTTCACGTGCAATAAATGTTTTGGGCACTGTGGACTATTTCTAGTCATTGTGTTTATTTCTCTTGTGTTTATTTCTCTTGTACAAGGGGACAGTTTTTATGAAGACCAGTTTGTTACCTGCCAGCGTTGCGGTTGACAGCCTGGCCGGTGTGTGGCACATTGCCATGACGATGAGGCGAGTCTCGCCTCGGCAACACCGGCGAGCGGGACGTTGTCCTGACGGGGACCTTTTATGTGACAAAAGCATCCACCAGTTCATACACACGTAAAAGACTGATGGAAGCAACACGACATCCCATTGGGCCTCATCAAAGTGGCTCGCCACCAGCCGCCTTGTTTGCTGTGTACACGGAGGAAGACTGTATATTTGACACTCAAAGCACAATGCAAGAAAAGGCGTGCACAAGAAAACTCAGGCCAGTTAGTGCAGCCACTGGCATTTGGGAAAAGTCAAATAATTATTATTATATCCTCTTTTGTAAAGCAGTCAAAGCTTGCAGAGTTGAGACGTGGTAATGATAGCTCGAAGTTGACGCTCGGAGCTAGAAAAAAAACTCAGGCCAGTTCGTGCAGCCGCTGGCAATTGGGAAAAGTCAAAGAATTATATTATTATTATATAATTGTATTGAAGCTGTCAAAGCTCGCACAGTTGAGACGTGCTAAAGATGGCCTGAAGTTGACACTTGGTTAAAAAACAAAACAAAAAATGGCATGTTTGTAGTCCACACGGAGGAATACTGTATGAAAGCACAATGCAAGAAAAGGGAGTGTACAAGAAAGCTTTTACTTATTATTATTATCATATCCTTTTTTTAAGCAGTCAAAGCTTGCACAGTTGAGACGTGTAAGCACGCTAATTTGCCTGAGTAGTAAAGATAGCTTGAAGTTGCCTCTTAATGAAATTTAATGAATTGTAACTTTTATGACTTGGGTCCAATTAGTAAAGATGCTTGTATAGTTTTTGTTTACTGTACAAATGTTACTGAATTCATTAAATATCATATTGATTTTAAAAAATTCTAACAATTATATTTTTTGTTAATGAATGCTTTGTCATGGTCTTTTTTTAAAGCAGTCAAAGCTTGCCTCGTAATGAAATGTAACTTTTATGACTCGGGTGCGATTAGTAAAGATGGTTGTATAATTTTTAGTTACCAATTAAATTTTAATGAATTTATTCAATGTCATTTTATTGATTTAAAAAAAATAATTCTAACAATTTTATTGTATATTTTAATTAATGCTTTGTAAACAGGTACTTTTGTGCCAAAATGTTAATTAAACCTATATCATTAAAATGTGAATGTATTAATTAAAAATGTGAACTACTTTATTAAATTAACCATCCATTGATTAAATGGTCTCCAAATCTGAGACCATGGCCCTCAGTCGGAAAAGGGTGGCGTGCACTCTCCAGGTCGGGGATGAGTTCCTGCACCAAGTGGAGGAGTTCAAGTATCTTGGGGTCTTGTTCACGAGTGAGGCAAGAATGGAACGGGAGATCGACAGGCGGATCGGTGCAGCGTCTGCAGTGATGCGGACTTTGTATCGGTCCGTTGTGGTAAAGAAGGAGCTAAGCCAAAAGGCGAAGCTCTCAATTTACCGGTCGATCTACATTTCTCCCCTCACCTATGGTCACGAGCTGTGGGTCGTGACCGAAAGAACAAGATCCCAGATACAAGCGGTCGAAATGAGTTTCCTCCGCAGGGTATCCGGGCTCTCCCTTAGAGATAGGGTGAGAAGCTTGGTCATCCGGGAGGATAACTATTTATTTTAAAGAATTAAAAAAATATTCCGTAACAGCATTTTATTACTCAATGGACTTTTAAAAGTATTTATTGCAATTTTTAAATTGCTATTGTACATAGTAACATTTTTGTTTATTAGGGTTAGACTAGATTTTTAAGTTTTTGATAGTTATTATTTTATTCCCAGTTTTTATTAATTTAATTTAACTTTTATTCCTTATAATGGATTTATTTTACACTGAACAAAAATATAAACGCAACACTTTTGTTTTTGCTCCCATTTTTCGTGAGCTGGACTCAGAGATCTCAAACTTTTTCTACATACACAAAAGGCCATTTCCCTCAAATATTGTTCACAAATCTGTCTAGATGTGTGTTAGTGAGCATTTCTCCTTTGTCGAGCTAATCCATCCTACCTCACAGGTGTGGCATATCAAGATGCTGATTAGACAGCATGATTATTGCACAGGTGTGCCTTAGGCTGGTCACAATAAAAGGCCACTCTGAAATGTGCAGTTTTACTTTATTGTGGAGGGTCAGAAAACCATTAAAAGTGGCCTTTTATTGTGGCCAGCGTAAGGCAGACCTGTGCAATAATCATGCTGTCTAATCAGCATCTTGATATGCCACACCTGTGAGGTGGGAAGGATTATCTCGATATAGGAGAAATGCTCACCTACACAGATTTAGACAGGTTTGTGAACAATATTTGAGGGAAATGGCCTTTTGTCTATGTAGAAAAAGTTTTAGATCTTGGAGTCCAGCTCACGAAAAATGGAAGCAAAAACAAAAGTGTTGCATTTATATTTTTGTTCAGTATATTTAAAGGTCAGATAGCAAATATTTTACAGGGTTGCTTAAAATTCATATTTGTATTGTTAATAGTTTGTAAAACATACACATCATTCCCAGCAAGTTTTCAATCATAGTTTGGCTAAAAATGAGGTTTTATCGAGTACTCCCGAACATCGTGAGTGTATTTACTTTATCCAAGCAAGAGCTACCAGAACTGACATTGGAGTAGTCAAACAATATTAGCCCGATACGCAGTACACTCAATGGCGAGCAACGTTTTGGAGTTCGAGGAGGCGGATTTCGACATACAGGAGCCAACTCAAACTACAGACATATTTGAGCCAATCAGGAGGTCGGTACTTGTTTGTGGCGATGGTGAGCGGCTACTTAACAGATGCAAACCACACTTTTAAAGTGGTCACTCACGACTGGGTCAATGCGACGGAGGACGCTGGAGAAGGGATGACACAATATTGCACAGAGTGGATTGGAAATCCAGACTGATGTGTATGTTTACGGTATATAAATACAGTGTATATTTGTTCCAACAGCCTTTGCTGTCGGTAGAGGAAAACCAATAGTCATAAACAAGTGTCCGGGTTGAGGACGCGATTGTCGAAGGGACAATCTTGACACTGCAGCTGGTTTCAGCCTGTGTCGAACTATGACCATGTATCCAATACTTTCTCTTTAATGTTTTCGAAAACACACCGGTTCAAAAGTTACGTGTATTTACAAGGCAGCCGATTGACTTTCCCGGATTCACTGGTCACGTATTGCTTTATCACTTGGAAAGCTATAGAAGCTCTTGACCTTGCCCGCACCATAAGTACAACCAGCTGCCACACAATAAACCATCAAGAAATAAATTACGCGACAGTCAACCGAACAACAACGTGCACACAACAGCGCAAAGCTAATGCTAAAGCAAAATGAATAGAGATAGAGGGCTCCTGCTACGTCGCACCAGGATATTTATCAATTAAACTGCTGTGTGACTGCTATATAATCACCTCAAAATGGCGGTTATGGATTGTAAAGGGATTCTAGAGATATTAAGAGGACTTCCCAAATTTTTTATATCTGACCTTTAACTCGAAAGAGAGAAAGCACCATCAAATACAACTATTACCCAGTGAACTGTTTTTTTACAGTTTTAAAGTAGTACTGTTTTCACTATTAAAATGTATTCTAGGTGTAAATGCATCTATGGTCTGTCCCGTCCTTACCCTGGGTGGTACTTCTGCAGATGTGGGGGTTACTGCTTGGTGGGGTCTAGTCTGGGGTTGGGCTTGCGCGTCAGTGTGTGCGTGGTGTGACGACAATGATGATGGGGATGATGAAGATGGAGGGTGATGGTGAGGCTCGCTGAAGGAGTGTGAGCGACACACAGCAGTGGCGGGCGGCGGAGGCAGGTTGCCGCCGCTTTTTAGGGCGCGCACCTTTACACACAAAAAAAAAAAAAACATTTCGAGGGGAAGGGTGAGCATGCAGATGCATCCAGAGAGTTGTCTTTTGATCTTATTGGAAAAAATAACATTGTCAGTTTAGAAAAGCATCAAACAACAAGTTAGAAGGAGTGAGACTTTGTATCCAGAAGCATCTACACCACCAAGAAGAAGAAGAAGCTGGAAGAAAGAACTTTAAGACGATGTTTAATGTGACGAAAAGACAAATATAGGACAGGAACTAAAATGACCCAGAATAGACTTTCTGCATGTGACTTTTTTGTGGGTCTACTCATAATAGACACAGCTACCAAATTTCATGTTAAGAAACACTGGATTTGGGGCCTGAATTTTCCAAAAAGCCAAAGACTCCTAGAAATCATCAAAATTAATCTCAAATGTCCGCTTCAAACTGAAATGGTGGACCTCCTGTCTTTTCGTGCATGACTTATTGAAACTTTTTTGTGGGTCAATTCATGACAGTGGGTACGGAAAGTATTCATACCCCCATATTTTTTTCACTCTTTGTTATATTGCAGCCATTTGGTAAAATCATTTAAGTTCATTTTTCCCTCATTAATGTACACACAGCATGCCATATTGACAGAAAAAAAACAGAATTGTTGAATTTTTTGCAGATCTATTAAAAAAGAAAAACTGAAATATCAAACAGCCATAAGTATTCAGACCCTTTGCACAGTATTCAGTAGATCCACCCTTTTGAGCTAATACAGCCATGAGTCTTTTTGGGAATGATGCATTTTTCACATCTGGATTTGGGGATCATCTGCCATTCCTCCTTGCAGATCCTCTCCAGTTCTGTCAGGTTGGATGGTGAACATTTGTGGGCAGGCATTTTTAGGTCTTTCCAGAGATTCTCAATTGGGTTTAAGTCAGGGCTCTGGCTGGGCCATTCAAGAACAGTCACGGAGTTGTTCTGAAGCCACTCCTTCGTTATTTTAGCTGTGTGCTTCGTGTCATTGTCTTGTTGGAAGGTGAACCTTCGGCCCAGTATGAGGTCCTGAGCACTCTGGAGAAGGTTTGCGTCCAGGATATCCCTGTACTTGGTCGCATTCATCTTCCTTCGATTGCAACCAGTTGTCCTGTCCCTGCAGCTGTAAAACACCCCCACAGCATGCTGCTGCCACCACCTTGCTTCACTGTTGGGACTGTATTGGACAGGTGATGAGCAGTGCCTGGTTTTCTCCACACATACCGCTTAGAATTAAGGCCAAAAGGTTCTATCTTGGTCTCATCAGTCCAGAGAATCTTGTATCTCACCATCTTGGAGTCCTTCAGGTCTTTTTAGCAAACTCCATGCAGGCTTTCATGTGTCTTCCACAGAGGAGAGGCTTCCGTCGGGCCACTCTGCCATAAAGCCCCGACTGGTGGAAGGCTGCAGTGATGATTGACTTTCGAGAACTTTCTCCCATCTCCCAACTGCATCTCTGGAGCTCAGCCACAGTGATCTTTGGGTTCTTCATTACCCCTCTCACCAAGGCTCTTCTCCGCCGATTGCTCAGTTTGAGTGTATAAATATATGCTAATAAATAAATATGAGTGTCACAGCAAAGGCTCTAAATACTTATGGCTGTGTGATATTTCAGTTTTTCTTTTTTAATGAATCTGCAAACATTTCAACAATTCAATTTTTTTCTGTCAATATGGGGTTCTGTGTGTAAATTGAACTTAAATGATTTTAGCAAATTGCTTCAATACTGTACCCACCAAATTTTGTGCTGCTAAGTTAAACTGGCTTCGGAGGCCGAATTTTCTCCAAAATTGAAGGACCCCTGGAAATTATCCCAAAAGATCCTAAAAGACCCACTTCAAACCAAAATGGCAGATGTCTTTTCGGGCATTGCTTCTTGAGACTTTTTTAGGGATCAAAGTATGATGGACATGGCCACCAAATGTCATGTTGCTAAATGGAAGTGGCTTCGAGGGCTGAATTTTGGAACGCCCTGCTGTGACTTTTCAAGCATGGATTCTGAGACTTTTTGGGTCTACTCATGATAGACATGCTCACCAAATTCCATGTTGCCACGTGAAGAAACATGAAAGCATTTCTGGCGTATCTTTTTTTAAAATTTTTATTTTGTTTTTACCTGTGGTTCCACAGGTCGGTGCATGACCTCTGTGTTTCCATTAGGGTAGGAGGACTCGGACCGTGGCGGCACTGGTGGTTGTTGTGGTTTGGTCTGCACCAACTGAGGAGAACCTTGGATGTTCTTCCGGTAGCGTTCGTCTGCCTGTTAAAGACACACAGGAAGTGTTGGCAATAGTGCAAGGGGTTGTGAATATTCTGTTAGCCCACACTTAATTTCGAGAGAAGAGATGTTTGGTCCGTCACACCATCAGGTACCAATCCAGAAAGTAGGAAAATGCCAGAAAACATTTGATAGTAGAGGACCTCCTAAATTCATTTCAAGAGTAGAGATGTTTGGTCCGTCACACCATCAGGTACCAATCCAGAAAGTAGGAAAATGCCAGAAAACATTTGATAGTAGAGGAACCTCCTAAAGTCAACAACAACCACAAAACCTCAAAGCACCAGCAAATCTTGATCAGCCCAGTTTTCATTTTGTTTTCTCATGGCATTCCCTCGGACCTGGTTTTCGATAGAGGTCCGCGACTCATCTCACAAGTCTGTCGAAGGTTCTGCAAAGCCCTTGGAGCCTCTGCTAGCCGGTCATCTGATTACCATCCGCAAAGCAATGGCCAGAAGAGATGAGGACATTTTGAAAACAGTTCCCATTCAATCACTACAGCTTAACTTATCGTCTTTTTCATTGAACGACAAACCGCATAGATGTCAAAACTTAAACCAGGTAACAGAATCACTTTGAACTACAGTATGCTATGTATAAAACAGTAGAAAAAAATAGATTTTGATGGAAAGGACCTTTAAAGTGGACATGTTTTTATATGGTGCAGATGCACTTTAATGTTAAAAAGTTTTCATAAAGTGGACATGCCTGTTTTAAAAAGTAGCGAAACTGTGAGACTTTTTACTACTTTCCAGCATACGAGAAAAATCAATCACACAATTAGATGATTGATTAATTGATTAGCCTTGTTAATGATTAGTGTTAGCTTCCACACCAGCAGAAACAGCACCAGCAGAGCAGCAGCGCACTCCAAGCAAAAAAAAAAAAACTTCATCCAGACTTCACTTTTCGAGTGTTATCACCTCTGTGACAAGCTCGGATTCAGTCACCGTTGTTTTCTTTTCCGGTTCCGTATTGTGTTCTGGGGTTTTGGGGGCGCCTTTGGGGCTACTAGAGTCCAGGTTCTGCTGGTGCTGGAGGGACAGCAGGTAGGCCTGCTGCTGCTGAAGCTGCTTCTGGAGCTTTTGGGCTTGCCGCTGCTCCTCCAGCTCTCGCCATTTGTATTCCTGAGTGCACGCATGGAGGAGGAGGAGGACGAAGACAAGCCAAAGAACGTTCATCACTGCATTTGCCACCAGGAGGACCCTCACTTTTTGTTTAAATTTTCATTGTGGCCCTAATCTGATGTGGGTCATGTTTACTTTTACAATATGCAGTGCGCACAAAAAACAATTAGGGATGCAGGATAATGTAATTTCTATGTTACAGGGGGGCAAAAAACTACAACCCCAATTCCAATGAAGTTGGAACCAAAATACAATGATTTGCAAATCATGTTTAACCTATATTTAATTGAATACACTACAAAGACAAGATATTTAATGTTCAAACCGATAAACTTTATTGTTTTTAGCAAATAATCATTAACTTAAGAATTTTATGGCTGCAACACATTCCAAAAAAGCTGGGACAGGTGGCAAAAAAGACTGAGAAAGTTGAGGAATGCTCATCAAACATCTGTTTGGAACATCCCAGAGGTGAACGGGCCAATTGGGAACAGGTGGGTGCCATGATTGGGTATGAAAGAAGCTTCCCTGAATTGCTCAGTCATTCACAAGCAAAGATGGGGCGAGGTTCACCTCTTTGTGAACAAGTGCGTGAGAAAATTGTCGAACAGTTTAAGGACAATGTTCCTCAACGTACAATTGCAAGGAATCTAGTGATTTCATCATCTACGGTCCGTAATATCATCAAAAGGTTCAGAGAATCTGGAGAAATCACTGCATGTGAGCGGCAAGGCTGAAAACCAACATTGAATGCCCGTGACCTTCGATCCCTCAGGCGGCACTGCATCAAAAAACGACATCAATGTGTAAAGGATATCACCACATGGGCTCAGGAACACTTCAGAAAACCAATGTCAGTCTCTTGACTGCATCCGTTTTTTTCTTCCAGAAAGAGATTTGGCTGAAAGTAGCCTATATTTGACTGCTGATTGCTAAAGAACGGTATAAGCTTGAGACAAACATTTTTTTCAGATGGAAGAAAAGAGTCTGATCTTTCATTTGGTGGTTTTGGTGTTTACATCGTCATAGTACATAATATTCTGTGTGGCTTGGAGAATCAGTGAAATTGCTCGAAAATGCCTAGCAGTCTAGGGGTTCCCTGCTAAGGAAACGGCTGTCAGTGAATGAGTTAAGGAGAGGTGCTGCACATGCTGTTTTCTGTTTTTTGTCCCCATTTAAATATCGAAGTTGAAAAAAACTTTTCTTTGTTAAATTAATTTGGATCTCCAATTGAAAGATCCTGATGACATCAATTCGGTATATTTCCATTTATTTCTGAATATATTATACAGGTTATGCAAAAAAAACAAAGGTGTGCCAATAATGGTCAGCAGGACTGTAAATGTTTTAAATTGTGTATTTAGTGCATTTTATTTTGGTAAAAATTGTGCTAATTATTTAAGCACTTAAACATAAGTAATTAAAACTTAAATAAAATATGGTCATTATTAATTAGCTAATTCTAAATGTAGCTGTATAAAAATATTTTTTTTACTACATAAAATATCTTAAATGAACTACAGTTATAAATTAACAAACAAATTAGTTAAATTAAATTAAACAAAAAAATAAAAAATGACTGTGAGTCACGAATGGTTCCTGGGCCGCACTTTGGACACTTTGGACACTTTAGGCAAGCAAGCAGCTAGTGTAAACAGACCAGCTGCATTATGGGAAACTTCCTTCACTTCTTCCATACATTTTCTGTACCACTTATACTCACTAGGGTTACGGGCATGCTGGAGCCTATCCTAGCTATCTTTGGGCGAGAGGCGGGGTACCTCCTGAACTGGTTTGTCAGCCAATCGCAAGGCACATATAAACAAACAACCACTCACACTCACATTCACACCTATGGGCAATTTAGAGTCTTCAATCAACCTACCACACATGTTTTGGGGATATGGGAGGAAACCGGAATACCCGGAGAAAACCCACGCAAGCACGGGGAGAACATGCAAACTCCACACAGGCGGGGCTGGGATTTGAACCCCGGTCCTAAGAACTGTGAGGCAGATCTGCTAACCAGTCTTTCACCGTGCCGCTTCACTTCTTCCATTATTTGCAAATCTACTGTAACACTGCATCACATCATGACTACGTCACATTATGGCCATCCCCTCTTAAGTCATCTTACCATGACAAAAAATGACTCAACCTCGGCAACATCTGGAATGAAACATGGGAAAGCCTGACTTCCTTTCCTGCGGGATGACAGACTTCCTGGTGACATCGTCATTGAGGGGCTCTTAACCAAGCCTGGAAATGCCCTCGCAGACCTCCAACGGTAACGACTCCCCTGACGTCTCCAAAATATACAAAGATGGCCCAGGAGGAAATAAGTCATCGTGATGTGGACATGTTTTGTTTCCTGTGGTACACTGACGCTATAATGTTGAAAAAGTTGTTATAAAGTCGTCATAAAGTACATGGTTTTAAAAGTAATAAAGGGGACATATATGGCTTAAAAAGTGGTTATAAAGTGGATATGTTTAAAGAGGAGTCATTGAGTACACGTTAAAAAGGGGGTCATAAAGTGGAGATAACATGTTAAAAAGTGATCAGAAAGTAGATTTACATGGTCTAAAAAGTAATCATAAAGTGGACATCCCTGTTTTTCTATGGCACATTGGTAAAGTAGACATACTTAAAATGTGGTCATAAAATGGAGATATGTGGTTTAAAAATGGTCGTAAAGTGGACATACATGGTTTTAAAACTCACGAAGTGTGAGATGTAGGTTTAAGAAGTGGTCATAAAGTGGACATACATGTTTGAAAAGGTTTACAAAGTGGTCATTAAATGGAGATGCATCGTTTCAAAATGGTCATAAAGTGGACATACATGGATTTAAAACTCAAGAAGTGTGAGATGTAGGTTTAAGAAGTGGTCATAAAGTGGACATACATGTTTGAAAAGGTTTACAAAGTGGTCATGAAAATGGAGATGCATTGTTTAAAAATGGTCGTAAAGTGGACATACATGGATTTAAAAGTCATAAAGTGAACCTGTTTCAAAGGTGGCTTTAAAGTGGACATAAATGTTTACAAAGTGGTCATAAAGTAGAGATACAGTACATGGTTTTAAAAGTCATTAAGTGGAGATGCATGGTTTAAAAAGTGGTCATTAATTGGACAAAAATGGTTTTAAAAGTTTTAAAAGGTGGTATCAAAATCGACATGCATTGTTTTAAAAAGTATGGATGAAATAGATCTCGATGTTTTGAAAAATGTTTGTGTGACCCACCAGCAGCATGGCCTGTTCATGTAGCAGCTGCTGCTGCAGGATCTCTAGATGCCTCTGCTCCTCCTCCAGCTGCCGTCTGATGTACTCCTGCCGAACAACAAGGAGCTCTACCATTAGCACGGCGTGTGTAAAAACGCAGCACAAATCCACCATTTTACGTCTGTCTCAGTACCTGCTCCCTGTCGGCCCGCCGCTTTTCCTCCTCGGCCCGCCGCCGCTCCTCCTCCTCCTTACGGCGACGCTCCAACTCATCAGCTCGCCGTTTGTCATCCTGTTCGCGCCGCCTCTGCTCACGCTCCTGCTGTCGACGCATCTCGCGCTCGCGCCGTTGTTGCTAAAACAAAAACCAACAAGGAACAAACCATCAAAGCTTGGTTTATCACTACAGCTACAGCAGCAACTATGCCAAATTGATGCAAACATTACTCAGCTAAAACACAAAAATACTAGTTCATTAATCCTCACTAGTGGTACACAGGCTCCCTCTGGTTGCATGCGAAACAACCACTGCCTAAGTACAGTTCAGTTGTATTTTAATTTTAAGTTCAATATATTTGCATTTAATTTTTAAGAACTGTTTGTTTTAAAACGTTAATTTCAGGTACAAATTTCATTTAACTTTTATTTAAAGTTTTTAAATTCTTAAGTTAAAAAATATCAAAAAATATATGAAGTTAACATAAGCTGAATGCAAAAATGACTCAGCTAATACACAAATATAATTGAACGCAAAAATGACTCAGCAAAAACTCATTCTGACTGAATGCAAAAATAACTGCAAAAACACAAATATGCTAGTTGAATGCAAAAATGACTCAGCTAAAACAAATATATTAAGTTAATAGTAGCTAAACGTAAACATGTCAAAATATGTCAGCTAAATGCAAAAGTTAGTGAAAACACAAATACCGTACATTAGTTGAAAAAGAAATGTTAAGAAAACAAACGTTAATGTTAGTTAAACGCAAAGATAACTGGAGAGGTTATTTTTACGTTCAACTGACATATTTTCGCCATTTTTTTTCAACAAATATATATGTATATATATATAAATGTAATATATTTTGTGTTTTAGCTGAGTAATTTTTCACTTTAAGTAGCATTTTTGTGTTTTTGCCAAGACTAATTAAAAACAAATACATTAAGTTAATTTCAGTTGAACGCAAACATATCTCAGCTAAAACTCCAATGTTAGTTAAATGCAAAAATCACACAAAAATACGTTGACTTAATGCAACGAGGCCCTGTAGCCGACTGGTTTGTACATCTGCCTCACAGTTCAGGTCCAAATTCGTCCTCCCCTGTGTGGAGTTTGCACGTTCTCCCCGTGCCTTTGTGGGTTTTCTCTGGGTACTCCGGTTTTCTCCCACATCCCAAAATCAAGCATGGTAGGTTAATTGAAGACTTTAAATTGTCCGTAGGTGTGAATGTGAGTGCCAATGGTTGTCTATATGTGCCCTGAGATTGTCTGGTGACTAGTTCAGGGCGTACCCCCCCCGACCAGTTCAGGGTGTACCCCCCCCAAAGTCAGCTGAGATAGGCGCCAGCACATTTGCAACCCTAGTGATGATAAGCAGTTCAGAAAATGGATGGGATGGATGAATGCAACCACTCGGCAAAAATAAATATTTGAAGTTATTATGACCTGAACGTGAACATCACGCAATAAAAACAATTATGTTAGCTGATTGCAAAAATGACTTAGCAAAGTCACCAATACATGACATTAATGTGACACTGCTCCCTGGTAGCACTAACAAACAAAATGTTGCACGCTGACCTCCTCCAGCCGCCGCCGCTGCTCCTTCTGCTGCTCGATGCGCTTCTGCCTCTCAGCCAGCAGCTGGCGCTTGTACTCTTCCTGCTCCCGCAGCTGCTGCTCTTGCAGCAGCTGCTGGCGGCGCAGCGCCTCTGAGCGCTCCTTGTTCTCCTGCTGTAGACGGATGAAGTCCCGGCGCAGCGTCGACTCTCCCGGCACATTGACAATGGAGCTGCCAGGCCACAACACAGAAAAGAAAGCATTTTATTTATTTTCATTTCAACGTTTGTCGAGTTATCAAACTCTGTCGTCATGTGTCGCCCAATTGGACAAAATCTCTAGGACAAGTTCATCTTTGAGGGAACGTTGGAAATTAGGTTATGGCTGCTTCAAACCAAAATGGCCGACTTCCTTTTTCTTTTTAGGTATGGCTTCTTGAGACTTTACTGTGGCTTTACTCATGAAAACCATCCATCCATCCATTCATTCATTTTATCATTATCATCATCTTTGACAAATGGGCCAATAAGCAAACACTGTGTGAAGGCAACCATAATTAAATATATACAAACCCCAATTCCAATTAAGTTGGGATGTTGTGTAAAACCTAAATAAAAACAGAATATAATGATTTGCAAATCCTTTTCACCCGACTGTATATTCAATTGAATACACTACAAAGACAAGATATTTAATGTTTAAACTAGTAAACTTTAAACTTTTTTACTAGACTTTACACCAATTTGATCGGGCTGATCGATATCGGCCGATATTTAGCATTTTATGCAGATCGGCTTTAATGTCATAATTCGCCGATCTGATCAATGACATCATTGATCGTCTCCGCAACAGACATTAACTCCGTGGATTGCGCCGACTGTATTATAAGGACAAAATGGGGGAAAACGTGTCTTGGTGGTCACCGGTGCTCAGGACAGGAGAGGACGTTCGTTTAAGGCTTCCTTGAGGTATGTTCACGTACTTTTAATACGATACGGCTCACACGCAGGCAATAAAATGTTATGTAGCCTAGCAAGCTAGCGGTAGCACGAACGGTTGGACGTAAACATGGCGGCGTTCTGTTGAATCATGCGCTAAAGTTTTGGTGTGGGTGAAGTCATTTAAGTAAAAATAAAGTAATTTAATTACAGTAAGTTGGCACCCATTATTTCTGTCATGTAATGTTGGTTTGACCTGACTAATTAGAATTCACGATCTGACTAGAGCAGTGGTTTCCAACCTTTATGGAGCCAAGGAACCTTTTTTTACAATTGCAAAATCTCTCGGAACACCAACAAACAAAAATGTCACAAAAAGTGGATACATTAATTACTGTATTTACTTCCTGCCATGTAATAGAAGACCATTCATTTGTTCTGTTTGTTCAATCAATTTTTTTGAGCAATTATGTACACAAGTATATACAATAGTTCATTTAAATAGACACATTCCTCCATCTTGTGATCAGATCGGTGATCGGTTATCGTTTTTTTAAACTCGCTGATCGGCCCCAAAAATCCTGATCGTGTAAAGCCTATTTTTTACAAGTATTCACTCATTTTGAATTAGATGCATGCAACATGTTCCAAAAAAGCCGTGGCGGGGCATGTTTACCACTGTGTTACATCACCTTTCCTTAAAACACTAAATAAGTACCGTATTTTCACGACCATAAGGTGCACTTAAAAGTATTAAATTTTCTCCAAAATGGACGGGGCGCCTTACAATGCGGCGCGCCTTATGTGTGCACCGAATTCCAATAGCTATAAATGTTGTGTGATGAGCGCTCCGCTTGCCTTTTGTTTTTTGAGCATTTCCTCCTGACATGCAGCTTACACAGAGGAAAAGCGGATGTGGCTGAGGTCAGTGGAGGGTGCGTGAAGTAGGATGCTAAAGCCACGCCCCCGCGCGTTTTTTTTTTTGGGAGCATTTCCTACCGACACGCTGCTTAAACAGAGGAAAAGCGGACGTGGCTGAGGACAGGGGAGGATGCATGAAGTAGGACGCTAAAGCCACACCCCCGTTTTTTTGGTTTGTTTGTTTTTTTTAACCGCTTGACTGACTGGGAGCATTTCCGGGGTGTGCATTGTGCAAAACAACATCGGTTTGGCTAAGGACCCCCGCAAATGTCCCCTACGAAGAAAAACGCTTACGAAGCACAGTTTAAACTGCAAGTTATCAGTTACGCGGAGGAACATTGGAAATGAGCAGCCGCGAGAGAATTCAAGATCAACGAATCCATGGTTCGCAAGTGGAGGAAGCAGGAAAACGAGCTTCGCCAAGTCAAGAAGACCAAGCTGAGTTTCCGCGGGGAAAAAAGAAAAACAAAACGCGGAAACAAGGCGAGGTGGCCCGAGTTGGAAGACCAACTCGAGCAATGGATTCATGCGCAAAGAACAGCCGGGAGAAGCGTCTCAAGTCAGCAATTCGACTGAGTGCAATAACTAATAGGCCCCGGCTTGCCATCATTCCGGGAGGCTTGACGAACCGCTGGACATTCGTGTAAACAGGGCGTTCAAAGTGAAGTGAGCGGCGTGGGAGCCATGGACGACAGATGGCGAACACAGCTTTACTAAGACTAGGAGGCAGCGCCGGGCGAGTTACGCCACAATTTGTGAATTGATTGTGGATGCTGGGGCTAATGTGTCTGCTTGCACTGTTATTCGAGCTTTCGCACGGCAACGAGACTGACTCGAACCTGATGGAGAACTTGCCAAGCTGTTCATTTCGAATACAGAAGATGAGGAATTTGATGGATTTGTGGATGAGGATTGATAAAAAAAATTATGCGGGTACATTCTTAAATACTTCAATAAAGTACAACCGAACTCAGTTTTGCTCCCACTGCCTTTTTAAAAATATTGTTTTAGCGTGCATGCATGCTACCGTATGTTTTAAGCTAGCGTATGTTTTACCATGCCTGCGCCCAATAATACGGTGCGCCTTATGTATGTGTTAAATACAGAAATAGACCCCATAACCGAGACTGCGCCTTTTAATATGGTGCACCCTATGGTCGTGAAAATACGGTTTATGGGAACTGAGGACACTAATTGTTGAAGCTTTGTAGGTGCAATTCTTTCCCATTCTTGCTTGATGTACAACTTCAGTTGCTCAACAGTCTGGGCTCTCCGCTGTTGTTGTCTTCATATAGTGCCACACATTTTCAATCGGAGACAGGTCTGCACTACGGGCAGGCCAGTCTAGTATTTGCACTCTTTAATATGAAGCCACGCTGTTGTAACACATACAGAATATGGCTTGGCATTGCTGAAATAATCAGGGACGTCCCTGAAAAAGACGTTGCTTGGATGGGAGTATATGTTGCTGCTCCAAAATCTGTATGTACCTTTAGGTATTAATGGTGCCTTATCAGACGTGCAAGTTACCCATGCCATGGGCACTAACACACTCCTGTACCATTACAGATGCTGGCTTTTGAACTTAGCGCTGATAACAATCCGGATGATCCTTTTCCTCTTTGGCCCCAAGGACACGACGTCCATGATTTCCAAAAACAATTTGAAATTTGGACTCGTCAGACCACAGCACACTTTTCCACTTTGCGTGAGTTCCTCTCAGATGAACTCAGGCCCAGAGAAGCTGGTGGCCTTTCTGTGTGTTGTTGATATATGGCTTTTGCTTTGCATGGTAGAGTTTTAACTTGCATTTGTAGATGTACCGACAAACTGTTTAAACTGATAATTGTTTTCTGAAGTGTTCCTGAGCCCATGTGGCAATATCCTTTACACAATGATGACGTTCTTAATGCAGCGCCGCCTGAGGGATAGAAGATTACGAGCATTCAATGTTGGTTTTCAGCCATGCCACTTAATGCAGAGATTTCTCCAAATTTTCTGAATATTTTGATGATATTATAGACCATAGATGATGAAATCCCTAAATTTCTTGCAAATGTACGTTGAGAAATGTTATTCTTAAACTGTTGGATTATTTACTCAAGCAGTTGTTCGCAAAGTGGTGAGCCTGTTTCCAATTCACCTATTCACCCATGGAATGTTCTTCGCAGGTGTTTTTGAGCAGTCCTTTTCAAAAGTAACTTTCCGAGTCTTCTGTCACCCCTGTCCCAGCTTTTTTGGAGCATGTTCCAGGTATCAAATTCAAAATGAGACAATATTTGAAAAAAACAAATATAAATAAAAAAATTATAAATAAATAAATAGCGTTCATCCGTTTGAACATTAAACATCTAGTCTTTATAGTGTATTCACTTGAATATAGGTTGAAAAGCATTTGCAAATAATTCTATTCTATTTTTATTTACGTTTAACACAACGGCCCAACTTCATTGGAATTGGGTTTTGTATATAGAATATTCAACCCGCCAAAGTGGTTAGTGGAAGTGGTGGTGTTACCCGCCACTGTTGAAATTCACCCGCATTTAGCAGGTGCTAATGTCAATTCATGTTGCTTTGTGAAACTGGCTTCAGGGGCGGCATTTTGAAAAATTGGAAGGACCCATGTCCAAAATAACCCAAGAATAACCCCTTGAAACTAAAATGGTGGACTTCTTTTGTCTTTTCAGGTACGGCTTCTTGGAACTTTTTGTGGGTCTGCACGTGATAGAAATATCGCCCTAATTTTATTTTAAAATTAGTTAGATTTTCAAAGAATTTGAAGGACACATGGAAATGTTCAAAATGACCCTAAAATGGCCGCTTCAAACCAAAATGGCTGACTTCCTGTCTTTTCATGTATGGCTTCTTGAGACTTTTTTTTTTGTAGGTCTAATCGTGATCGACAAGGCTACCAAATTTCATGTTGCCAGGTGAAACTGGCTTGAGGCAGGTGAAAGTGGCTGAATTATTAAAACATTCATGAGCTGAGTTATTTGACTTTCGTGTTTGATGGCGAGTCATCAAACTTGGCTGCCATTCTTTGCCCACACACTGACTAAAAACTCAAAATGTTTCACAATTTAGCCTTGTCCATCTGCCTCGTATTCATGTTCATGCTTTAATTTAGGTAGCAATAATACAAAAAAATCTAGTTGATGTTTTTCTTTGAGGAAGAACCCACGGAATGGCCAAAATGGGCCTAAAATGTCCGCTTCAAAGCAAAGTGGCAAACTTCCTATGCGTTTGTTACCTTGGTTCTCCCTCTTGCTCTGACGCTTCTTCCTCCTCTTCTTCACTTCCACTATATTCGTACTCAGTCTCATCTGTGGACGATGTAGGGGGAACAACATTAACACGACAAGTCTTTGAAGATGCGTCTTTGACGGTGTGGATTTGAATAATGTGTCTTTCAAAATTTGTCTTTGACGGTGTGGACGTGTATTTCAACGCATTTCTTTGATTTTGATGCCACAACTTTGACGAGATGTCTGTGATGAAATATTTTGCATATCTCATATTGTGTGCTGTTTCTTTTGACACCATTTCTTTAACATTAATGGTGTGTCTTTGAAAGTATCTCTTATGGTGTCTTTGATTGCATGTATTTGACAATGTGTCTTTGACATGACTTTAACACGTCTTTGGCAATATCTATTTGTTGTTATGTCTTACATTGTGCTTTTGACAGTGTCTTCCAAAATGTCTTTGATGCATATCTTTGATTCTGATGGCATGATTTTGACATGGTGGCTATAATGGCGTCTTTGAAAGTCTGTCTGATATGGTGTTTCTTTGACATGTCCTTTAATACATGTCCTTGAAATGTGTCTAACAAAACGTTTGACAGTGTGCATTTGTCGCTGTGTCATTAACATTGACGGTGTGTCTTTAATTGCATGTCTTTGCCAATATGTTTTGGTTGGCGTGTAATTATGGAGTGTCTTTGTCTTGGCAATGTTTTTTTGACAACATATTTGACGATATGTCTTTGACAAAGTGTCTGATGATGCATGTGTCTTTGAAAGTATGTATTTAATGGTGTGTTTTGATGATGCGTCTTTCAAAATGTGTGTTTGATGCAGTGTCTTTGACAATGTGTCTGAGTGTGTCTTTGACATGTCTGACAGCATCTCTGATAGTGAGTCTGACAATGAGCCTTTGACAATCTTTCTTATGCAATGTGTGTCTTTGACAGTGTTTTAGATAGTGTGTCTTTACGTCTTTGCGTGTCTTTGTTGGCATATCTTCTGGAATGACTTGACAATGTGTCTTTGACATTGTTTTTATGACATACATGACACGCGACATACATGATACACGACGTGTATCTTTGACAGCGCGTTTTTCACTTAACGGTGTGTCTTTGACGGTGTGTTTTTGATGGCGTGTCTTTGACGAAGTGACGCCTCTCCTCACCCTTCTCGCCTCGCTTCTTCTTGGTGCGATCAATGTGGTCCTTGAGCTGGATGCGCACCTGCCGCTCGTTGGGCTGGTCCCTGATGAAGGGGTGTTTGAGCAGCTGCTCGGTGGGCGGCCGCTGCGTGTAGTTCTTCACCAGACAACCCTCGATAAAGCTGAAGAACTTCTTGGACCTGCGAGCAGCGTCCTCCCATCACATTGTCGCACATGAAAAGTCAGTTAAAAATAATAAATAAAAGTGCACCATTTTTTGGACTTGAGTCTTGGAGGAGGGTTTCTGGGGATGAGGAAGAGTGCTCTCATGGGATGCATGTCGCACAATGCTGTGGGAAAAACGAGACCAAATGATACAGCTGGTTAAATTTGAACTATAGTAGTCCCATTCCCGCTGTCTGTCTAAGCCGACTTTTTCAAGGCTTGTTGTCCTTTTTAAAGTACTGATGCAGAATGGGGTCATTGAAGTCCTCCTGCGAAGTTGCCAATTTCATATGTAGTACCAGAAGGGCAATACAACTCATTATATTTTTAACTATGAGAGCCCCTTTCACACTGTTCATCTAAGCCTGCTTTTTTATCCCGGCTCGCTGTGTCTGAGGTACTGGTGCCAGATAGGGAGGTTGAAGTCGACCCACAAATTTGCAGGCTTCGAACACAGGATCAGAGGCATAACTGAGGCCTGAAGTTACATGGGTGTAAAGGGATAGCGTAAAACATTACTAATATCACACTAACCATCAGGGCCCACAGTCCGGTGTGTAAGATATTGACATGGAATTGGGTGTAATTTGTGGGCTTCTCATGTAGTGTCAGAGGCATAAGAGAGGCATAACGCAGGAAATATTACGAAAATATCCCTTTTCACATTGGCCATCAAAGACGACAGCTTTTTCATGCCTTGCTGTCTTGTGTAACGTACTGATGGGGTGTGGGGGAGTTAAAACTCCACTTGCGCATTGCATATTTGCTGGCTTCGGACGCAGAATCAGAGAAGGCGAAACAGACTCTGAACGCAGCCTGTGTGTAAGGGGCCACAACCACCGTGTAAAATTTAACACCTGAGAAGTCCTAGCCGATCCCAAAACATTTTTCAAAAGCTTCTCCCTACTCCAATTTCAAATTAATGTATTCTTATTTTATAATAACAGATACATGGTACTTTAATAGCCTCTTGCAAAAGCTTTTTCCCCAGCTCACTGCCGTCTCTGTAAATTACAGATACCGAACAGGTTGAAGTCAACCCGCAAATTTGCCACAGTGAAATGCCAAAAAGGTTCACGTTACTCTGATAGCCCCTTTAATGCAGGTCATCAGACATGGCATTTGGTACCAGCTCACTGCTCTGCGTGAAAGGTACCAACGTGGCATGGTCGATCCACAATTTTTTGGGGGCTTCTTACGTAGTATCAGAGGTAGAACGCCGGCAGTGTGTAAGGGGCCATGACCACAGTATGAAGTGTAACACTCATCCCCCAAAACCCCTTTATCACCATTCCAGATGCTGCCATTGACGTCACCATGCATCTAATTATCTGACTGCGAAAAGCCACAACGGCCGTGTGAATGCGCACTATGAACACCACAGTCCTCTACCGTGACACCTCTGATGCGCCAATTTGCCAGGACGGCAGCGTGAAACGGGAAAGTGTCTTTTATGACTTACGCGGAGCTCCTTCAGCCATCTCGATAGCCGTAATCCCACAGGACCACAAGTCGCTCTGGAGGACAGGAGAATTTTTTTTAAAAACCATGGAAAACACCGGCAAATTGAGTGTTATGGGGGTCTGCATTAAAGAGGGTCTACAGCAGGGGGTTGCGCACCCGGTAGTCGTAAGTGGCGTCCGGGTTTTCATCGCAGGCGATGACTTCCGGAGCCATCCAATAAGGCGTCCCAATGAAGGTGTTACGGCGGCCCACTGTTCGATCCAGCTGAGCGCTAACGCCAAAGTCCACTGAGGAGGCAGTAAAGACAAAAGTTAGCATTTGTTAGCATTTGATCATGATAGCATTTGGCTAACATTGATTTAATTTAAACTTTAAACTTTTTGTACTCAGGTTGCTATCTTGCTACATGTTACCATACCAGCTGTTAGCATGTGAGCATTTTATCAATTCTCAATAGAAATGAATACCGGACTCAAGAGGAATGGCATGATGTAAAATCCTGAAAGTCCATTGAGGAGGCAGGAAAGACACAAGTTAGCATTTGGCTAACATTGATTTAAGTAGAAATTTTAGCCGATATCAGGGCAAGATATAAAAACCTCACCGAATCTGCCTTCACATTTTCCTTATACAGGTTGTTAACTTGCGATACGTTAGCATAACAAATGTTATGTCATTCGACACCGTCACTGTACACCACAGTGGCTAATGCTATAGCCAGGAAATAGCTGGCCAATAGTTCGTTCGCACACGTCAACTTCCACGTCATTCAACTAGGTAGAGCCGCCTTTAGAAGCAATACACATATTCCCAGTCATAAACCGGGTTAACATGCAGATGTCTTTGTCATTCCGATTTACAAAGCCACTTTTCAGATGTGTGACATACAGGTCGATGTAAACATCATGTAATTCATCAAGATGGATTGAGGATGATTGTTTTTATTTACACTTTTCGTAAAGCAACAGCTTGATAAAAACAAGTCAAAAGTAGTTAAAATATCTCCGTCGCAGACCAGCTCTTGTAGGAAGCCAACATGTTTTCAAGTGCGTAAACACACAGACACCGACACCATTCCGATTCACTGTTTACATGACGAACATTTACTTCTGATCCGTTTGGTAAGAGGAATATTCCAGCCCTGTGAAGCAGAATTAAATTATATTTGGATTTGGCCTGTTTATTCCTATTGAGGTGTTTGTATGGAGCATTTTCATTCAGTTTGCACTTCTAATAAAATTTGTAATCAGAATACAAGGCTCCATGTAAACCCCAACTATAGATACTATGGTGTAGAATTTGTGAATGGTAACCCCAAATGGACAAAAATAATACCTTGTAAACTCGCATGGACATACAGTCGTAAATATTGGAACCCCTGGGGCTCAATTTTGAGCACGACTACAAAAAGACACATTTCCTGACTGTCTGACATGAAATCAGACTTAACTTTTCCTGTTCTATGTCAATTACGATTACCACAATTATTTCTATTTGCTAAATGCCAGACTACTAAGAGGATTATTTGAGAAATGTATATCATGAAAAATACAGTCAAGATAAAAAATACTGTCACACCAGGGGTGCCAATAATTATGAGCACGACTGTACAGTATAATTTGTTAGTGATAAAGTGAATGCATGTACGGTAACTTTAAAATATAAATAAAACCATAACTACTGGGTCAGTCAGCAGGAAGCACAACGGCATCACCCAAACATGCACAAAATTCCATGAGCAGTATTCTTATTTGTATGAACTATACAGTACTTATTGTTGGGGGTGAGGGGATATGACAGTTGGCCAATGAGGTACCAGTTTCAAAAGAGCCACATGACTTCTTATGCAACCACTCATGCATTTTAAGTACTAGTGACTATTACTGCTAATTTTGGAAGCTCTGTTTGTTTTTGATTGAATAAAGACGCATTGCTGAAGAACTCGTGGTTGTGTCAGCGCAAATCTGACTGCAAAGTGACTGGCGAGCAACAACGGCGACTAGAACTCCAACGGACCTCTTACTGGGGGTGGCATGGCTCAGGTGGTAGAGTGGTCTCCCAACCCAAAGGTTGTGGGTTTAATCCTCGGCCCCTGTGACCATGTCCAAGTATCCTTGAGCAAGATACTGAACCCCCAGTTGCTCCCGATAATGCGACATCAGTAGATGAATGAGGAGACAGTGTTAAAGCACTTTTACCATGAAAGTAGAAAAGCACTATACAGTTGAAAGTCCATTACCAGCCCATTACCAGCCCATTACCAGCCCATTTGTGGAAGTGTGGAACTGAGGGTAAAAATACGCCCTGCAACCAGAAGGTCACCCCTTCGTATCCCCGCCTGAGTGGTAGCAAGTAGCTTACCACCTGGGTGTGACTGAGGAGTGAATGAATAATGCATGATATTGTGAAGCATCTTTGAGCTTCTAGAAAAGTACTGTGTAAGTGTAATGCATTATTATTGTTTGATCTGAGGCAATGACATCGACAGCAATACTTTTCAGATTCTTATGGATGAGTTTTCATAACCGTTACCTACGTTATGTTAGTGTTTAGTCCAAGTTTTGACAAAGATGAAAATGTTCCTCGTCGTCATTACAGCACAAATCTGACTGCAAAAAGTGTTTTTGGTGTCGAAAATCACACGTTTATGAGATTCGGACATAATAGAAAACTATATGGACGTGATTCACTATTATTATTCTTGTTTTCTGTAAAATTTGAAGTAAATCTGACAGTGTGCTTGCTCTCAGTG